>NC_044551.1:181827540-182150203 GCF_007565055.1 Rhinopithecus roxellana
CAGCCAAAAGGATGGGAGAAAATAATTGCAAACAAGATATCTGATAAAGGATTAATACCGAAAATACATAAGAAACCCATAAAACTCCATAATAAGAAAACAAATAAGCCAGCTAAAAAATGAACAAAGGGTCTTAATAGATATTTCCAAAAAAAAAAAAAAGACATGTAAATGATGTCAACATCACTAATCATCAGAAAAACACAAATTGAAACTACAATGAAATATCATGTAACACCTGGTAGAACGGCTATTATCAAAAAGACAAAAGACGACAAGTATTAGGACGTGAAGAAAAGGAGAACAGGATGTGCACTGTTGGTGGGAATGTAAATTAGTATGGCCATTATGAAAAACAGTATGGTGGTTCCTCAAAAAACTATAAACAGAACCACTATATGATCCAGCTATCCCACTACTGGGTAGACATCCAAAGGAAATGAAATTAGTATTTTGAATTGATGTCTGCACTCCCCTGTTTATGGAAGCATTATTCACAATAGGCACTTACCATACAAAATATGGAATTAACTATATCTTGGCTGTCAGTGGATGAATAGATAAAGGAAATGTGTTGTATACACACAATGGAATACTACTCAGACTTTAAAAAGAAGAAAATCTTGTCGTTTGCAACAATATAGATGTACCTACAGGACATTATGTTAAGTGAAATAATCCAGGCACAGAAAGACAAATACCATATGATCGATCTTACATATGGAATGTAAAAAAGTTAAACTAATAGAAGTGGAGAGTAGAAAGTGATTACCAAAGGCTGAGATGGGAGCTAGCGGATAGGTAGGTGAAATATTAGTCAAATGAAAGAAAATTTTAGTAAGATGGAAGAAATAAACTCAACAGATCTATGGTACAACATTCTGACTATAGTTAATAGCAACATATTTATTGTAAATCTGAAAATTGCTACGAGAGTAGATTTTATGTTCCCATCACAAAAAAAGAGATAAGTATGTGAGGTAACACACATGCTAATTAGTTTGGCTGCAATTAGCCATTCTGCAATGTTTACATATTTCAAAACATGTTGTATACAATAAATATATGCAACTTTTGTCAATTAAATAATAAACAAAAATGTTTAAAAATATTTAAAAGCCCTGGGCCTAAAGTATAACTAATCCATTTCCTTATATCAGGAGAAAAAACATGAAACTCTAAAAGATTAAAGTTCTCATAGCACAGAACATGAGACCAATGGGAACTAAAACAGTTTGGCTCTGGGTGAGGCACAGTTTACACGGAGTTGGGTGGTGCCCCTTTCAATTGCCTGGCTTACCTACACCTCAGCACTCTATTTCTTCCTGAAGGAGAACGGGAACTAGTGCTTTGCAGGTGGGTCTCTCATAATCACTTAATTATGATTATTCAGACACAAAAGGAAACTCAGAAATTAGCAACCACAGTAATCAGCATTCTTCCTGTTTTGAAGATGAGGACATGTAGTATGTAGCTCAGGTAGTACATAGCAAAGCCCAAACTCAACAGGTCTGTGTGATCTTAGCCCTCAGCTATCATGTCAAGGGAAGTCACATCAAGAAGAACTAAGGCCATGGGCAAGAAACAAAGAAGCTGGGATCAACAGCTTGTGACATCAGAGAACACACGTAAAGGTAGTGTGGACCCAAAGAGTGAGCATCAGCAAGATTTATTGCAAAGAGGAAAAGAACAAAGCTTCCACAGCGTGTAACACCTCATGTAACATATCAGAGCTCCACTGTGGCAATGGAAGTGAGAGGTGGAGCCAGCTAAGCTTCTGGATCAGGTGCGGACTTGGAGAACTTTTCTGTCTAGCTAGAGGATTGTAAACACACCAACCAGTGCTCTGTGTCTAGCTAAAGGTTTGTAAATGTGCCAATCAGTACTCTGGGAAAATGCACCAATCAGCACTCTGTGTCTAGCTAAAGGTTTGTAAACGCACCAGTCAGCACTTTGTGTCTAGCTAAAGGTTTGTAAACGCACCAATCAGCACTCTGCAAAAATACACCAATCAGCGCTCTGTGTCTAGCTAAAGGTTTGTAAATGCGCCAATCAGCACTCTGTAAAAACGCACCAGTCAGCACTCTGTGTCTAGCTAAAGGTTTGCAAATGCACCAATCAACACTCTGTAAAAATGGACCAATAAGCACTCTGTAAAATGGACCAATCAGCAGGATGTGAGTGGGACCAATAAGGGAATAAAAGCTGGCCACCTGAGCCGCAACCCGCTAGGGTCCCTTTCCACACTGTGGAAGCTTTGTTCTTCCACTCTTTGCAATAAATCTTGCTGCTGCTCACTCTTTGGGTCCACACTACCTTTATGAGCTGTAACACTCACCGCAAAGTTCTGCAGCTTCACTCTTAAAGTCAGCGAGACCATGAACCCACTGGCAGGAACAAACAATTCTGGACATGCCACCTTTAAGAGCTGTAACACTCACTGCAAAGGTCTGCGGCTTCCCTCCTGAAGTCAGCAAGACCACAAACCCACCAGAAGGAAGAAACTCCAGACACATCTGAACATCTGAAGGAACAAACTCTGGACACACCATCTTTAAGAACTGTAAACTCACCACGAGGGTCCGCAGCTTCATTCTTAAAGTCAGCAAGACCAAGAACCCACCAGAAGGAACCGATTCTGAACACAGAAGGACCTTAGAAGGAGGAATTTCAGTGACTTGACCAAATCAGATTTTAACATTTCAACCAATTATAAATCTACAATTGTGAACTCGCATGTTTGCCTAAGAGCCTCTGGATATGTCTTAGGGAAGGAATAGGAATGAATTTTAACAACTACCCACCAAACTTACTTTTTAATTGTTGAAGAGTAATGTTACCATCAAAAATTGACATTATATACATAGTAAAATCAGAAGGACTACCCACGAAAAAATAAAGATTAGCTTTTTTGCAGGGGGAGGAGAAAGATTATTATTAAGGCTATCTTTCACTCTCCATATTATATATTTCTAAGTTTGAAATTTTCACATTGAGCATATCTTCTATATTTGGGGAAAAACAAGGTCATTTTGTTTATCTTTGCAAGAAAAAGAAAGATCAACAAAAATATTCAGAATATAAAATTATTTAAAAATAAATGATTTAAAAGATTAAAAACAGAAGTGAAGACATTAAAGCCAAGGAAAAAGAACTGGTATTTTAATTACCGGTATTCTCTTATCTTTTGCTTTCAAAAAAATGCATAAGGTGCAATGTGAAGGACATAAGAGGAAAGTGGCCACTGTCTTATTACTTGGAGGAGGAGGATTCAGAAAGAACAAAGGAGCTCATTGACAGGTGTGACTGTAGTGATGTTATTAGAATGAAAAAAAAAGGGATTCAGAATCATAAGCATTTGTTTTATCTGTCGCACTTCCTTCTTCATGGAGACACAGTGAATTTGCAAGCCAGCTACTAAAGAATAGTGGTCAGGTAAAACAGAGACAGGGAACAGGAGCAGTTATTCCCCCTAGGAACTCAGTCAATTAAATGCAGCCTGGAAGGGATCTAATCTAATATCAAAGATGCTGTCAGGGGATCAGTTCCCCAGAGTTTAGGGTTAATGATGTAGAGCATGGTAGTCTGGCCAAGAGCAAAGAAAAAGAAACCTTACTAAGATCAGGTGTAACTGGAAAAGACCAGGATAAAATAAAGTAAGCATTTCCCAGAGTAATGTAGGACCTTGGGCAGAACCTTCTGCAGATGTGTCACAATATTCTCTCCTTACAGCAGTCTTCAAGTGGTTGGGTCCTCCAACATTTAGCAAGTTTTACTATAAATTAAAATTATAATCAGCACTGAAGACTAGCTTACTCTGAAATAATTCATAAGTCCTGGGGTTTTAATCTAGTAAACCCCAAAGTAAGTCCCTCTCTCAACCAGGATGGAACTAGATGAATCATATTAATCTTGAAGTTTTTGTACAAAAGAGCTCTGAGATGATTGTCATTGGTAAAGTTTTACCTAGAAATCTAGGTGTGAATTAATTGCCTATCAGGCAATTGTCCACTTATGTGAAAAACAGTGACCAACACAAATGAAGCCAAGGTGAAATGCTAAATGCTAAGCTTTCAATAACTGCAATCTACAGAGCCCTCTTTCTAAGGGGCTGTGGATTTGTAGAAATAATTTTTTACTATTTCACAGGTGAAGTAAGATGAAGTAAGAAAGAAATAACGATCACTCATTCTAACAAACAGGCAAACATACTATAGCTCATATTTGGTACTGAATCTTCAAAAGTTACTAATTCATAAGCAACTTTCCTTTTTGATTTTATAAATTTCATTTCCAGCAATATGGCAGAATGGATACCCTAAAAATTTGTTTCAACTGAAGAACAGTCCTCTTCTCTTTCTTTTTTTCTCCTTCCCAATTACAACCTAGGAGTTACTGTGATAATCAGTCCTTTTCTTTAGCTGTATACACTGACAGAAAAACAAATAAATAAGTAAATAAATAGGACCACAATGCCCTTTAAGCCTTTGACAGATGCTATGCTTTTCATTTTTTTCAGACCTTTATTTAACTTTTATTAAACTTTTTGATTAACTTTTTTCATAATCCATAAATATTGAGTCAGATAATAGAAAGGCAACATGAAACAGAGAGGCCCTTTTTTAACCTTTACTGGAATTACTCTCTTTAATGGAAACCAAAGAACAAACTACTCAATGATATAGCCATAATAGGCCCTTTGGAGAAAGAATAAAAAAAAAATAGTGTACTGCTCAAGCTGTCATGGAAGCCTTACCATTACTTAGAGCTTAATGGGTCTGAAAATACTAGTGAGAAGGGATTAAACTACTTTTCCCTCTTGGAAAACTGTTAACTCTTCTAGGATATCATTCAGGGAGCTCAGTGAGCCAGTTTACTCAATGATGCGTCAGTGGCCTCTAAAAATTAATGAACCTTTCAGAGATTGCTACTTATTACCTGATGCTGAGGTCCAGGGCTAGGCATTGTTCAGGGGGGAAAAAATTTTAAGGTAGAGAAACACAAATGCTCACATTGGCAAATTAAAATGAGTGTGAGTTTTGCTATAGCATATTACCTAATTCTGAGAGTACTAATGGCTTTAGTGGATGGCATTTACTTAGCACTTACTAAATGCCGCACATCAGGCTCGCATCTTACATACACTAGCATATTTAATCTTAACAACAATTCTATGAGGTAGGTACCAGTATTTCCTCCAATTTTTAGAAAGAAACTAAACCTTAGGGATTAAAAAAAAGAATCCAACAAATTCCCACAGAGAAAAGTTTATGACCACAAATTTTTAAATTACATTATAAGATCAGTGAACATTTTTGTTCCTGGACTACTGCCCAGAGGCCAAATGGCCACTATGTCTCTCAAGATGGTGGACTGTAACTCAAGAATGTGTATTAGCACACACTTCAGAAACACAGTGAATTCCAACCACAGAATTTAGAGCAAGTGACAAATAGCAGTGGATAATATAATACCAAGGGAAGCCACAATTAATATTAATTACCTCACATAGACATTATAAAACCATATTTAAGAAACAGACCTGCTCGATCATGACCTAAGAAGGTTTTGTGATGGCAATAAAGCAGAATTTGATTAATATGAAACTAAACTATCATATTAATGCCCTCTTATTTGACAACCCATCATACAAATGCAACAGAACTAACAGGAAGATTTGTCAATTTTTTTGGTGTTTGCCTTAGAACTTCTCTACAGACCCAATACTCGCAAGATCTGTTTCAAGTTTCTCACCACTGCTAAACTCTCAAGTTCTTAGCCTAAGCAAAATTCTGAACAAAAAAAGGTAGTCATTAGTGATGAGCCATTAAATTTTAACATTCGCTTGAGGAGCATTTAAGATAGTCATGAACTATCTTTACTTTGTGTACAGTATCTACACAAGAGATGAAGTTACTTTTCAGCAAATAACTTAAAAATAACAACATGTGAAAACTGGAACAAGACAAGGATGCCCACTCTCACCACTCCTATTCAACATAGTACTGGAAGTCCTTGCCAGAGCAATCAGACAAGAGAAAGAAATAAAAGACATCCAAATAGGAAAAGAAGTAAAACTATCTGTCTTCACTGGTTATATGATCCTATACATAGAAAACCCTAAACAGTCTGCCAAAAGTCTACTGGAACTGATAAATGACTTCAGTAAAATTCCAGGATACAAAATCAATGTGCAAAAATCACTAGCATTTCTATACATTAATAACATTCAAGGTAAGAGGCAAGTCAAGAATGCAATCCCATTTACAATAGCCATTTGAAAATATCTAGGAATACATGTAACCAAGGAGATGAAAGATCTCTAGAAGGAGAACTACAAAACACTGAAGAAAAAATCATAGATGACACAAACAAATGAAAAAGCATTCCATGCTTATGAATCGGAAGAACAATATCATTAAAATAGCCATACTGTCCAAAGCAATCTACAGATTCAACACTATTCCTATCAAACCACCAAAGTCATTTCTCACGGAATTAGAAAAAAACTATTCTAAAATTCATATGGAACCAAAAAAGATCCCAAATAGCTAAAGCAATCTTAAGCAAAAAAGAACAAAGCTAGAGGTAGTCACATTACTTGACTTCAAACTATACAATAAGGCTAAAGTAACTAAAACAGCATGGTACTGGTACAGAAACAGACAAAGACCAGCGGAACACAATAGAGAACCCAAAAATAAAACTACACACCTACAACCATCTGATCTTCAACAAAATCAACAAAATTAAGCAATGGGTGTAGGACTCACTTTTCAATAAATGATGCTGGAATAGCTGGCTACCTACATGCAAAAGAATAAAACTGGACCCTTACTTTTCACTATATAGAAAAATTAACTCAAAATGGATTAAAGACTTAAATGTAAGACCTCAAATTATAAGAATCCTAGAAGACAACCTAGGAAACACCATTCTGGACATTGGTCCTTAGAAATAGTTTATGACTTAGTCTTCAAAAGCAATTGCTACAAAAACAAAAATTGACAAATGGGACATAATTAAACTAAACTTCTGCACAGCAAAAGAAACTATCAACAGAGTAATCAGACAGCCTACAGAATGGAAGAAAATATTTCCAAACTATACATCTGACAAAAGTCTAATATCTAGAATGTATAAAGAACTTAAACAATACAATAAACAAAAAATAACAACCCTATCAAAAAGCGGGGAAAAGACATGAACAGACACTTTACAAAAGAAAATGTACAAGTGGCCAATGATCATACGAAAAAATGCTCAATCAACATCACTAATCATCAGAGAAATGCAAATCAAAACCACAATGAGATACCCTCTTACACCAGTCACAATGGCTATTATAAAAAAGTGAAAAAACAGGAAAAAACAGGGTAGGCATGGTGGCTCTTGCCTGTAATCCCAAAACTTTGGGAGCCAAAGACAGAGGGATCACTTGAGACCAGGAATTCAAAACAAGCCTGGTCAACATGGCAAAACCCCATCTCTACTAAAAATACAAAAATTAGTGGGGTGTAGTAGCACACACCTGTAACCCCAGCCACTTGGGAGACTGAGACATGAGAATCGCTTGCACTCTGGAGAGAGAGGTTACAGTGAGCTGAGATCGCACCACTGCACTCCAACCTGGGTGAGAGAGTAAGACTCTGTCAAAAAAGAAAAATATCAAAAAACATCAGAAGATGCTGACAAGGTTGCAGAGAAAAGGCCACACTTATACACTGTTGGTGGGAATGTAAATAGTTCAGCCATGGTGGAGGGCAGTTTGGTGATTTCTCTAAGAACTCAAAACTACTGTTGAACCCAACAATTCCATTACTGTGTATATATCCAAAGGAAAATAGGTCACTATACCAAAAAGACACATGTACTCATATGCTCATCACAGCACTATTCATAATAGCAAAAACATGCAATCAACCTAGGTGCCCATCAATGGTGGACTGTATAAAGAAAATGTGGTACATACACATCATGAAATATGCAACCATATAAAAGAACAAAATCATATCCTTTGCTGCAACATGGACGCAGCTGGAAGCCATTATCCTAAGTGAATTAACACAGAAACAGAAAACCAAATGCCACATGTTCTCACTCATAAGTAGGAGGTAAGCACTGCGTACTCACGGACACAAAGATGGCATCAATACACCGGGCATGGTGGTGAAAACCTGTAATCCCAGCACTTTGGGAAGCCAAGGTGGGAGAATTGCTTGATCCCAGAAGGTTGAGGCAGTAATGAGGTTGAGACAGTAATGAGCTGTGATCATGCTACTGAACTCCCACCTGGGTAACAAAGCAAGACCCTGCCTCAAGGACAAAAAAAAAGATGGCATCAATAGACTGGAGACTGATAGAAGCGGGCAGAAGGGAACTGGAGAGGAGTTGAAAACCTGTTGGGGACTACGTTCACTACCCGGGTGACAGGATCATTTGGATCCCAAACCCTAGCATCACGCAATATACCCAGGTAACAAACTTGTACATGTACCCTCTGAATCAACAATAAAAGATAAAATTATAAAAAATGAGTAACAGGAAGAAATACACACATACATGTGTACACATATGTGCATATATATGTATACTTACATGTGCATAAATATCTAAAAGAAAATGACAAACTTTTACACAATAATACTTCCATGTGTTTATACAAGCAACAACAGCCAAATCATAGAGGCTATCCACTTGAAGTGCTATCAGTAGAAAACAATCTGATCCTCAGCTTAATTATCCATATCATGATCATCTAGGCAGATGAAGAGATTGTCATGAGAGGACAGCCTGCAAAACTTGACTTGCTTTGGAAGGCAGTTAAGGTTCATTAACAAAATTTAGAAAATCAATGACATGTGTAAGGTAACAAATTCATTTAAATTCCAAAATGCTAAAGCAAAAACGCTTTTGAAATACAAATGGGTTAAATATACATGACAAATGTAGCATTATTTCACATGAGATATAATAAAGTCATACCTACTTCCCAGTCTCAGCCTGCAGCAAAAAAGACACAAATGTCTTAAACAAAAATAGGTCAATAAGTCTCTAAGGAAAATTGGTATATGCCTATTATTTAAGGTTTTTATCAGTCAAGATAGCTAAGTAGGTCCAGCAATATTCTCTGTGCTTTACAGGCAATAGCATTTTAGCCTGGGAGGATTACGATCTCATACATTCCGGCAATATCTATCTATACCTTTGTGCCATCCCATCTATCAGTAGGTGTTTTCCTGATAAATATTAACTCATTAAATCTAAGTCACATAGATATAATAGTAAATATACAAGAAGAGATCATAATTTAGTCCACAACAAAATTGAAAAGAGTTTTGTTTCATCTATTTAATATTAGGAATTATGTTTTGTTAACCACACTAGGATGGTTTTGGAGTCCTTCAGAATTGGATCCAAATCCTGCCTCCTTTTCTTTCCTCCCATATCCATTCTTCCTGCAAACATTCATAAGCACCTGCCTCTGCTGAACATGCTGTATACTGGGGATAGAACCAGCAGTTGGTCTGATAAAGAAACTGACAGTTTAGTTGTGTGACCAATCTGGGAGCTCTTAGCCTCAGTTTCATGACGGATGAAATGGGAATAACACCATATATCACGGAGCAGTTGTGAGTCTGATGTGAGAATGCCGAACATAATGCCTGGCATGTGCTCAACAAACCCTAGTTCCCTTTTACTTCCCTACCTGAATGTAGAACTAGGAGGGTGATAGTTGCTTATCCTCTTTCACACGTATGAGAACGCTTCTCTCCAGTCGTTTGGTAGGCTAGTGAATTCATATAGGAAGAAACTGAGATTCAAAAAAGTTAAGAAATTTATCTGAGGTCACCCTATAAGTAATGATGTCATTTGGACAAAAAACCTAGTTCTTCCAACCTCCACCCTCCAACGTAGTTATCTTTCATTAGATTATATTTCAGACAGTCTATAGTGTATGTACTGTGAATGTGTTCAGAATAATTGGAAGAGTATTTCTCCATAAAGGGCTGATCCACAGAATGTGAATGTCGAGATGAAAAAGGGATAGTGCAGTCATCTGAATCTACAAGCAGTGGAGCAGTTACCATCACTAGGTCAAAGAATGAAGAGAGGAAGCAATTGCCAGAATCTAGAAGAAGAGAGGTTCATGTAAAGGAATCTGCCTTGAGAGGAAGAGTGACTTTGTTGGACAGATACTTAGCTATAGGTGACCTTGCAACAAGAAAATTGGAAGAACCACTCTTCACGCTTCACTTTTCATCAGCTCCCCAGTCTCTTAGAGGGACACAACATTACGCTAATCCAGCTAAAAGCCAGAAGGCAAGGGGCCACCACCGACATCACTTCTACAGGCCAGCTTCCTGGGCACCGAGAGGAGAGAAAGGTAGAAAGTGGATTGGAAGGAAGAAAAAAATCAATTAAAAAAAAAAAGGAAATAGATTGGGAGGGGCAGGTGTAAGATGTTCAGCACAAGCTCCAGTGCTAACTTAAATGTTTACCACTGTTGTTTAGGACTCTGAACACAAATATTTAGTCATGACTAGTTTTCCAAACTAAGCTATAAAAGTCTGTTAAAGTCATAACACACATCAAGAATAGAAATGCAGTAGAACCCCACTTCTCCAAAGCAGATAGGATAAATGATTTATCACAGAAAAATCAATCAAAGTGAGAGAGCTTTTTTGTTGTTGCCTTTTGTTTTTTAGAAACAAGATCTCTCTATGTTGCCCATACTAGAGTGCAGTGGCAATTCATAGACATGATCCTGGCACACTAGAGACTGGAATGCCTGGGCTCAAGTGATCCTCCTTCCTCAGCTTCAGGCAGGTGCCACTGTGCCCAGTTCAAAGTGGGAAGTTTTTTAACGTTACTTTTTTGTTTGTTTTTGAGACAGTCTTGCTCTGTCACCCAGGCTGGAGTACAGTGGCGTGATCTCGGCTCACTGCAACCTCCACCTCCTGGGTTCAAGTGATTGTCCTGCTTCAGCCTCCCAAGTAGCTGGGAATACAGGCATCCACCACCACGTTCAGCTAATTTTTTTGTATTTTCAACAGAAGCAGGATTTCACCATGTTGACCAGGCTGGTCTCAAACTCCTAACCTCAAATGATCCACCCACCTTGACCTCCCAAAGTGCTGGGATTACAGGTGTGAGCCACCAGGCCTGGTTGTTAATTTTTTGTTTGTTTGTTTGTTTGTTTTAAGACAGAGTCTCACTCCGTAGCCCAGGCTGGAGTGCAGTGGCACAATCTCGGCTTACTGCAACCTCAGCCTCCTGGGATCAAGCAATTCTCATGCCTCGGCCTCCTGAGGAGCTCGGATTACAGGCTCTCACCACCATGCCCAGCTATTTTTGTATTTGTAGTAGACACAGGGTTTCACCATGTTAGCCAAGCTGGTCTCAAACCCCTGACCTCAAGTGATCCACCCACCTCGGCCTCCCAAAGTGCTAGGATTACAGGCGTGAGCCACCATGCCTGGCCTGGCTGTTAATTTTTAAATTATTTTTAAATGTACATTTCAAAAAATTTTTAATTTTTTAAATGTACATTTAAAAACATTTAAAGGTATGAATTGTGAGTCTTCAGTAAAAGTCCAAGGCATTTTCTTTGATTTGAGTCTACCACCAATAAAAGTTGCACATTCTGTCTCCTTCATAAATGGCTTCCTTAGCACATTACCATAATTTTCCTTCACTTGTTTTTTTAAAGTTCTATGAGAACTTAAATACACTTGAGAAGCATTATTGGCAAACAACCTTTCTGGGTTAAAAAAAAATTCCAATTTTTTACGACTGTCTTTCCCACCCCAAATCAACAGCCATCTTTACTCTGTTTTGAAAGTTTCCAAAGTATTCAACAGAGTTCTGAATTTTTACTGGTTAACTTCACTAGTTTGTGCAATATTTAATTAAATCACAGAACTAAAATAAAATGAAAAAAATGTCAAACAGGTTTAGAAATAAATACAACTATCTCTCATTTTGTGCAAATCTCATGTGGTGGGAACAGATGAACATGAACAGGATAGAGTAGCTGGCTCACCGAAAGGCTTCAATCTGCCGAAAGTAACCAACAGTGCATTTCGCAAGGGGAATAGAAAAAATGGGTTAACGCGGCATATTGGTTAATAGAATTTAGTTAAGAGAGCCTGCTATAATAAATAGTACTAGTTCATCCACCAAAATCTACCATTGATAACCCTGTTCTAAAAGTCAATGAACTCACTTAGCTCTAAAAATGTATATTCACTGGATAACTGGAAAAAGGGATGGATAGATATATGGACAGACAGACAGATGAAAAGAAGGAAGGAAAGAAGGGAGGCAGGCATTTGGAGATTCAACTCAGACCATTGTCAAATGCAAGCCTTCTAGATCAGAAAACAGGAGGGAAAGAGCAGCAGGGATGACTCTGAAACCACTCTGTATGTATATTGGAATTGAACAATTAAGTAAATGCACAGCAGATGGTGGGAGCCAGGTTTCTCACTGTTGGAGCGAGAGGTTTCAAACATGGAAGAGAAACTAGAATGATCATGGGGTAATGGAATTGAGTTGGAGGCATCAGTATTAACCATGTTTAGCTTGATGTTGATGCAGATGGACACACGTAGGAACATTTACAGATGTGCGTATATAGCTACCACACACACATGTATTTCCTTAATCCATCAGCTGAGAAGGCCTAGAAGCAATGACAACCCCATAGCAATGAGTGAATCTAAAGTCCTGATCTTTGTTTCTAACATCATTTTTCATTAAGAGAAACCAGAGCTCCTCTTAGATATTACAGATTCTAGGGCTGGGGTAGGGAAGATACAAGATGAGGCTGAAGTATTCTACAATGCGAGGAGGTAAAGAAGTGCTAAAAACAAACAAAAAATATTAAAATAAATGCACACACAATGGTAACATCAAGGGGAAACGGAAGCCACCTGAAAGAGCTCCCAATGGCCAAAGCAATCTGAGCAAGAAAATAAAGTTGAAAATAAAAAATAAAAAGAGAGAAGAGGCAAATTTTCTATGCAAAGAATTACAAATAATTTAATTAGACACTTTATCCTCAAAATGGATCATAACTCCCACTTCTTAAATGTAGGCTGTTCATAAGGACTTCATTCCAAAGGGTACAGTTTGGAAAGGGACCAAAAAAAGAGGAGCTTCACAGTAATCTAACAAACACAGTTTCAGCCAGATGTTCAGTTAATATCAACACAGATGAGTCCTACTGATAGGATGTGCCCTTGATTTAGTGTGATAAGAATGGCAGTTTACCTCTGTACTACTCTTCCTCCCCGAAACTCATAACCCTAGTCCAATCACGAGACAAACATCACACAAATCCCAACTGAGGGGCAATCTGTAACATACCTGATCAGTACTCCTCAAAACTCTCAAAGTCACCAAAAACAAGGAGACTGCCAGAAAGGACAGAAGCATAAAGAGACACGGCAACCAAACGCAATGTGCCATCCTGATGGTATCCTGGAACAGGAAAAAAAAAAAAAAGACATTGAGGTAAAAACTAAGAAAATCTAAACAAAGTATGAATTTAATTAACAATAATATATTAACATTGGTTCATTAATTGTGAAAAATGAACCATTCTAATGTAGTATGTTAATAGTAGGGGAACCTGGGTGTGGGGCAGAACTCTCTACTATCTTGCAACTTTCCTGTAAATCTAAAAGTATTTTAAAATGTGCAAGTTGGCTGGGTGCAGTGGCTCATGCCTATAATCCCAGCACTTTGGGAAGCCGAGGTGGGTGGATCACCTGAGGTCAGGAGTCAGAGACCAGCCTGACCAATATGGTGAAACCCCATCTCTACTATAAATACAAAAATTAACCGGGTATGGTGGGCGTACACCTGTAGTCCCAGCTACTCGGGAGTTGAGACAGGAAAATTGCTTGAACTCGAGCAGTGGAGGTTGCAGTGAGCTGAGATGATACCACTGCACTCCAGCCTGGGCAACACAGCAAGACTCCATCTCAAAAAAAAAAAAAAAGGGCAAGTTTACTTTTAAAAATCCAACAGGGATGATATTTTTCGACAACCACAAATTCATAATCTCTACGCAGTCTAACAAAAAATAAAGCTTATCCTTCTTATTTCCCCAGGCTCATCTGAAACAACTCTTTCTCCTTGCTAACCATTTTGGACATCTCTCCAATCTTTAAGGATGATATTTCCTAAGAACTTTAAACATGTTGTTCTGCCAGTAAAACGCTCCCCTCTTTTCACCTGCCTGACACTTTCTTTTCTGTCTGAGGTAATCCGCAAGACCTATTTCAAATGCTTAGCCATACACACACAAAAGCCATCCTGAAGGACCACAGAGGTATAGCTTATTTTTCTTTGACCTTGGTAGGAATCAGCAGAAAAACATCTGGTTCATAATGCAGAGACATAGTAGGTAATTTTCTCAACAAAATACAACGGGTCTTTAGTGTTAGGAAATGTTAACTTTCTATTCTCTCCTCTGCCTTTCTTACAGGTACACCCAGGCTTTCCCTGCCATCTGGAGCCTAAAAGCTGCCCTAATAAACTTCTTTGCTCCAGCTTGCAAACAGAGAAGGAATGGAAATAACCAGTAAATGAGAAACCAGAGTCTATTTGAGGTGGAGCTTCCTGGTCTGCAGAAACTATAAACCTGATCCCAATAACAAATAAGGAGAATTGCAGACAGCAGGTGTTACAAATCTGCATACCCTTTCCTTGTCTAAGTGCCAGGAGATAGCAATACTTTCATTTTCCACAAGCCCATAGAGGAAATATAATCTAAGCTTCTCTAAAGGGATAAAAACATACAAACAAAAAATTACTAAGATTGTATCCAATCACTTAGCAAATGGACTGATTAGAAAAAGCAAGGCAGGTGTTGGGGAGATGGGCATCATTTTCCACGGCTCTTTCTCCTGTGAGGACCTAGAACGGATAGCAAGGCGGTGTTAAAGATTTTGTCAGTTCCCTTTTCTTCTTTGCAGCACTTATTACACTTGTAATTATGTGTGTAATATACACATCCCTTAATATAATGCCATAGAGATTTTTCCATTTTGTTAACCAAACTCTCACTCTCTATTGTAGCATTGTTACATAGTAGATGCTCAGTAAACAAACTTTCTGAATGATACACTATTTGTGTCTCTTATTTAGTTTTTGGCATGTTTTAATGCAACTGCATGTGTGTGTGTGTCTGTGTGTGTGCATGCGTTATGTATATATTCTACTCTGCTTTTACTCTACTTTCTAGTCCTAATAAATTGCTTAAAATAAAGAGATTCTCCTTTAGGGGCGTATTTGTCTTATCAATGAAATAAAAGAAAATGGTTTTAATTATAATTTCCCAGTCTACATTACGCCCAATGACAGAAGATTTTAAGTAGAAGTTTATTTATAATTAATTTGTCTTTTTTTAAAGCATAGAACATGTCTGTTCACCACCTTTGAAAGACCTGGCTAAATAGCTCCTTAAATATTCCGGTTAATCCAGCCATAGGGAGTATTAAATATTTAGGAATATAGTGCCAACTACTTTGTCAGAATAGTTCCATTTAAATTACACTCCCCTGTTACCAATTGTAGCTGATGATTTAATTAGGTGGATGGAGTTAGTTACAATGATCATTAATAAGCTCTGTTAATGTCATCAAAATTCCTATTCTCCAGAGCGGTGGAAACTACACACACACACACACACACACACACACACACACACATGCCTATTGAGGAAGATGGCCTATTTCTTACAAAATTCATTCTGTGTCTTCTCCTCCAGTGATTAGCCTTGTTTTGTTTGGTGTCTTCACAGTAATTACAGCAACAGCTCTATTTTGCTTTGTATGAAAAATTGCTTCACTTGATTACATTTGCAGAGAGAGTAGGCACTTTGTGGCTATAACAAAGTACCCAAAAGGACAATTTCATGTTCTTTCTTCAAGGTATTCATAAGAGATGTTCTTACAGTTAAAACAGAGTCAAATAAATAAAGAGTATCAGAAAACTAGTATGTGAATAAAGCTAAGACTTTATAGATTATCTATTACAATGACCTTTTTAAAACACTGTTTTGGAGACCAGACGTGGACTCCAAAAAAACTGTTTCTCATCTTCTCCATGAAACTAGAGATGGAAGAATGAGGAAAACATCATGTAGAACTCTGAATTTTCTCAAAAGTGGACAGCTCCAAGAGAAGTTTCCTAAATCTTGCTCAGAAGGAAGACAGACAGGGATACAGAGTGGAAAGAGAGAATTCTGTATATAGTTGTGGCAGGACCCATTGTGACCTACTGATTGCAGCCACTTTACATGGTACTCACAAATGCAAGAGGTTTTCACTTCTCATCTCTTAAGTTGAAAGTAATCTCAGTAATGATGAATTCTATTCTCAACTCTCCAGTTATCCAAACAACAAACTCTGCCATTTGCTCATGAGAACAAGAATGAAAATGGAAATAGTGTAAGTTATATGCATGAAGAAAATAACCCTCTTAAAGGGTCCTTTACAAAAGCCAATACAATGTGTCCAAATTAAATTCCTTTAAACCTGACAGAGAACTCCCACAAATGATACATTATAGGAGTCTCTACATCGAAATGGATTAAGACTTACTTGCCCTCAGAGAAAGAATCATTAGACACTAATTTAAGAGAAAGGATTAGTTTATCTCTTGAACCAATTAGAGCCACTATCACCTAGAAAAAGTAAGATAGCCTTTAAAATGTGCCACAAGGTTGGTAGCTTTTATCTGAGCGGAGGAGCAAACATCAGGACAATCCCATGCCAAAAACTGCAGTAGCAGAACACACTCATGGAGTTTGTCAACGAGAGACTCAATGGAGATTCATTCAGTCTTACAATTTGTTTACTCCCTACCCAATATAAACAACGGCCTGCGCTTGAACTAAGAGGGACTGGTACAAAAGGTAGCACTGAGTACACACCACTTACCTGCCATCAGATTTACCTGCATTACCTTGTTGCTCTCTCATTACAGCCCTGTGAGGTAGCTCAGCCTCTTCATTTCATAGGGGAGGAAATGAGACAGCCAAATGAGAGGAGGTCCCTGGAGAAACTCCAACCAAACTGCTCACTGAGGTGGAGCCTCAGGAAGTTGGGGCCCTTTGCAGCACCTCTTCCTGTATGGAGCCAGGGAAGTTCATGCCCTGGCCCCGCCTCTTCCTGTGTGGAACCTGAGATTCAAACTGCCTGGTGGGACGCCTCTCATGAAGGGACTCTGGCCTTGCTAGAGTCCTTGTTTCCCCCTTTTTTCCCTTTTCTCCCAATAAAACCCTGCTTTATTCATCCTTTAAGCCATCTGCGAGCCTAAATTTTCGTGGCGATGGACAGACAAGAACCCGATCTTTACCTGAACTAAGAGTCTTGCAACAAAAAGAAACTTGGAGAGGGTTCAGAGCAGCTTTCTCAAAATGATCCACCTACAAAGTGGCAAAAGCAGCGTCCAGACTTCTTTCTGCTGATTCAGATCCCCAGTGATATGATTTGGCTCTGTGTCCCCACACAAATCTCTTCTGGAATTGTAATCCCCACATGTGGAGGGAGTGCCTGCTGGGAGGTGGTTGGATCATAGGGGCGGTTTCCCCTACGCTGTTTTCGTGATAGTGAGAGAGTTCTCATGAGATCTGATCATTTAAAAGTGGCAGTTTTTCCTGCACCCTCTATCTCTCTTGCTGCCTTTTGAAGACGTTGCCTGCTTCCCTTTGCCATATGCTATGATTGTAAGTTTCCTGAGGCCTCCCCAGCCATGCAGAACTGTGAGTCAATTCAATTAAACTCCTTTCTTTATTAATTACCCAGTCTCAGGTAGTATCTTTATAGTGGTGCGAAAATGGAGTAATACATCATGCTAGCTGCTGAAAGACAACTAAAATCATCATCTACCTTCGAAACACTGATCCCTAAACTACAACCAGGGAGGAAAGGCACATTCAAAGATAACTGAAATAAATATTTCTGTGACAAGGAGAGGCACGTGTAGTTTTTTTTTTTTTTTTTTTTTTTTTTTTTTTTTTTTTTTTGAGACGGAGTCTCACTCTGTCGCCCAGGCTGGAATGCAGTGGCGCGATCTCGGCTCACTGCAAGCTCCGCCTCCCGGGTTTACGCCATTCTCCTGCCTCAGCCTCCCGAGTAGCTGGGACTATAGGCGCCCGCCACCACACCCGGCTAGTTTTTTCTATTTTTTAGTAGAGACGGGGTTTCACCGTGTAGACCAGGATGGTCTCGATTTCCTGACCTCGTGATCCGCCCGTCTGGGCCTCCCAACACGTGTAGTATTTTAAGAGTTGAAAAATGAGGGAAGATTTGCAAGAAATAAAATTTAAACTGGGTGTGTGTTAGGTTTTGTCATGTGACTCATGACGCATGGCAAAAATAAAATATAAGCAAAAAAAAGTACAATGTAAGTTTGGGACACAATGAATGATCCCTTTTGGTTTTAGAATAGGGCAATAGGATGTAAGTAACAATGTTCAGTGGGTAATTTATAGCATCAGCTCTGGAGTGAGACTGTCTGAATTCAAATCTCATCTTGAGCACTTATTAGCTGTGTAAACTTGTGCACATTTTCTAAGCTCTCTAAGCCTTAGGGTCCTCATGTGTGAAACAAGGATAATTGTACATATCTCTAGATTTGTTGCAAATATTAAATGACACGATACATACCAAGCTCCCAAGATGGTGCCACACACAGGGAATAAGTATTAGCTGTTGTCATTATGTAGGGAGTAGGGAGAATTAAGGTTGAAATAGAAAATCGGAACTATACTAAAGACTGGTATGAATGTCAATGGCAATAATTTAGACATTGTAATATAAGCAATAGAGAGATAATACTGAAAGTTTTTGAGTCAAGGAGCTTTACAATAAAAGCTACAGTTTAGAGAGAATAATGCAGCAGTAGTGAGAGGTGACAACCTGCTAGCAGCCCTCGCTCTCGGTGCCTCCTCGGCCTCAGCGTCCACTCTGGTGGCGCTTGAGGAGCCCTTCAGCCCACCATGGCACTGTAGGAGCCCCTCTCTGGGCTGGCTGAGGCCAGAGCCACCTCCCTGTGATTGTGGGGGTGGGTGTGGAGGAAGAGGCACCAGCGGGAACCGGGGTTGCACTCCGCGCTCACATGCTAGCATGAGTTAGGGAGGGCAAGGGTGAGAGCTTGGCAGGACCCTCACAGGGAGCAGCTGGCTGAAACCACAGCCCAGGGCAGTGAGGGGCTTAGCACCTAGGCCAGCAGCTGCAGAGGGTGCACCAGGTCCCCCAGCAGTGCTGGATGCACTCGAGTTCTCTGGGGCCTCAGCTGCCTCCCTGCAGGGCAGGGCTGGGTACCTGCAGCCCGCCAAGCCTGAACAGCCCCCCTCTCCCCACGCCATGCTTGAACAGCACCCCCCTCCCCGCGGTGGGCTCCCGCCTGGCCAGAACTCCCCTACGAGCCCCGACCCCTGCTCTGCAGTGCCGGGTCCCATCAACTGCCCAGGGGCTGAGGAGTGCGAGTGCAAGTGCACGGCATGGGACTGGCCGGTAACTGCACCCGCAACCCCCATGCAGGATCCACTAGGTGAAGCCAGCTAGGCCCCTGAGTCTAGTGGGGACTTGGAGAAATTTTCCCTCTAGCACTCTGTGTCTAGCTCAAGGATTGTAAATGCACCAATCAGCACTCTGTCAAAATGGACCAATCAGCTCTTTGTAAAATGGACCAATCAGCAGGATGTGGGTGAGGTCAGATAAGGGGATAAAAGCAGGCCTCAGTGGGCAGTGGTGGCAACCCGCTGGGGGCTCCTTCCACACTGTAGAGGCTTTGTTCTTTCGCTCTTTACAATAAATCTTGCTGCTGATCACTCATTGGGTCCACACTGCCTTGATGAGCTGTAACACTCACTGCGAAGGTTTGGAGCTTCACTCCTGAAGCCAGCGAGACCACGAACCCACCGGGAAGAAAGAACAACTCCAGACACGCTGCCTTTAAGAGCTGGAACACCGCGAAGGTCTGTAGCTTCACTCCTGTCAGCAAGACCACGAACCCACCAGAAGGAAGAAACTCCAGACACATCTGAACGTCTGAAAGAACAAACTCCAGACACACCATCTTTAAGAACTGTAACACTCACCAGGAGGGTCCCCGGCTTCATTCTTGAAGTCAGTGAGACCAAGAACCCACCAATTCTGAACACAGTAGTGTCCAGAATGGACTGGTTAAAAAAGAGAGATTAACATTAGTGAATGAAGTACCACAGAAGCCCAAATAAGGAAAGGTACAGAAAGACCCAACAAATACCACAACCTAAAAGCAGTAGGATGGAACTAAATATAAATGAAGACACCAAGGATATTCCACAACTGTCCATAAGATTATCCCTCACGTCCTACTACAGAGGCAGTCTGGGGTTAATGAGCCAAATATTAACTGATCCTAAAAATGTACTAAATCTGCTGTAATAGAAGATAGTGACAAGATCCTATGACAATGATTGGCCATGTAACCTTGTAAATATTAAGTGTCTCCAGTTTTCCATGCTTTTTAACAAATGCATGGGATATAGTATTAAATATAGCCTTATTCCCACACTCAACACACTCAGAATCTAGTATGAGATCTACTGGTACATGTATTAGCTGCTCAGTTGATAGTGACTGGAAGACTCAAGTATGATCACACCAACAGCATTTCTGAGGTCAAGCAAATCAGAGTTAAAATACTAGCCCAGACATTTATTAAATTTTTGATATGGGTAAATTATTTAGCATTCCTAGCTTTAGTTTTCCTGATCTAGAAATAGAAATAATACACTACATACTGACATAATTATATGAAGTTTAAATGAAAGTCTATATTTTGGCCAGGCGCGGTGGCTCACGCCTGTAATCCCAGCACTTTGGGAGGCCAAGACAGGCGGATCACGAGGTCAGGAGATCGAGACCATCCTGGCCAACATGGTGAAACCCCGTCTCTACTAAAAATACAAAAAAAAAAATTAGCTGGGCATAGCGGTGGGCACCTGTAGTCCCAGCTACTCAGGAGGCTGAGGCAGGAGAATGGCGTGAACCCAGGAGGCAGAGCTTGCAGTGAGCCAAGATCGTGCCACTGCACTCCAGCCTGGGCGACTGAACGAGACTCTGTCTCAAAAAAAAAAAAAAAAAAAAAAAAAAAAAAAAAAAAAAAAAAAGTCTGTATCTGAAGGATGCAAACACTAGAATTAAAAGATTTAGAATACAAATTAAGAAAAAATACTTAACATGTTTAAGGAATTGAAAAAAGAAGTTGAAAACGTGAAAGGGTGGGGGAAGCGACTATTAGAAATTTGTCAGCAACATTTGGAAAAGACAGAGAAGTTTTAGAACTAGAAAATACAACAGATAAAATTAAATGTATATTGGATGGGTTAAGCAGAAAATTAGGCACCTCTGAAGAGATGATTAATGAACTAAAAGATAGATTTAAAGAAATAACTGAGAATTCAGCACAGGAGTCGAAACACAAAAAGAAAAAAAGAAGAAGGGAGTTAAGGTATAAAAAGATTTAACACACTGTAATTGGAGTTCCAGAAATATTGGGAAAAAAAATAGAGGAAAAAAATACTTAGGTAAGAACATTTAAACATTTAACATTACTTTAGGACACTAACACTTTGGCTTGGGAAACAGTAAATCTGCAGTATGAATAAAAATAAACATCAAAAAGACACATAGTAATCACAGCTTAAGTGTAACAAAGACAAAGAGAAAATCTTAAAAGCAGCCAAAGGGAAAAGACAAAGCTGTAGCCAGCTTTACTCCAGTAACAAGGAAAGCCAGAAATCAGAGTAATAAAATCTTCACCAAGTTTTTAGGAAAAAAAAAAAATGTTAATCCATAATTGTAAATTTAACAAAACTAACTTTCAAGAAGAAAATGCAAATAAACTTTTGTTTGTTTGTTTGTTTGTGACAGTCTCGCTCTGTCACCAGGCTGGAGTGCAGTGGTGCAAGCTCAGCTGACTGCAACCTCTGCCTCCTAGGTTCAAGTGATTCTCCTGCCTCAGCCTCCCGAGTAGCTGGGACTACATGTGCACACCACCTTGCCCAGCTAATTTTTGTATTTTTAGTAGAGCGGGGTTTTACCATGTTGGCCAGGATGGTCTCTATCTCTTGACCTCGTGATCCACCCATCTCAGCCTCCCAAAGTGCTGGGATTACAGGTGTGAGCCACCACATCCAGCCCAAATAAACATATTTTAGACAAAAACTTTACAACCAACATATACTCACTAAAGTTATTTGAAAAACTGTACATCAGGAAGTTGGGAAACAATTGCTGAAGATATGTCTAAAATGCAATAAGTAATACTGAACAAAAATAAATGATAAATGTGGACAAAAATTTACTCTAGGATATAGTGATGAGGATTATGAAGTCATCTAATTTGCATGGTTAGAAAAACAAAACAGAAGTAAAATACTGATAACAAGAATATATTAGTTGGGAGTGAGCAGTATATGCTGAAGTGTCTTAATGTTTGAACAGATGACAGATTTCATTGTCAAATGAAGTTGTAGAAATAAATCCAAACTTATGGAAAGTCATAACAAATGTAAATGAATTCTTATAAAAAGAAAATAAAGTATAAGGGAGAAAAGAAGATTTCTTTGTTCACCCATCGCTAGGAGCATGACTGAAACCCTTATAACAAAAGACACAAGGGAAAAGCACACAAGCAAAAGCATACAAATTTATTTAATATAAGTTTTACATGACACAGAAGCTTTCGGGAATAAATACCCAAAGGAATGGGGAAAACTGTGTATTTTTATGGACATGATGCAGTAATATGATTGAAGAACAAGAGTATGGTCCAATATTAGTAAACTGGGGGATCTGGCAAGTCCTGTTTGTTCAGATTCTTCTTGGCATCTCTGTGTCTTTAAAGATAAAGATGTTCTTTGGACATAGGGAGGGTACGTCTGGAATGAAGGTTTCCTTCAGAGAAACGTCAGACTCTTCTTTATGGTCTACTTCAAGAGAAAAAGGTCGGAGGAAAATAAGAGTAATCTTCCTGCTTCTGTTGTTTCCACACAGGCAAAGGTGCTGTATTTTGGGGTACTGGTCATGAAGCTTGTCAAAAGGAATAAATCAGATATACCAAGTAACTATAATGCTAAATAAAGTCAGAGAAACAAATTGATAACAGATAATACAAACTTTAGGGAGAAAAACATCATAAAGAACAAAAACGGGTATTATAAACAGGTTAAAGGAGCAAAAATTAAAACAAGAAAAAAATGTAATGGAAATGAAAGAAAAGAAGGAAAACAAAGATAAGGACAGAAATCAGTAAAATAGAGATGATCAAACCAAAAGTATTTTAATACAACCACAAACTTTTGGCAAGACATATCAAGAAAAAGAATTAAAAATGTATATATTGTAATTAAAGTGGGTAAACAATCATAGTAAGTATTAAAAATATAAAAATGCTGTGGAAAACTATATGCCAGCCAATTTGAAACCTAGATAAAAAGGATACATGTTTGGAAACATGTAAAATGTCCAAACAGTAAAGCTGATGAGGGCAATAACCAGCAAGTAAATTAAAAATACTAATAATGGCAGTTTGTTCTCCATGAAGCCAAAAATAACTTGTTAAACCAGAAATAAGATTCCTAGAACCCTCTTCTGAGTTAGAACTGGCCAAAAAAGGAATGTGCTAAAGACAAAGAAGGTGAAAGTGAAGAAGCTGCCATTCTACTCTAGAGCTTGTCATGTCTCTATGTTGACAGAGCCAGTCTGTGCCAGGTCACAGGAGCTGACTATGCATATCTCTGCAACTTCACATTCAGCGACTTCACATTGATAGTTTGAAATAGGGCGTAGTAGTAGCAATATTTACACTACAAAACTGGAGAACCCTTAATCAGGAATTTTCCTCTACTCCCCACCCCCAACACACACCCTGGAAAGGTGGTTGTTAAGTATTTACCACTGTGTGTGTCTATCACATTGTGATAGACATAAAGCTATCAATAACTTCCCTGTGAATCAACCCTAGGCTCATTATCAGATACTATGAAGGCAGTGATGATCTCTATCTTATTCAAAAAATTCTAGAAAGTAGAAAAAGAATGTAAGCTTCCTGATTATATCACAAAGCTAATTATTAACCTCAAACCAAGTCTGGATATAAGAAAATGACATTATAGGATCATTTCAATATGTAAATATAGATCCCAAAATCCTAAATAAGATATACACTTACTGTTCTAATGCTATATTAAAATGTCTGTATCACTGTCAAACAGATTTTATCCCAGGAATGTAGCAACTGTAACATCAGAAAATCTAGTCATCATAATGCCCCATATTAATGGTCCAAAGCAGAAAAAATATATGATCATTCCAATGAATGCAGGGAGGCATCTGAAAAATCTCAGTACCTTACAGGATTATTTAAAGAAAAACAAATAAAAAAACAAAGCAACAAAAAAACTGAGAAAACCTGAAACAATAGAAGGCTTCCCTAACTTGATAAATATCCACCCAAAATTCTACAGCAAATACATAATTGATAACTCAATATCAGAAACACTGCCACTATTTAATGTAGTACTAGAAGACTTGATTAATGCCACAAAACAAAGAAAATAGGTTAGAAGTATGAAGATTTTGAAGAAGGTGAAATTGTAATTTTTAGAATATATTATTTCTTACATAGAACACTGAAGAAAGTTGATACTTTTACTAATAAGTTTATGAAAGCTTGTAAGTAACCTATTAACAAAAATATCCATAGATATATCTTTACCAATACAACTAATTAAATTATATGATAGAAAACAAAATACTAATCACTGCCACAGCAAAGTATCAAATAAATATCTAGGAATCACCCTCAATAAAATGTTTTCTTCAGTGCAGTGATTCCTCAAAGACTTAAAAACAGAGCTACCATTTGACCTAGCAATCCCATTACTGGGTATATACCCAACAGAATATAAATTGTTCTATTATAAAGACACAAGCATGCATATGTTCACTGCAGCACTATTCACAATAGCAAAGATATGGAATCAACCTAAATGCCCATCAGTGGTAGACAGTAAAGAAATGTGGTACACATACACCATGGAATATTATGCAGCCATGAAAAACTAATGAGATCATATCCTTGCATGGACATGGATGGAACCATTATCCTCAGCAAACTAATGCAGGAACACAAAACCAAATGCCACATGTTCTCACTTATAAATGGGAACTTAATGATGAGAAAACATGGACATATAGAGGGGAACAACACACACCAGGGCCTATAGGAGGGTGGAGGGAGGGAAGAGGGGGAGCATCAAGAAAAATAATTGATGGGTACTAGGCTTACCACCTGGGTGATGAAATAATTTATACAACAAATCCCCATAATACAAGTGTACCTATATAACAAACCTGCACATATACCCCTGAACTGAAAAGTTAACAAATAAATAAAATGTCTTCCTAACAAGTGCAGGAAAAAATAATAACTCTATTAAAGATTTTTAAAACTGAGTAGAAAGTTTTACTATGTTCCAGGATGAAACCATTAAACGGTTAAAACACATCAATTGTCACTCCACCACTCTATTTATATCATGTCATTCCAAAAAAAAAATTGAGTAAAATTTGCAATTTGATAGGTGCCTTCCCAGAATTACATGTAAGAACACAGAATCAGTCAGCAGGACAGTTTAGAAAAAGAAAATGAATAACTTGCTTTAGCAGATATTATGAAGCCAAACAGTTAAAGATAGTTGATGGAATGGACAGACAGATAGATAGATAGAGATAGATCAATAAATAGGTAGTAATTGGTGCAAGAATAGACTATTAAGCCAGTGGGAAAAAATATAGTAGCTTTGTAATAATAAAGAGGCATCATAAATCAGTAGGAATAGGATGCATTATGGAGTAAATTCTCTATATAAAGGGAAAAACACAGTATGTACAAAACTATGGAGCTAAAGGAAAAATATAAAAGAATATATTTGAGACCTTGGGGGTAGATTAGGAAATCAGTTTTTTAAATAGTCAAAATACATACTATAAAGGGAAAAATTAATTTTAATGCAATCAAATTTCATGAAAGATTCATGTTCAGTGAAGCATGTCATAAACAAAATATGAATGACAGACTGATGGAAGACATTCACAATATTTAAGACAGTCAAGGGAATAAGTACAAAAATATAAAAGTAATTCTCATAAATCATCAAGAAAAAAATGGAAATCTATAAGTAAAATGAGCAAGGCTATGAATAGGCAATTTACAAAAATGAAAACCTTAAATGGTTTATAAGAATATGATGTTTAACCTTATTAGTAATCAGAGAAATCCAAATTTAAAGGAGATGCCACTTTACATACATTAGAATGGCAAAATTTAAAAGGTCAGATAGCATCAACTGCTGAAAGCCTCGTGAACTACTGGTGGAAGAACACCCAGGGTGAGAACATCCCAGCACCTAACAATTGTCCTTAAAGAGTGAGCCACATACGAAGATGATAATTAAAGCATTTTTTCTCATATCAGGATGCTGGAGGCCTACAAGATTTTGATCACTAAATGAATGGGTGAGTAAAATGTAATAAATACATATAATGGAAACATAAAATAGCAAATAATAGTTAAAAATAAATAAAATATTTTTAATGTTGAGAGAAAATATTAGGAGTGTATTTTGTAGCATAATGTCATCGACATAAACTGAAGACACCCCAGAATAAAGCAGCATGTTTGTTACAGACATATACCTAAATGAACATATGAACAACATATAACATGGTATGTTATATGTTAAATGCAATGAAGACGATGCTTATATATAGGGTAGAATCAGGGTAGAAGATAAAAGAAAAAAAAGCCATAGAAGATGAAAGGTAAAGCAATGATAAGTGTCTTGATTCAGTTTGTGTTGCTATGAAGAAATACCTGAGACTGGGTAATTTATAAAGAAAGACAGTCTATTTTGGCTCACAATTCTGCTGGCTGGAAGACTGGGCATCTAGTGAAAGCTTCAGGCTTTTCCACTCAGGGAAAATGAAAGGGAGCAGGTCTGTGCAGAAATCACACAGCCAGAAAGGAAGAGAGAGGAGGGAGGTGCCAGGCTCTTTTAACAACCAGCTCTCTGGGAACTAATAGAGCAAGAACTCACTTCAGGGAAGATGGCACCAAGGCTTTCATGAGGGATCTGCACCCATGGCCCAATCACCACCAATTAGGCCCCACGTCTGACATTGGCGATTAAATTTCAACATGAGATTTGGAGGGTCACACACCAAAATATAACAATGAGATTACTATGAACTGAGTAAGAACAACTCAACTCTTGTACCTGAAATTCACACTAGGAAAAACAAAAAGGTCTTTGGATTTCATTCACAGGCACACATTGACATGTTAGGAGAGAAATGATCACCTGTGTCCCATAACTAAATGTCAGTTCACAGATTCCATTTCACCCAACTGATTATTCTAGATAGATGACACATTCTTAAGTGCAAATGATAAACTTGCACACCCAAGTGGAAGGGCAGAATGCTCTTTTCACCCTTCCCCCACCCCACCCACACACATACAGAAACAATAAAACACTGAATTGGTATAGGAAGAACCTGCCATCCCTGAACAGTATGCAACTTATCAAATCATGGTTTTATTATCTCCACATTTCTGCAAACTCCCAAATCTCCAAATAAGAGTAACTTATAGATCTAAGATTGAGTCAGGGGATTAGCTTAAAATAGAAGTCAAATGAGGCATAGTTTGCCAGAGATTTTTCCTTGGAAAACACAAACTACTCTATGCAATTATGTTGAGAATTGAAAACTGCTACAGATGGCTTACTAAGACTATTAATACCATAAGACCATTATATGCAATGTTGTCATTAATTGCAAAAATCCCATTGATTTTAATCTACAAAGTAATAAATCCAACACACACAATAATTGCTTGTATTTTTAAACCCTAAGAGATTAGACATTTTAAATCTTCCTGTCTCCACTCTTAACTAGGGAATTTAAATATTAGAAAATAAATTTGAAGCGTCTACTTTGAAGATGAAAGTATAAATTTTGTCATGGAAACATAAAAACAAATTAATTCAATTTACACTATTTACTGCACAATAGGGTTTCTACAAAAAATGTGATATAAAACTAAACATTAGCACAATTTAACATCCTTGACTCAGAAATAGACCAAACATAGTTCTTAACTCAAATAATATTGCAAACTTGATGTATTTTACAACACATTTTCTCAATTGTGACTATAGCTACATATATTTATTATTGGCCTTATGTCTTAAAATACTTTTATTTATATTAAAATTTCCAAATATACAGTCACAATTCTGTAAATACTTTTTATTAGGTTTTAATTTTACAATTTAACAGTAGTCAAACACAAAAGTCTTAATAATGCTTCTAGAACAAACCACATACTTAAAGAATGTTAAAGTACACACTAAAGAATAGTGTGTACTTTAATAGAGGCCGAGGTGGGCGGATCACGAGGTCAGGAGATCAAGACCATCCTGACTAACATGGTGAAACCCCATCTCTACCAAAAAAATACAAAAACTTAGCCAGGCGTGGTGGTGGCCGCCTGTAGTCCCAGCCACTCGGGAGGCTGAGGCAGGAGAATGGCGTGAAGCCGGGAGGCGGAGCTTGCAGTGAGCCGAGATCACGCCACTGCACTCCAGCCTGGGCGACAGAGCGAGACTCTGTCTCAAAAATAAAAAAAGAAGAAGAATAGAATTGAGAAGGAGAAAGTGCTAAAGACTAACTTTCAACACTAAGTGATTCCAAATCACTTTTTCTTTAACATTTGTATGTATAATTTTGATAAACAAATGGAAACAAAAAATGCAGATTATGATTATGTCTGGAAGAAAAGATTATAGGTGATTTTTAATTTTCACCTTCATACTTTCATATTTTTCATATTCTCTCTCTGGGATACCTACTTCTCTTTTACTCAGAGGAAGTATAAATCTTAAAACGAAGAGGACTTTCACGGCCAGCAATACTGTTAACCACATATCTGGAGTACAGATCAAGTACAGACCACTGAAAATTATAGAAAAAACATAGGATTTTTAAAAAACACATCTAAAGCTTCAAGGCTAAGAATGTTTCAAAAGAGAAAAAACAGATAAGACACTGAGCAAGAAGAGAATAAGTTAGGGTTGAATAAGTGCTGATTTTACTAACAAGCATTCTAATTTCTAAAGGAAGCTTATTAAAATATTGATTAACTTAAAGCATGAAATTAAATATGCCTGTTAAACTTCTACATTTTACTCCAAGCTCTAAAAAAAGGAGAGTGCCCATTTTCGTAGCGGTTTTTACATAGTTTTAGTATCGTCTCAGGATATGATAGAACTATCGTTGCATATTGATGAAGAAATTATGTATTATACACTAAATGGTACTGAGACAACTGGTTGATCAGATGAAAAAAAAAGAATGAAATTGAATATCTCCCATACATCACAAAAACCAATTTCATGCAAACAGAAGCCACAACAAGATATTACTAAACACACATTCAAATGCCTAAAATTAATGACTATCAATACCAAGTGTGGGAGAGAATGTGAAGAAACTAGAATTCTCATACATCGCTGGTGGGAATACAAAATAGGACTACTTTTGAAACACTTTGGTAGATTCTTATGAAGTTAAATATTAACTTATTATTCCTAGCTATTTTTCCAAGCTATATAAACATATGTCCATACAACAACTTGAATACAAATATTCATGACAACTTTTTCCAAAATAATTTTTACAAAACTGGAAACAATTTATTAACAGGTAAATAAATGCACAAATTGTGGACTATCCCACAATAGAATGGAATGAGACTTGGCAAATAGAAAGTAAGAAGAAAACAACTACTGCTACATACAACAACACAGATAAATCTCAATTATGTTATGCTGAGTGAAAGAAGCCAGATGCAAAATAATACGTACTGTAAGGTTCCGTTCATACAAAATTCTTAGAAAAGACAAAACAAATCTCTGATTATTCAACAGATAAGTTGTTGGTCGAGGCCAGGTGACTTGGGAGCAACAGACTGTAAAGGGAGCTTTTTGAGGTGATGCAAATATTCAACCTCTTGCTTGTGGTAGTGGTTACCAGTGTATGCATTTGTCAAAACCCAAAGTATACACTTTAAATGGGTATATATTTTATTATATGTGAATCAAACCTCACTAAAATATGTGTATACATATATAATTTTATATATAGGTACATGTATGATACTTATGTATAATAAAAACTTAAATGTTAAAGCCTTAAACATCTTCTAGAAAAAAAAATCAGAGAATAGTTCTCTGTTTTCTGCATAAAGAGTAAGTTTTTAAACAAATCATAGGAGCGAAAATTATAAATTAAGACAAATAGATCTTACTACATTAAAATTGTGAACTTCTTCAGTGATACATCAGGAAAAGTGCTAGTAAAAATCATAACTAGGGAAAAGATATGAAACACAAAATGACAAAGGATTAGTATCCAGAATATTTTTAAAACTCCTATGAATCAAAAAAGAAAACCCAATTGAGAAATGATAAGGTAAAAGTAAACAATTTACTTAAGTGTAAATAAATGTAACTGACCAACAAACGTATAAATAAATGAAAAGATGCTAAAGGTCATTAAGTATAGTCAAATTCAAACCATAACTTGATACCATTTCACACCCACCAGATCTATAAAAATTAAAATGTCTGACAAAGTTAGGGATAACACAGTAAGACTTTTATTTACTACTGGTAGGACTCTAAATTAGAACAGGTACTTATAAAACTACTTAGCATTACCTGCTATAGTTGAATATATTCATATCCTGTGACTTAGCAATTCTACCCAAGACTAAAATATTGCAAATAATTAATAGCAACATAGTTAATTTGGTTGTATTAAGTTCCTTTAGAAAAGTAGTTCTTGAAGTTTTGCATGCATCATCATCCCCTGGAAGGATTTATTGAAACACAGATCCCTGGGCCCATCCCAGTTTCTGATCCAACAGCTCTGGGATGGGCCCCTAGGACTGGCATTTCTAACAAGATCCTTGGTGATGCTAATGCTACTGAAAGCTGAAAGAAGAGCCACACTTTAAGATCTACAGCTTTAGAGTAATGTGCTGTCCCAAACATAAAAGTGTAGCTAAAAAAAAAAAAAAAAAAAAAATCTTCTTTTGCTTAAGAGATCTGCTGTGAAATTTCAAGGAGAAATGTTGTTGCTGAGAAACAAACACAAAACAGAAAAAAACAGTAAGTTCACGCCAAAAAGGAGCGTGCCTCAAAGTAATTGACAGCCAATTTGATTTTAAGTCACAATAGATGATACAGGTTGAGTTATTTGCTTTCTAGTCCTAGAATCTGCAAATAGACACTAATATTTTATCAACTGCAACAAATTAATCAATCATTTTCTAATTGGAAGACTTTTCTGCCATTATTTCTAGTTTCTCAATAATCTGTACACTGCTTTTTATAGAATAGTGAGTAAATTATGCAAGAGATCTAATTATACCTATTTTTCAGGAGGCAAGATGGGTAAACCATGGACTTAAATAGCAAGAAATGAACATCTAATTTTAATTTACTTTCTCTCAATCTCAAGAAAAAGAAGAAAATTCCAGTTACAATTTGTATTTGAAAATCCAGTATAGACTAACAAACTCTAAACAATTCATTTTAAACACAATTGCTTTTGCAATTCCCAAAGATATTTCTCCTGAGACTTTCCATGACAGCTTTAAAATCATAAAATTATAAAAAATTGTTCCAGGCATATAATGTTTGACCAGATTTTTCATTTTATGTTATGGCATCATCAAGCAATTTCATTAGACCCTAATACCATCTATGACTAATAAAAGCAAGAATAATTTTATCAAAAATAGGAAACTTAATAGATATGAGCTTTTCATGTGTCTCAATCCAAACAAATTTATATGAAATGCTAGTAACTAGTCAATTTAAAATTACTGTAATAATTATCAGCTATAGCTAATTTCCACTAAAAAGATAAAATCATATGAGGTTCTATGAACAAATAGTAATTGCAATAATAGTTAATAGTGTCATAACTGAGAAAATGATTTCATGCTATTAAATCAATGAGGAAAGAGATAAGCCTGAATAAATATATGAGAGTTGGTAAATACTGAATAAGAAGGAGGCAAAATCTAACAAAGAAATTCAAGGAATTGTTTAGCCAAGGACATTTCTGCATGGACTTAACAATGATACTGGTGAGTAAAATCCCATCATTGAAAGTCAAGATCTGCCCCATACTGCATAACCTAGAATGGGCTGATTCACTCCTCTAAAGATGAAGTTTTTGTACTGTAAAATAGGAACAGTTGAGTAAGCTTTCTCATCCAAAATTTTCTGTACTCCACAAAGATGTCTAGGAGGAAAGAGAAAGCCAGACTCCATCCCTGGTCTACTTAGACGGCCTTGTCTAAGCAGAGGGGCTACCTTTTGCTATTTCACACAAAGGCACCATATATACTAGTGACAGCCCTGTTAATAAAACCTATCCCACCCTGTTGTTTTAAAAATTTTTAAAAGAGTGGATTGATGGTTACCAAAGTCTGGGAAGGAAAGCAGGAGTTGGGAATGAAGAGAAGTTGGTTAATGGATACAAAAATACTATTAGATAGAAGGAATAAGTTCTAATATTTGATATTAGGGAGATTATAATTAATAATAATGTATTGTATATTTCAAAATAGCTAGAAGAAAAGAATGAATGTTCCCAGCACAAATAAAAGATACAGGTTTCAGGTGATGAATATCTCAATTACTCTGATATGATCACTACACATTATAAACATGTATCGAAATATCACATGTACCTTAAATATATGTGCAACTATTATATATTGATAAATATCAAGTCTGAACATGATCAAACTTCAAAAATACTAAAGGAGGTAAAGTACGGCAAACATTTAGTGTAGTGACTAGCACACAGAAAGCACTTAATAAAGGTTAGCTATTATTGAAATGTCAGCTTTCATTAAGATCCAAGGATCAGCTCTATAAAAATATCATTACAGACAGAAGAATTTTTAAGATAGTCGGTTGAAGAAATGTCAGTCTATCTGGGAACATCTTGACTTTCTGAATTATTGTGGTATGGGTTGCATGACTGTATACATTGGTGAAAGCTTAACTTGCATCCTTAACCTTGGTGAATGTTACTATAAATTATACCTCAATGAAATTGATTTTTTTAAATAAAACAAATCTGCTGGAGTTTTCCTGGGATTTTTTGTGCCTTACAAAAAGATAAAAGAACCTAAAATCTATCCCTTTTGTAACTCTGACAGATCTTCTGTTTCCTACCTTGATCATGTTCACTCACATTAGGATTTAGCTTATGGATATTTGGCAGCCATTTTGTGACCAGGAGGTAAGAAACCTAGAGAGGGAACAGGGGGATTACAGAGAGAATGGAGAAGGGAAAAAGATATAAAGTACCTGGGTTGTACTGCAATAGTGCACTATCAAAGCAACCTTCTTGTACTTTCATTAATCCAACAGGCAATGCTGTTAGATTTGAGCATTCTGTGACTCAATTCTGAAAGCAAAACATTTTTACAAGTACCAAACTCAGGGAAATTTTCCACTTACAGTATTACATAGGGAATATCAGATACTACAATGGACACAGACTTCAACTATATAAGGGCGGATGTTTGTTCCTAGTGTCCCTCCCTCTTCTGGAAACAACACACTTTGGGGAAATTTGTTTCTCTCCCACTGGATTCGTGCCCTGGCCCTTAATATTTATGCCTAGTGTTCCATTATTGGAACACTAAGAACATGGGAGTTATTTACATCCTACTGTTGAAGGTCATCACCAAGGTCTGATTGTAAAAAATGCAAAAACTTGCCACCTCAGGCATAAATGGGTTAATACTATGTGTAAATTTAACATTCTAATAAAGCTTTTTTATTATTCAGGAGCTTTGTCCAATCAATTGATCATTTGTTTGTTTTTACTGAAAATAAGTAAATAGTTCATTGTAGCCCCTCAGTGATAAATAAGAGTTTTTCACTATTTGAAGAAATAAAAGGAACTTTCCTGCATTATTTCCCCAAAACTATGGCAGAAGTTGTCTCCCCCGAACTTTCCAGCACTTTACCAGCTATGAACTTGTCTGTGTGCAGAGTCCTGTGTTTCAGTGCTGATGCTGCTGTGACACCTAATGATTAAAATTTAAGATGTTTGAGATTTTTATACTCATGTCTAAGTATACAGACAGAGATTGCTATAAACAATTTATGATTATAAGCTAAAATGAAATACTATAGGCTGGTGCTAGTTGAAACTGTCTATTCACCTTTCCACTTACCTCAGATTCTTCCCATAATCAGAATCTATCTCGAGCCTCCTTTGTAATGGAGTTGTCTCAAACAACGACAATGCATAATGATTTTCCCTGTTCTTCAACCATACAGTATAGATATAAGCTGTAAATATTTGCATTTTGGCAATTTTATATATAACTTTTTAACATTTATCGTAGGTTCAGTGGTACACGTGCAGGTTTGTTATATGGGTAAATTGTATGTCATGGTATTTTGGTGTACAGATTATTGTATCACCCAGGTAATAATTATAGTACCCAGTACCCAGTAGGTAGGTTTTTGATCCTCACTCTCCTTCCACCCTCCACCTCCAAGTAGACTATGGTGTCTGTTGTTCCTTTCTTTGGGTCCATGTGGATTCAAGGTTTAGCTGCCACTTACAACTGAGAATATGCAGTATTTGGTTTTCTGTTCCTATGTTTGTTCACTTACAATAATGGCCACTAGCTCCATCCATGTTGCTGAAAAAAAAAAAAAAAAAAAAGATCTTTTTCTTTTTTATGGCCACATAGTATTCCACGGTGTATATGTACCACACTTTTTTTATCTAGTCTACTACTGATGGACATTTAGGTTGATTCCATATCTTTGCTATTGTAAATAGTGTTGTGATGAACATACATAGGCATGTGTCTTTATGGTAGAACCATTAAATATTCCTTTGGGTATATACCCAATAGTGGGATTGCTGGGTCAAGTGGTAATTCTGTTTTGAGTTCTTTGAAAAATCATTAAACTGCTCGCCACAGTGACTGAACTAAATTACACTCCCAGAAGCAGTGTATAAGCATTATTTTCTCTCTACAACATCAACAGTATCTGTTACTTTTTGACTTTGTAATAAGAACCATTCTGACTGTTATGAGATATTATAGTATATCGTGGTTTCCATTTGCATTTTTCTAATAATTAGTGATGTTGATCATTCTTCCATATGCTTGTTGGGTGCATGTATATCTTCCTTCTAAAATTGTCTGTTCATGTCCTTTGACCACTTTTTAAGGGAGTTGTTGGTTTTTTTGCTTGTTAAGTTCCTTATAGATTCCAGATATTGCATAGTATGCAAATATTTTCTTCTATTCTGTAGCTCGTCTGTTTACTCTGTTGATAGTGTCTTTCACTATGAAGAATCGCTTTCATTTAATTAGGTCCCATTTGTCAAGTTTTCTTTTTCTTGCAATGGTTTTTGGCAGCTTCTTCATGAAATCTTTGCCAGGTCCTATGTCCAGAATGTTATTTCCTAGGTAACCTTGAAGGGTTTTTATAATTTTAGTTTTGAATTCAAGTCTTTAATCCATCTTGAGTTTATTTTTGCATATGGTATAAGGAAGGGTATGTGTCAGTGGGGGCTACTCTACTGGAGCTCTTTGGTGGTCAAGCACAGTCTACCAGCAAAGGAGTTATGATGTGGCCCAATTGGGCATCCGGGGCTGCACCACAAACAAGCTCAGCCAGGCTGGGGCCCTGAGAGAGGCCAGCAGAGTTGGGAATAGCCTGATCTCACAGGCAAGATCACCCTGCTCTGTTCCAGTCTAACAGCTCCCTTAAGGCTAATGTCTCCTAGGGAAGCATGATGAGTCTGAGGAATGAGCGTTCCTGGCCATGCTCCATTGCAGAAATTCCTGTACCAAACCCTCAGGGCTCCACAGAGGCTGGAGTCCTGCCCTTACTACCTCTAAGAAGCTCTCCCTCCCAGCTCAGGTGTCCATGGGAGTGTTGGGGTCTCCGGCTCTCAGGATTCCAGAGATCCATGGTGAGAACATGTCACTGCTTGCCTATTCAACTTACCCTTTCCCCAGGAGTCATTGGGCCTGGAATGAGTCCCTGTGCATGGCATAGTAGCCCTGTGCAGGGTTCCCAGCTTCCTCCCTCTTCAGCCAAGCATCTGTGTCCTCCCTTTATCCACTCTCAATGCCTTCCCTCCAATGATCTTCTTGGAGTATGCCAGTCTTCCTGATGCCCTGCTCCCTCAGTGGCAGATGCTTCTCCTGGCTACATCTAGTTGGCCATCTTTATTCAGTCTTAAAAAGGACGATTTTATATTTAATTTTATTCTCAAATAAGATTCCACACCACCAAACACTGCATAAAATGCTAGGCATATAGTAGGTATTTGTAAACACTTGTCTTTGAATCTAACACTTTTTATCATCTATCTTGGAAGTGGGTAACATGGTAAACACAGAATGTTAAACTTATGTTGAGTGCTTAAATAAAAACATTGGATACTAAATTAATAAAACTAAAATCTTTTTTGTTGTTTGTGTTTTTTTTGTTTGTTTGTTTGGTTTTTGGTTTTGTTTTTCTTTTTTTTTTTTTTTTTTTTTTTGAGATGGAGTCTCACTCTGTCGCCCAGGCTGGAGTACAGTGGCATGATCTCGGCTCACTACAACCTCTGCCTCCTGGGTTCAAGCCATTCTCCTACCTTAGCCTTCCCAGTAGCTGGAATTACAGGCACATGCCACCATGCCAGGCCAATTTTTGTATTTTTTAGTAAAGACAGGATTTCGCCATGTTGGCCAGGCTGGTCTCAAACTCCTGACCTCAAGTGATCTGCCCTTCTCAGCCTCCCAAAGTGCTGGGACTATAAGCATGAGCCACCATGCCCAGCCTAAAATTTTTATTTTTAAATTAATATATCACATCTTATAATTAACAGAATTAAAAACTTGTAAAATAGTGATCATCGAAGTAAGCCAATGGGTTTCTCCAAGACCTGTAACTAACATTAAATATGAATCTTTGTACATTTTAACTATTCAAAGGATTTAAAAAGTGTAATTTCTCATATTTACTTCAAGAACTGCATGAGACAGATATTAGCGTACCCTATGACATGAGAATATACTGAAGCCACACGAATAATAACTGGGCTGTCCAAAATCTCAGCTCCCTACCTGTCTCTCTGGAGACAGAGCTGTGGAAATAGGAATATTCCATCACTCTAAGGAAGGCCATGTCTTCAGTAAAACACAAGCGACACAAAACTATTGGCTGCTAATAAGTTGAAATTAATCTATGGCTTAGACTGTATGATCCCTTAGATAATTTCAATTCTTAAAACCTACACCATTCTTTATCATAAAATATGATTAAAATGAATGTGTGAATAGAAATAGAAAATAGAAAAGCAATTCTACACACTCAAGGTGATAATAATGAAAAATTCAAAAGTAAAATTACAAATTTCTATATTGATAATCTTGTTATTAATTAAACTGGTAAAAGTTTAATGTTAAAGCACATATATGCCTACAAGTATTACTGATGAAAACTGTGAAACGGGTGATGTGTTACAATATAAATATATACTATCCTTCTCATCTGGAATGATTATTGTTCAAAAATAAAACTAACTGAGACAACTATAAAGATAACAAAATGCCTATATTAAGTTTTAACTCTCTCCTTAAATTCTATCATTACTTCATCCTCCTCAATAGATTATCCTATATCTTTTTTTTTTTTTTTTTTTTTTTTTTTTTTTTTTTTTTTTTATTATACTCTAAGTTCTAGGGTACATGTGCATAACGTGCAGGTTTGTTGCATATGTATACTTATGCCATGCTGGTGTGCTGCACCCATCAACTCGCCAGCACCCATCAATTCATCATTTATATCATGTATAACTCCCCAATGCAATCCCTCCCTCCTCCCCCCTCCCCCCTCCCCATGATAGACCCCAGTGTGTGACATTCCCCTTCCCGAGTCCAAGTGATCTCATTGTTCAGTTCCCACCTATGAGTGAGAACATGCGGTGTTTGGTTTTCTCTTCTTGTGATAGTTTGCTAAGAATGATGGTTTCCAGCTGCATCCATGTCCCTACAAAGGACGCAAACTCATCCTTTTTTATGGCTGCATAGTATTCCATGGTGTATATGTGCCACATTTTCTTAATCCAGTCTGTCACAGATGGACATTTGGGTTGATTCCAAGTCTTTGCTATTGTGAATAGTGCCGCAATAAACATACGTGTACATGTGTCTTTGTAGTAGACTAATTTATAATCCTTTGGGTATATACCCAGTAGTGGGATGGCTGGGTCATATGGTACATCTAGTTCTAGATCCTTGAGGAATTGCCATACTGTTTTCCATAATGGTTGAACTAGTTTACAATCCCACCAACAGTGTAAAAGTGTTCCTATTTCTCCACATCCTCTCCAACACCTGTTGTTTCCTGACTTCTTAATGATTGCCATTCTAACTGGTGTGAGATGGTATCTCATTGAACAGACATTTCTCAAAAGAAGATATTCATACAGCCAACAGACACATGAAAAAATGCTCATCATCACTGGCCATCAGATTATCCTATATCTAATCTATTTTCTTTCCACTAGTCCTAAAACAAAGAACTACCACTCTTCTTTTTTTTTTTTTTTTTTTTTTTTTTTTTTTTTGACAGAGTCTCACTCTTTCGCCCAATGTGGAGTGCAGTGGCACGACCTCAGCTCACTGCAACCTCCGCCTCCTGGGTTCAAGCGATTCTCCTGTCTCAGTCTCCCAGGTAGCTGGGACTACAGGTGCATGCCACCACGCCTGACTAATTTTTGTATTTTTAGTAGAGATGGCATTTCACCATGTTGGTCAGGCTGGTCTCGGACTCCTGACCTCAGGTGATCCACCTGCCGCGGCCTCCCAAAGTACTGGGATTACAGGTGTGAGCCACCATGCCCGGCCCCCACTCTTCTTCTCTAAGAAGAGACTTAAGATTGTATTTACTCTCTGTCTCTCTACTTGAACCTTTTCCTACGCCTAAACTTGTCTCCTCATCTACCTACCCTGAGGTCCCATCACTCTCAATTCTTCTTTGACTTTCTGTCTCTCTGCCTCCCTCCCTCTCTCCTACATTCAAGATCTTGAAAGAGTAGCTCATACTTAGCTCCTTCCCTTAGATTACTCACTCACTCTTATTCCACAGTAATCTGTTCAAACTACCATGCCCATGTCTTTCTTTGAAGATTCCTAATGGCCACTTCACCAAAAAATTCTAGAGCTATTTTTCAGTTCTCATTCTTCTAATTCCCTATGTAACCATTCACAATCTTGTCAGTTTATCTTCCAGAACTCCCTTTTCCCATAGGACCATTATTTTCCTAGGTGTCTGATCTAACTCAGGTCCTCTTGCTGCTCCTTCACTAAATGTGAGTTTCCCCGCAGCAGTACCTCGACCCTCCTCTCTACTCTTTATATTTCTCTACCTGCCCCCTTGGTGTTCTTGGTATGTTAATCCAGTCTCATTAAATTAAATATCATCATTATGTAGAAGGCTTCCTGATACATACCTCATCTCTCTCCTCAGCCCAGACCTTCCCTCCAAACTCTAGTCTCTTTCACGGCCTATCACCCTTTCCCTTACACATTGGAGGTGTTCATGGTTCTGGTTAACGGTGCTGCTGTGAAACAGCTTCCTCTCCTTTGCTTCCCACTTACACTTAGGTTTAGAATCCACTCCTCTACTTTATTCCCAAGACAGCCTAATTCAGATCATCACTATTTCAGGGAGGCAGTGCAGCACAGACATTAATAATGTAGGAACTGCACTCAGAATGTCCAGGCTCCATATCTTCAGACGAAAGAGCAGGGGAAGCAGTGATGAGGAACCCACAGGAACAGAAAGAACAATATTCATGGCCAATTTCTTGAAGCTTAGAACAGACCAATGGCAATATGATCAGTAAATTCTTACTAAAATGGGAGATGATAAAAGACACTAAGAAAAGTGTTTTAGTGATTACTGTTCTCATCAATGCAAAGAAAAAAAAAATGGAGAAGAGATGGAAGAGGGGACACCCTATTCGTCTATTGTTTGAGACTCAGAATGAAGACCATTTTTATTGCCTTTTTCATTAGCACTCATGGTATTTGCACTGCACCATAATTTCTCTCCCTAGAACCTAGCCCATACATAACAAGAATTCAAAAATATGTTGAATGAACATTAACAAACAACAACTATTTATTAAGTGCCTATCAAGTAACTAGGCACAGAAAAGCTCAATTCACATACATTAGAAATTATTGAATCCTAGTTAGATTAGGAAAATGAGACTCCAATGGTTTTAATTTTCTTTCCAGTGCCCCACAATTTTAAAAGATTGGGTCAGAAGTAAAACTCAATTCTATCCAACCTGAAAGTTCCTACTCTTTTTCCGTGTCATTCTTCGCCTATACTAAAAAGGTATTTTGAGAAGTCCTCCCAAGACTTGCCCAGGCTCTAATGCTTGCATGAAATTTCTTCATGAAAAGTAAATCTATAAAATCTGTAAAAGTAAAGTTATTGACTGAGGAGAGAGTTAAATTTAAGCTATTTTTATTCATTTCATTTGTACAAAGGAACTGAAAAGGTGTTGTAAAGTCAGTGAGCAAAAAGAGGGTGGGAAAATGGTGAGAAACCGGGAGCATCTAAGATTCCTAACTCAACATACTTTACCACTTTGCTCAAGGCCAGCCCTGAGTTATCATTTCCAAATATCCTAGACATAAGACTTATCTGAAAGAGCCAGCAGTCTTCATTAAATATAGATGAACAGGAAAGAGAAGATGTGAGTATGGAATACCCAAGTTCTACTTGCTCTAGGCAAAAACTTGGAGAAAAACAATGTAAGACCAATTTTTTCGTTTGACCTGTGACATAATTCTCCACGCATGCATTTTGGCTCCTAAGAATTTATGATCAATATGTTGAAATTTATCATTTTAAGTAGCTAAGGTGAATTCTTCAATCATCTCTTTCAACTACAATAATTCATGCAGAAAATAAAACTAAACTAAAGCATAGTGGTTATCTTTGGACTAAAGCCCCATAACGTATTAACTATGCATTTGAGCAAGTAATTTATTCTCTCTATATCTCAGTTTTCTTCTCTGTAAAATATTGGTAATGATAGGACTCTTGTTGTGATCAAATGATTTGTTAAATGTAGTGATAGAAAGTGTCTGGCATATGCTAAGTACTGAAATGTTAATTATCATTATTCCCCCTCTAGAAATTTCCATGAGAGCAGAGATGTTAGTCTTTTTTATATATCGCTATCTGCCTTTGAGCCTATAAAGTGCCTATCATATAGGAGGTATCAACAAACCAGTCAATGAGTGAATTTTAATAAATAAAACATTTTTTGCCTGAGATCTCTAACAATGTAAGCAAAAATGAAGTTGCCTTTGTAATTAGCTAGTCAGCCAAATGCTTCTACTATCACTCTACCAGATTACTAAGTACTGCTTTAAAGTCCTCTGGGGTAACAATTCTCTGTTTTCATAATGAGAAGTGTTGAAGGCACTTTGGGCCCACCTCCTCATTCACCCTCTTGGTGCTTAATATCTCCCATCTGTTCAAGTTGATCGCATCAGTTACAGTCTCTAGGGAAAGAAAACACCATTTTCATTTGGGGTTCTGACTTTTATGAGGGAATGCTGGAGGTACTAAAATAATATTAATTAATGAAGATGAAGCCATCATCATTACTTGCTTATTGATCCCTCTATCCCTAACTGGCCAGGTGTTTGATGGGCATTCGCTTCACGGCTCAAACCCCCACTGTCGGGAAACTCTTACAGTGAATGCAAATGGGACTTTACCTGCCTTTTGGGGTAATGCGGCAAGCAATTAACAAATGTTCATAAAGTACTTGGAAAGAGATAATGGCACTATATAAATGTTATAGATTATTGCATCACAAAGCTTAAAATTATAATCAACTCTAAGATGGATTAATTGGAAAGGTAACAAAAACTTTCTCAAAGAGAGCCTCCTTTCAGAGGAGTATCAAAAGGGGCTGAATTTGCTGTGGCTTATAAATCAATAGCAGACCCTTTACCCACACCCCTCAAGAAATAGGAATAATAAGTAGCTGCATGGTTGTGACTGAAGAGAGGGGAAAATGAATATTGACAAAATATAAATAAAATCACCCCCAATCCAGAATTAAACCAGAGATACCATTTGAGATACCTGGCTTGGAACTGGGTTACAATTTGAGTGTGTCACAAAGACTGTTTTTATGCAAGTCACAGACAGAACAACATAGAAGCCAGTGTGCGCATCAGTGCAGAGCATGCGCACTAGTGCTGACTGCTCCCAAATGTATACCTCCAATCTCAACCACTCATTCCCAGCATCCTTGTAATGCCCAGACCCGCGATGACCTGAAAGCAACCACCAGAGTCCAGAGACAAAGCCAAGCGGCAGGGATCGCTTTATTTCGAGTTTGAACTCGGTTCCCTCCAGCTAGGTATCAGATCCTAGGGAGAGACCTCGAGCTCGGTGTTCAGCCGTCTTTTATAGTCAGACACAAACAAGTTACAGCAAGTTACAGAGTCACTGGGGATTTTTACAGTTGTAGGTTTACAATTGGCTGACATTTAAAGTTAAACATTAGTCAGTTGTTCATTGGTTCCCGCCCTTTGACCAAACCACAAACGGCCAGTTGCCCTGCTAGGGACTTTCCAGATAACCTTGTTGTTTTAGCATTAAGGGGAGTTTCCTGACTTTTCTGACCTCTGATATTCAGTATTTTTCCATTCCTCATCCTGCTTATCATCTCCATTTTGGTAATAATGAGCACCTCAGATTCAGTATGTCCAAAATCAAGCTCCTGATCTTTCCCCTAAAAGACCCCCCAATCCTCTTGTTCTCCGTAAATAGCAACTGTATCCTTCCATTTGCTCCAGCCTACAACCTTGGACTCATTGTTAACCCTTCTGTACATCTTACATCCTTCATCCAAACTGGCAGCAAAACGTGTTGGCTTTATTTTCAAAATGTATCCAAAATCAGACTTCTCACCACCTTTACTGCTACTACTCTGATCCAACCCACCATCTCCTCTTGCCTGGATTATTGAAATAGTGTCCAATTGGTCTCTCTACTTCTTCCTTTCCTCTCTTTTAGTGTATTTGTAGAAAATCAAATCGTGACATTCTAAGGTTCACAATCCTGAAATGGTTTTCCACTTCACTCTGACCGAAACCCAAAGAGTCTTTCTAAGGGCTGATAAGAACCTACATGATCTCACCCTTCATCTCTGAGCCTATCACCTACAATTCCTCCTTCCTCTTCCCACCCTCTGCCCACACTGGCCTCCCTACTGGCCCTAGATGGAATCAGGCATGCATTTGCCTCAGGGCCTTTGCACTTGCTGTTCCTAACTTCCCTAGACTTTCACATTGGCTTGCTGCCTGGCCCCCTTCCCATCTATCCTTACAAGTGGCCAACTCAGGAAGAACTTCCCAAGCTTATCTTTTTCCTCTGTAAAATTGCAGGCCTCACTTCCACCCTGATTGTCCCCTTATCCCTTCTCTGCAATCTTTTTTCTGAGTACTTATCACCATGAGGCATTACTTGTTTATATATTTACTTTATCCCCCCCCTTATTTGAATATACTCTACAAGCGGGCAATCATTTTTGCCAGTTTCTTTTTGTTGTTGTTGTTCACCACTATTTCTCCATACCCTAGACCAGTGTGTGACATATAACAAACACTGAACAAATATTTGTTAATTTTTTTTTTTTTTTTTTTTTTTTTTTTTGCCATTGTACTGGTCCTTGAAATCCCAAGTGCCAGAATTATTGCATTAATCATCTGTGTGAAAGAACCTCACAGCACCATCAAGTAAAGATACTAGAGGCCAGGAGTGGTGGCTCACGCCTGTAATCCCAGCACTTTGGGAGGCCGAGGTGGGCAGATCACGAGGTCAGGAGATCGAGACCATCCTGGCTAACATGGCGAAACTCCACCTCTATGAAAAATACAAAGAATTAGCCAGGTATGGTGGTCGGGGGCTGCAGTCCCAGCTACTCGGGAGGCTGAGGCAGGAGAATGGCATGAACTCAGGAGGTGGAACTTGCAGTGAGCCGAGATGATGCCACTACACTCCAGCCTGGGTGACAGAGCAAGACCCCGTCTCGGAAAAAAAAAAAAAAAAGATACCAGAAATGTGGTCGACCCACTCTCAGACACCTGAATATAAAATTTCTGGGCATGAAGATATTAAAGAGTAAAATTGGAATTTGGTTTTTTTCCATAGTTATTAATATTGAATACTGCCCCTCCAGTCATAAAATGCAAGGCTGGCTTTTACTCGTGAATCAGGCTAGAGGGGAAGAAATCAAACCAAGCTGCACATTTCATACTCTGGCACCATCCCTTGGATATAAGAGACAGTTTTGTTGAACAGCTAAAACAATGTTTTTAATGTGTAAATTCCAAAAGAAAATTAAAACTGGCAGCTACTTGATGTTTAGGAAAGAAAAAAAAACCTCCTGTTCAGCAATCATTAAGATCTAGAGCTGTGGTAATTCCCTCTAATAAAATAATTTATGATTTTCTTGGAGTTGAAAAAAGGATGGTGCACCTGAGCCTCCGATTTATAAAAAATGCATTTCAGGCTCTCTTTTTTTAACTGCATCTTTATTTCAGTTTTACAGTTCCTCTGTCAAAGTAAATAATAATAGCAAGTCCTTTGCAAGAAGACAAAGGCCACAGGAGGAGGAAAGACAGATACGCTAAATTGAAAAGAGAAAGGGGTGAACTTCTGGAATCATCTTGGAGAGCTCTCCAGTGCGACACAGTGGCCTTCCCTGACCACCCAACCTGAAGTGTTCCCCCAGCATCTCCCAATCATTCCATTTTAATTGTTGACAGATAACTTGCCTGTTTCTTCCTATGCATTATCTGTCCTCAACTCTAGGGGTCCCAAAGACAAGGACCTGTCTCTTTGGTTTGCTGGTGTCCTCACAGTGGCGGGAATGACATCCAGCAAAGAGCAGCTGCTGAGTCCAAATTTGCTGAATGAATAAATGCATTTAATATTTGAAGTTTTTTTCTCTTGTACTATACCCAAGTAGGAGGTATGATTTCAGCTCCTGCCAATTAATGAGTTAATCTGAACAGCTAAGAAGATTTGAGAGAAACACATGTTTTTATAAGGACTAAGTTCTCCACCTAAAAATTAGTGCCATATAAAAGAGAGTCCTGTTAAGTATAAGCTCATCCCTGCTGCCCTCCCCAGCTCCCAGTACAATAAATGAAATGTACATTTCTGTTGGCTCCTATTTGCTGGTGACATTTAGTTTTAATTCAAACCAGTCTTCATAAATTCTGGTACTCTGCACAACATCTTAAATGGCTCTATTCTTTATTCAAAATCATCCCTCTCGCTCCCAGAATTGTAGTAAATAGATCTTCTAAAGGGGAAATAAAACTATTTCAACAACAGGCCTATTTCAGCAGTTTTTCAAAAGGTATTTTTTTCATTCCCTTGGTGAGAGTTTTCGTTTTATGCTTGGAAAGTTGTGTTATATATACATGTATTTTAGTCCAAATGGATGTGGCGTTTTTGTGGTTGTTATTGTTGATTTCAGCTTTTCTATTTTCCACTTCAGTATGTTTGCAAAAGCAAAACTTCATATTTCTCTTATTCCTCCATTTGTGAGTCTCCGTTATTGAACCCATGTTGTCTTTTAAAGAAAGAATACTCAAGATACTCTGATTTATATTTTCCCCAAAGGAAAAAAATCGAACTTATAGATCAGAATATTTATAGCACATAATAATCTCAAATAAGCTTTCATTTTTCTACACAACTTTTTAGGAGTGACTTACATGCATAAAACCCTTTTCTAACTTTTTCTTCTTATACACTGTAAAAATCAACCTGGAGTCCTCAGAATTATCATCTAACCAGAGACAATTCCATGCTATCTCTACAACACCAGGAGTGATTACTATAAGTGGGGGTGAAGGGAATACTTCACGAGCAGGGTTCTTTTTCTCCTGTAATCAACAGCTTCAGTACCACCAATCCCTCTCTCCAGCCCAAAGCCCCACAGTAACTCTAAGCCTTCACAGTATTAAAACTTAGGGTTTAAACTGATCCTAAGGAAACAGTCAGAACTATACACAAAATGTGTATACAAAAAGGTTTATCACATTATTCTATTATACTAGCAAAAATATATACAAACATGTACCCATATTAAAGGAAAAATAAAAGAGACTGGAATGAATGAAATAAAACCCTTTAACACGATGATGAATCTGAAAGGAGGAATTAGCAATTTTCCTTGTTTTCCTCTTTTTACTTTGTATTTCTAACTTTGTGCAATCACCTTGTATCACATTAAAAATCAATTTAAAAATATTTAAGAAAAAATTTTAACAACGAAAAACAGTCATCTAATCAAAACTATTTTCTTTTTAAAATGTTGTGTCTGATCAGATTAGAAAGAATAAGGTGTCAGCCTGAGAGATATTGAGAGTTCCTGTATCATGTGGTGAAAAACACATCCCCGAAAGGCCACCTACCAACAAGTCTGTGGATTAAAAAAAAAAAAAAAAGGAGGAGGAAAAAGAGGAAGAATGCTTCTCCAAGGCTGGAGAACTTATCTTTTTATAACCTTCACCCATTGTTTTGTTTTGTTTGTTTTTCCTTTCTTCTTAGAAGTCTATGGAGTATGTGTGATTTCTGACCGATTACGTTAATGGTCAGCATAATCAATGACTATTTTTAAAGACAAATCTTTCTACAGATGAGCATCAACTCAAAGTTTTTTTACAAGCATTAAAACAATCTCAGTCCCAGGCCGGGCACAGTGGCTCACTCACGCCTGTAACCTCAGCATTTTCGAAGGCAGAGGCAGGCGGATCACAAAGTCGGGAGATCGAGACCATCCTGGCCAACATGGTGAAACCCTGTCTCTACTAAAAATCCAAAAATGAGCCAGGCGTGGTGGCGGGCACCTGTAGTCCCAGCTACTCCGGAGTCTGAGGCAGGAGAATCCCTTGAACCCGAGAGGGCGGAGGTTGCAGTGAGCCGAGATCACGCCACTGCACTCCAGCCTGGGTGACAGAGAGAGACTCCGTCTCAAAAAAATAAATAAATAAAAAATAAAAAAATAAAATAAATCTCGGTCCAGATCGGCCCTCCTCGCCTGCCACCAGTGCACCGAGTCCGCGCAGCCAGCCCGATCCACCCAGTCCTCACCGCCTGCCCGCCGGCCAGGGACGCCATCAGGAAGATGCAGATGCTAAAGCTGGATAAGAAGAACGCCATCGACCGCCTGGAGCAGGCCGAAGCCAACAAGCAGCAAGCTGAGGACCACTGCAAGCAGCTGGAGGGGCAGCGGGAAAAGCTGAAGAGGACAGAGGCGAAAAGTATTCTCAATCCATGAAGGAGGCCCAGGAGAAACTGGAGCAGCCGAGAAGGCCACCGATGCTGACGCGGATATGGCCTCCCTTAACCGCCACATTCAACAGGAAGAGGAGGGGCCGGACCGGGCCCAGGAGCGTTGTCTACAGCCCTGCAAAAGCTAGAGGAGACCGAGAAGGCAGCCGATGAGAGTGAGAGAGGAATGAAGGTCATAAAAACCCGGCCATGAAGGGCGAGGAGAAGATGGAGTCGGAGGAGGTGCAGCTGAAAGGAGGACAAGCTCATCGCTGAGGATTCAGACGGCAAATACAAGGAGGTGGCCAGGAAACCGCTGATCCTGGAGGGAGACCTGGAGCGCTCAGAAGAGAGAGCTGAGGTGGCCAAGAGCCGAGCCAGACAGTTGGAGGAGAAACTTCAAACCATGGACCAGACCATCAAGTCCCTGATGGCCTCAGAGGAGGAGTATTCCACCAAAGAAGATAAATATGAAGAGGAGATGAAACTGCTGGAGGAGAAGCTGAAGGAGGCTGAGACCAGAGCAGAGTTTGTGGCAAAGTTGGAGAAAACCACGGATGACCTAGAAGAGACGTTGGCCAGTGCCAAGGAGGAGAACGTGGAGATTCATCAGATCTTGGACCAGACCCTGTTGGAACTCAGCAACCTGTGAGGGCCGGTGTCCTGCCCGCAGCCAAGCTACAGTTGCAGCCCTAACCGAATAAAACTGTCAAAACTGACGTTACCAGCCAAACAACAACTCACCTCATGCTCTTTTTTCCTTATGTTTACTTATTCTTTACTAAAAACATGGATCAATTCTACTACCTAACACATTAACTGCGTTCAGTTTTCTTTTCAATCCTTATCCACAGACATGTCTATCTGATGTAGTTGTAAAGATGTTAAAAGATTTTGCATTTTACTCTCTATTTAATTTTATAGATGAGACTCTTATTTTAAGCAATTGTGTTTTAATTCAAAGAAAAAAGTAATTCTATGAGGTTTTGACTAGAGATAGCTTTCCACCAAAATATAAACCCTAAAAGCAAATACAGCTATAAAAATTAATTACACCAAATTGCTTGAGCAAGGTAAACAGCAAACCCAGGGCCAAGTGTTAAAACTTGAGAGAGTCAATCATCAAGCTATCTAGTAAAAGCCTCCAAAAAATCGATAATCCTCCAGCCTGACTTTTATGATGACATTAGAAATAGCATTTAACTTTTTTATATAAAGAACAATCTCATGGAAAGCTGGTCTATGCTAATCTTTTAAACCTATTACCAACATTTTATGCATCATAATCCTAGCTAAACCAGAATACATACATATATATGTGTGTGTGTGTGTGTGTGTGTGTGTGTATATATATTTAGGTTTGCGCAACAACAGCACTTTCTAAAAGGGTCCCTGCCAGGCAGTAACACTATTGGTTTACTAAAATATTGCCTGGGGACCCAGCCATGCATGACTCATTAACACAGATGGAAGTTTCACATTATATCCCAGGTCCGTGGAACAAATGGAGTGACCCCGTTATTACTTCTTCTCCTTTCATATCTATTTAATGTGGATTGTAAAGAGAATTTGATCTGCTCTGCTTTACTCCACTGCCAGATGCCATTAGATTCATGTTTTTAGTTTGTTTCTCCTTTGAACCCAAGTATCATTTATCCTCATGAGTATACAGGTAGAGAAAAAAATCACACCTTAAGCCATTATCTTAAAAATAGTTCGTGAACAACCTCCTGTTATTTCTTAATAATTTTTTGGTGAAATTACAAGTAAAGAAAATTGGATACTCAGAAAAGTTGTTACATAGCCTATAAATTTGTACCCTGATAATACCAAACATTGCATATTCTCACAAAACAGAGGACAGTTATTTTATAACAGAGTAGTCTATCAATTTTCTTTTTCTAGTATTACTATTTTCTAGTATTACTATTTTCTAGTATTACTATTACTCATTCAAATAATAAAGTCAACTTAAGGCTATATAAACAATTGAGTAAGAGACACTTGTTTCTAAACCTCTAACAACATGATGAAATAAATTACAGCCTATCCAACCAAGAGATTGTATCAAAGCCATTGACTATGATGACATAGGTCTCTATTTATTGTCCAGGATGGATATTTACAACATATGACCAATTAAAAAATAAACAACAGGTCAATATGATATGTAATCCAATTTTGTGCCTCTATGTGTGTGTTAGAATGCAGCACCAAGGAACAAAGAATACACACCAACGCTTATCAGTGGTTAGCTATAGGTGGGAAGACTGCAAGTGACACATTACCTTGTTTTCACCTGTTCATGTTTTCTGTAACCACCAAGACAAGTCCTGCTAAAAAGCTTGGGGAAAATGTTATAAAGAGAGAGGGAGAATGATTGAAAACTTCAGAGACAGGTAAGCCACCTTGTCCTTCGCTTTGATATTAGACATGTAAATGCTACTTTACATAAATGATAAATTCATTGATTTGGGTTAAGAGTCAAGAATCTAACAATCATTTTGCAACTACCAGGATACAGACAGTTAAACCTTAGAAAACCAGAGTGTCTTTGCCATTCTTTGTCCTGTGGTGCAGACTAGTTCAATTTCCTTACCCACATGTCCTCCATTAATTGCCTTTTCAATGGATTACTAATAAGTTTTTGATGTTAAGCAAACATCAATGCTCCTATTAAAGTGAGACCAAACACTGTGACTATTTGTTTAATAACACAGTCTGAATGAAGGACGAAGTTCAATTAGCACTGGAGCTGATACAGGCTTCATTAGGAAGGAGAGGCAATTAACAAGTGGAAGGCTGCAGGAGGCACCAATGTGCACATCATGCAGCAAACGGAAAAGGACAAGCAGCACCGAGTTTCTTTGAAAAAAACTGTAACCTGAAGACTTCAGACAGAAAGAAGGATCATCAGCACAAAATTAAGCACCCTAATAGGGTGATCCTTATCCAGCTAGCTCCAGAAGAAATATGAGGCCAAGTCACATAATCTAACTAAACTGCAGGGTGTCAGGACAATTGGAAGGAACAGGAATTATCTAGCAGGTAGAACTTCACTTAGCACAAGGTTTGGTTCACAGACAATGTTCCATGGATGCTACTGAGCACTATTTTTGGAGTCAGAGGACCTACCTGTACCATTAACTAGCTGTGTGAGCTTGAATGAGTCAACCAACCTCTACAGTAGTCTGTTTCCTTTTTTGTAGAAAATTAGGGGAATAAACAAATAAGCTCTCCTAGTTCCAAAGGTCCATAATTTTTTTATTCTAATTACTCATTCTTATCCTAGTTATCCAGGAAATCATGGAAATCATAAATTGCTTTGTCATTAACAGTAATCATATGATTTTCTCAAATGGAATGTGGTAAGGGTGAACAAAAATGCCATAATATTTTAAAGACACATATGGACAAAAGTTTTATTTCATGACTAAAACTCCAGGATTTCTCTGATTTGTTCTAATTTCAATATACATCCTCCATATTTTAAACCAATATGATAAGACAGATTTTTTTTAAAAAAATCTTTTCTTTACAATGCTGAGTGTTTACAACACGGTGCCAGATATTTGGAAAGAAATAACTGTGGCTGAAGTATGAAGAGGGGATTCTTTCATCTATTAAATTGTTTAATGACAACTCAGTCACACCCCAAGGTCACTCTTGAAATCACAGCCTTGCAAAGTGGCCCACGAGAATCAGACCAGCTGCCTAGTGTCTCCTTTTCTTCCAGATCTCCCAGGAGAGAGAGAAAGCCAGCCAGCCTTCCACAGTAGAAACAGCAGACAGGAACACAGAAGCATTTTGAAGAGGAGCATGAGAATACTAAAATAAAATAGGCAAGGATGTAAGATGGAGGGCTGTAATAACAAAGGGTTTGAAATAAGTAAGCAGTTTCACTTCTAGAAATTGATTCTCCAGAAATATTTATTCAGTTGGGTAAAGATATATTCATTCACTAAATACTCATTCAACAAATAAGATGTGATAGCATTTGAACAGAGACCTAAAAGAGAAATGAAGAAGTCAGTCAAGCAAATATGGGGGAAGAACGGTTCAAAAGATTGTAGGCAGTGGGAACAAATGCAAAGATCCTAAGGAGAAATTGTGCTTATTATATTTAAGAAATAGCAGATATTTTAATGTGACTGGTGTAATGTGAATACACGGAAATGTAGTAGAAGTCAAGGTTGGAAAAGTAGTAGGATGCTGGCTCAGGGAGGGTCTTAAAGACCATGGCATGTACTTTGACTGTTAGTGACTTAGATGGAGAGTCTTTGAGTAGAGCAATTTTTATCGGATTGAGTTTTTAAAAGATCACTCTTGGCTGCTATTGGCAAGTAGAAAAACAAGTTACAAGGTAATGACAATAGTTCAGATAAGAAGTAATGGATTGGATGATAGTGAGAAGAGGTGATTAGAAATGACCAAAATGACCAATGTCTCTGCATATATTTAAAAATAGAATCAGTGGGATATGCTGATGGATTTTATGTGGGTATTAGAGAAAAAGAGGCATCAAGAGCAATATCAAGATTAAGCCTGAACTGGAGAAAAATGGAATTGACATTCACGGAGATGATAAAGTCTAGGATATTCATTTCCATATAGTTTCCTATATTCCCATTAATATAATCTAAATGGCCATGAATAGTGGAATGACTACAGAAATGATGCTACATCCATACTATGGAACCAATAAAGTTAAGGCAGAATCACACATCTTTTCATGGAAAGACATGCATGACATATAAATGAATCAGTCATGACTTACAGAAGAATACGTTTACTGTGATGTCATTAATATATATTTTATATCTATGTCTACATAATTAGAAATAATATTCAACAAACTTTTTTAAAAATTAAGACAGAATCTCTCTATGTTGCCCAGGCTGGTTTTAAATTCCTGAGCTCAAGTGATCTTCCTGAGCCTCCTGAGTAGCTGGGACTGTAGGTGCATACCATCACCTCTGGCTAAACACAAACTTTTAATAATAGTCATCTCTATGGAAATTGGTAGGTGGAGGAGGGACCTTCATTCTCAGCTTGTATTTTACCATTGTTTGAGGTTTTAAAAATTTAGGAATTTTACTATTGCTTTTTAACATTTAGCTTGTGCTATTTTTGTAATTTAAAAGTTGTTTTATTACTAAATAAACATAAACAAGACTCCCTAGCCAGTGGAGGGGTATAGCATTGTGCTTAAGGCCTGAGATTTTGAAGTCAGACTCTAAATTCAAATACTGGCTCTCCTGCTTATTGGCTATGTGACCTAGAGAAAATTGCTTTACTTCTTTGTGCCTCAATTATTCTTGTTTCAAATGGGATAACAGTAGTGTCTATCTGAGAAGGCAGTTGCGAGGATTAAACAGGATGATCATAAGGTTCTTAAAACAGTGACTGGCCCATAGAATACGCTAAATAGGAATTTATGATAATACTCTATCATGAAATAAACCAACATAAATGTTATAGAGTGATTTATTTTTATACCATGAAAAAATATGTGTGTGTGTTTAGGGAGTGTGTGCAAAGTTGGTGGGGTGAGATAGGAGAAAAATGGTAATTGAGGAAGCAAAATTTGATAGCTTCAAAGATCAATAGAATGAGATAATGTTGAATTTTTAAAAAAAGGAATCTCCATGACAAAAGATATGCATATTCCAGTTCAAAATATCAGACTGATTACTTTTTAAAGAGTCTTGATCTTTTTTGAAATGTTACTGCTATGATTGGGGCTAATCTTTTAATACTCTTTACCATATATGCTAGAACAGACAGTGGCCCAGAATATGAGTCCTCCATTTTCTCAACAAGAAGATTCCCAAAATGTTTTTTAGCCAACTTCAGTATATTAACTTCGACTTAGAGACAAAAAGTTAAATATTTGCCTCTAAGGTTTATTTTTTGTACATTTCTATATGCGAGTGTATTTAAAATCACATATGGTATGAAGTACATGAATTTAGACATAGTTCAGATATATTATTCTTTACTACCCTCACGATACTTGGAATAACTTACTTGGAGTTCTTCACATGCATCTTCATCATCATGTCATTATCATCTCTGGATGCATATTTTGAGATGTCAAACAGTCCTCTAGCACTCATTATATTCTCTTCCATCTAAGTTGTTTGAAATTGTGCGTGATGCCACTGGTAGCAATATTACCTCCTGCCCCAAGTATTCATCACCATTACATTGGGGCATGTGCTCTTCTCTTCATCCTATAGAAGTAGATACCTAACCTCCACAACCCAAACACACAGAATTTTCCTCTTTAAAGACTCTTTATAGATTGTGTTCACAGTGACATGCAATACTTGATGTCATAAGGTGAAATCTCCAGGAACATTTACTAATTATTTCTTAATTTTGGGGGCTTCTTTTCTGAACCTATCATGGCAGATGATCACTTTAGGTATGGAAAACTTGCATTCACTGAGGTCATTAGGGTTTATGTGCTTTTATGTGCTATTTTACAGCACATCTCTTATGAGAGATTCCATAATAACTTTTTAGTAAAAGCCACCCCATCTTCTGGATGATGACATTTTGGGGAAAAGACAGCTCTTCTTATGTTGAGGCACCAATCAGGCAGTATGCTAAGCCTCTTATCATATAATGTCTTTTATAGCCATCAGAATATTCATGTGAGGTAGTTAATATTATTGTTGCAATTGTCCATATGTGAAAACTGAGGCAATTAAGTAACTCACCCAGGATCACAGTGCTAAAGAGTGAAGTAGGACTTGAAAGTCCAAAATCTTAGGCTCTCCGCCATTACTTTTTATAGTACTACCAGTAAAGCTATTGGCAAAACATCCCACTTTGAAGAAAGGGTGAGAAAAAAAGAAAGAAGGATCCAAGAAAAAGCATGCATCTCTTCATCATAAAATATTAAGAATTCAACAGGAGAGGGAAATGTGGTCCAAGCTGGAGGGTTTTTTTTTAAATCAACATAATTATAAACCTTCATGGACCAAGGAAAGAGCAATCTTTCAGACACAAAGAGGCACAGCTGTTTCAAGAATTTTTCTATAGATGACATTACAGAACCATGGGGAGTTAAGTTGAGTAAGATTTTTCTAAAAATGCAACTTGTTAGGGCCTGGAAGTTTTACTTAAGAAAACATTAGAACATAGCCTTTCTGGTTTCTTAAAACAAAAAGTAAAGTGTTGGCTAAGGGAAGTGTGATTTTTCCTATGACTAGAATTTCTACATAACAACAGTCTCTGACATCATTGGGTAGAAGTCATATTGGACAGTCAGCTGTGTGAAAAGAAAAAAGGAGCGAAAGTTGACAATCAAGTCAAGAAAATATGATTCAGCTCCCTTGTAAGCTTAATCAATTATGTTTAATCAACTATGTTTTGTGGAACATGCTGGATTATTCAATATATGTATCTTGAGAACAAAATAATGTCTTTTCAGCAACTTAGATGGAGCTGGAGGCCATTATACTAAGTGAAGTAACTCAAGAATGGAAAACCAAAAACCATGTATTCTCACCTATAAGTTAGAACTAAGCTATGAGTATGCAAAGGCATAGAGTGGTAAAATGGACTTTAGAGACTCAGAAGAGTGAAGGAAGGAGGAGGGTAGAAATTTAAAAAAAAAAAAACTACACATTAGGTACAATGTACACTAATTGGGTGATGGGTGCCCTAAAATCTCAGAATTACTGCTATATGATTCATCCATGTAACAAAAAAAAACCACTGTACCCCAAAACTATTGAAATAAAATTTTTTAATGTACCCTGAGTATTCCTTATGTGACTAGAACCTTGTTAAACATTTCAGGTTTGTAAAAAACAGTCTCTGTCCTCAATCTATTTAAAATTTAAGAGTAATCTTTGGATGCTGTTTATGTTGATTTTTATTTTTCCTTTTGGACTACATTTTCCTGCTATATCAACACAAATTCATATGAGGAATAGATGAAATGATACACTGGTTTTTTAATGAAAATTAGTTGTTATTTCATTAATATGATTATTTTAAGTATTGTCTGTTTTTATGGAATCTTTACAATTGTGTTTGGAAAACAATACACTACTTACTCAATATTAAATGGTTCTTATTCAGCTAATTTATTGGTACCAAAAGGCAATATGCAATTGAGTGCCAAAAGAATGTCAAACAGAGTCACAAATGCAGAGGAGAGATCACTTCTGCCTAGACTAGTCAGGCATACATTGACAGAAGCTTCAAGTTTCCAGGAATGAATGGGAAGCAGGAGAGAGCACAGACAACCAGTGTCAAAGGCCCACAAAAAAGTAAGTTCAAATCATAGAACTTGGAATACAACCAAGGGTGGTGAGTGAACAGTCAAGAGGATGGACAGCATTCCTTGACCCAAATCCAAGGTTGCCAAAGCCTTTCCCTTTTAAGTTTTCTCCATTCTGATGTTTGAACATCCACTTCTTAAACAAAAAGAAAGGCCATCCTCTCTCTTCCTATGGCTCATGATCTGGCTATTTTCACTCCATTCCTTTTCACCTTCAAGTCTTCTAAGAGTTGGAAAGCCCATCTGCCCTTCCTAAATATGGGAGTAATAGGTAACCACATCTAGCCAAAAAGCAATGAAGATGTTTCTCTGTTCCAGGTGCTATAGTGAAAAGAGCATGAGATGAGATGCTCTCATGGAGTGGATGGGAAATCAGACCTAAGTTGCAGTCCTGTTTTGCTTACATTACTTATATTTCAGAGTCACAGTCTTTCCATCTGTAAAATAGAGTGGTTATAATATGGTTGGTAAAAAATTCATTTAGAAAAAAGTAAAGCCTATAGGGTGTTTAACATCACTGGCATATACTTGGAACCCAAATAAGAAAAAAAAAAATGGTTAGGAGAATGAAGACAAAGAAGTAAAGGAGGGAGGGAATGAATTAAAGTAAAGGCAGAAATTCATTAGAAACTTTTTTTCTTGCCTTTATTTGTTGAGGGTCAAACACAAATGATTCATAAGGAAACCAAAGGAGAAAAAATGTGTTTGCAAAGCTGATCTACCCTAAATTTCAGTCTATCTAAATATTTTCAGCGATAGATCTCTGTAGTATTTCATAACTTGAAATTTTGAAAATTTTCGTGTAATCACTTATACAGAATCAGTAATACCTATACTAATTTAATTTCACCATTATCTTTTGGTGCAAGTATATTCCCTTATACTTAATGATATGGAAGTACTTGTATGTCCCTTGAATTTTTTAATATGGGTTAAAACTGCCTCAAAAAGTAAACTTCTCATCATACATATACTGTATCAGCCAATATATCCAAAGAAAACTGGCATAGTCATTCATTCATTTACTTTTTTTATTCATTCATTCATTTGTTCATACAACCAGTATTTATTGAACAATGTCTGGGTCAGGAACTGTCTTTGCTCCCATGGCTGTAACAATGAGCAAAAGAGATGCAGGCCTCGCCTCTCCTTGGGCTTGTAGTCCAGTGGAATCACACATCACTCAGTGAGTGTACACAAGGAACCATTCACCCAACACCTGGCACACTAGACTGCATGAGGCACTTTATTGCATCCTCATTTAACCCCACAGCAGCCAAGTGAAGTAGGACTCCTATTATTGCCCCAAATTTACAAGTGAGAACCACAAAACTCAGAGCTTATATAACTTATCTAATATAAGCATATGGTCAGCCCTAGCCAAAACAATTAAGGTAACTGTGACGTAGCTGATATAAGATACTGTCTTACTATCCTCTTACCACACACAGCCCCTGAATGGCCTTTATCTGTTCTCCTTAAATTCTGCTATATGAAGGATTACCCATTCAGCCAAATTGGTGTTCATTAAAATTTTATTCCAGTGAGGAACATTCCCCTAAAGTTCAGTCATTCTCAAACGAGAGCAGCATTAGAACAGTCTGGATGGTTTTATTACAACACAGCTTGCTGGGCTCCACACCAACATTTTATCAGTAGGTCTGGAGTGGGGTCTCAGAATGTATATTTCTAACAAGTTTCCCAGGGATTCTGACATTACTAGCTCAGGAACCACATTTTGAGAATCACTGCTCTAAACTGTTAAAAATAAAAGACGAAATTGGGCTTCTAACCCATCTAATATTAAGAATTCAAAGTCAATCATAACAAAAATCTACAAAACTCTTCTTGTAACCCACTTAAAATATAGGCACAGCGATAGCCTGAGCACATGAGAGAAGTTTGCTTGCTTAAATCATTTACAGGTGAAACAAATGAGATTCAAAAAGTTATGTGGTTCTATATCCAAGTTATCTTGGTTATAGAACCAGGCTGGGCACAGTGGCTCACTCCTGTAATCCCAGCATTTTGGAAGGCCAAGGTGGGTGGATCACCAAAGGTCAGGAATTTGAGATCAACCTGGCCAACATGGTGAAACCCCATCTCGACTAAAAATACAAAAAAAAAAAAAAAGAAAAACAAACAAAAAGAAAAACCCTGATATGGTGGTGGGCACCTGTATTCCCAGCTGCTTGGGAGGCTGAGGCAGGAGAATGGCTTAAACCCAGGAAGTGGAGGTTCAAGTGAGCCAAGAGGCACCACTGCACTCCAGACAGGGCAACAGAGTGAGACTCCATCTCAAAAAAAAAAAAAAAAAAAACAGTGACAAGGCTGAAGCCTGGAGTCAAATGTACATAGACCAAGTATACTCCTAACTCCTACGCCAGAACTTCCCATGTAGAGAGCATTGAATAAATTACACAGGTCAGATATTGCTCCCTTGAGTGCCCCTGAGGGGAAGAGAGTGGGAGACTTGGGATGATCTGGACCCCATGAAAAGCGTCTTCCAGACTAAGTCCAATTACTCTTGGGCTTCTCTTCTGCTTTCCTCCAGGCCTATGGTTTGAAATACATGGGTTTGATCTAGAATAGGGCCCCCAGGAAACTACACTTCCCCTATGTACATTGAATTCTGAGAAGAATTAGATAATTGTTACTGCCTCAGGGAAATACTAACCATGTTCAAAACAATCCTCACTATTGTTACTCCTTAAAATCTTCTCACTAGGCACTAAGTGTCTGGGTCAACATCAAAGCCCGGCAGGGAGTAAATTGCTCCATTGCTCAATTTTCCAAATGGTCAATACACCCTGCAAATCAGACTGGTATTAGGTTAGTGGATCTTTAATCTCCTAGATGATCTGAACTAGAAAGATGGCCCAGGCACAAGCCAATACTGAATTAATTTCCCTCAAAATTTGCCTTCCATAAATCCAGCCATCCCTGATTTTCAATACATGCAACCTAGCTTCATCCAGAGCATCAACCTCCCCTGAAGCAGTTCTGTTACTCACTGAATCTGAATCTGCTCAGGCCTTAAGTATATACACATAGGTGAACAGAACGAGGAAAAGGGCAGCTAGATTAGTACGTGTTAGAGGTTAAGAAAATTTGTCTACCCACCTCAGGTATTCATTGACCAGACACCTACCACACATGCTTGTGCTGTGCTAGAACCTAAAATCCCAAAGGAGCACAAAATCATGGTCTCCACCCTCGTGGAGCTTACAGCCCAGCAAAAGAGTCTACCGATCAGCAAAGGTGGGAGGAATGATCTCTGCCTTGTTTATGTACGTATGAATACAGAAAACAACTTTTAAAAAGCTGGAAAAAATGACACTGAAGTAATAAAATCCATGTATTTAGCACCTCCACTTTGGAAAGGAGGTAATGTGTATTTGGCCTAAACAATATACTGAATCAAATGCCCAACTTTTCCTCTCTAGATGGGATTCAGGACAGCAAATTGATCAAATCACACCCTGTTTTGCCCAAAAATCTCTCCCCTACAAAAAAATAAAAACAAAAATAATTTTAAAGACTATGGTATCTAACTACCCCCACTCCATGACTCATCCCCTCCTTTCAGTGATGCTATTTTTCCTGATCCTTTTATAAAGACAGCTACCCCTTGGAAGATTTATTTCTTAAGCCAGGAGTTCTCAGACTTAGGTAAGAGTTAAGAATTTCTTAGAGAACTTTTAAAAGTGCAGATTCCTGAGTCTTTCCCTTAAAATTCTGAGTCAGTTGTCTACAATAAGACTTAGAAATTTTCATTCTTTTTTTTTTTTTTTTTTTTTTTTTGAGACAGAGTCTCGCTCTGTGGCCCAGGCTGGAGTAGTGCAGTGGCACGATCTCGGCTCACTGCAAGCTCCGCCTCCCGGGTTCACGCCATTCACCTGCCTCAGCCTCCTGAGTACCTGGGACTGCAGGGGCCCACCACCTCACTCGGCTAGTTTTTTTTTTTTTTTGGTTTTTTTTTTTTTTTGGTAGAGACGGGGTTTCACCGTGTTAGCCAGGATGGTCTCGATCTCCTGATCTCGTGATCCGCCCATCTCAGCCTCCCAAAGTGCTGGGATTACAGGCTTGAGCCACCGCGCCTGGCCGAAAATTTCATTCTTAACAAGCACTTTGTGTGTTCCACTCTTCTGATGCCAGACGCCAAGCTTCACATACCGTGTTTCCCTGATTATTCAAAATGGGAAAATTAAATCATTTCCCTCAACTTACACAGCAAGAAAATGGCAGACTCAGGGTCCTACCAGAGCTTGCTGACCCCCAAACCCAAGGACAGCCCACGGTTCGTAAGTGGAATGCCAAAGGCAACTGAAGTCAAAACTAAGGTTTAAGGGGAAATTAAAAAGAAGGTTTACATTCAGAGAAGGGAAAGGTGAGCAACAAAATCAGAAGGGGCTCAGAAACAGATTTTGCCAGCATCTCAATTTTGCCTAGGGCCAGTTCTACTCATGCTAAGGCCAGCAGAAGCATATCAGCATAAATAAGGTAAAGCAATTTCTATAAATGTGTCAGAAAAAAACTTGATTTTACATGCAATTAATTGCAAAGACATTTCTTAATGGCAGCCTCCTCTTGCCTTTCCAAATTAACGAGTCAGAAAAGCACAGCTCTCACTAGCATCTTTAAAACTGGGCAAACCCCCCTCCTGGGCTCCCATTAATACAGAACACAAGGACCTTCAGCTAAATACTAAAATGTCCTCCATTTTAGAAAGTCATCTTGATGCTGGAAAAAAAGAAAAAAAAAGGTACAAATTTCTCCCTCGAATCCTTTTTGGTCCCAGAAAAAAAAGGGAGGTAGAAAACAAGATGAAGATGAAGATGTCTCATTTTGGGTGATGTGTTTTGCAATCTGGGGGTAGTTTACTCATTTGATAGATGGTTCTTTCTGTGAAGAAAAACGTCATTTTTGCTAATGAATAAAAAGCTATGCAAGTAAAGAGGATGAGGATAGGAAAAAACCTGAACTATCACATGCAGGGAAGCATATTTAGCAACAACATTTTCAAGTTCTTGCTGACTGTTTTTACTCTAGGGGTAAGTGTGTGTGTGAAGCATATATTGGAGAGGAAATAATATTGAAATAATTTTCTTTTTATAATATCCAGTCTATGAATAGATGAGGTCTGGTGTGCTCTAGCTACCCCTAAATTAAACTCCAAATTAAAGGCCAGGGTGGCTACCTGGAGGTCTGCATTCTGCAGAGCCTTGCCTTTTAAATGAACCAACAAGGGCCCACCTGTGTTTGTTACATGTCCCTTGGATAATTAATGCTGGTAATAACACCTAAGTGTTAGCACACAAAGCACCTGGAATGCGACTTGCTGTACACATTCTAATCACATCAGCCACCGAACTCTCCAAATGACCTTCTTCAAAACAATGACTGTCTTTGAAACCGCAGAAGCCAGCCTAGAAGGAAGCTGTATCTCAGGGTTTCGTTGTAGCTGAGCAGTTTCTAAAGCTAGAGTGGCACCAAGTGGTCAGGAATGGAAATAAGCTGCCGGTTTGTATTTGCATCCTCTGGCCAGCCCCAACTCTGCCCCTAGGCAGCCAGAGAATACAGTCCATCTCCTGCGAGCAGGGCACCAAAACTGCTGGGGAGAAAACAGTGTCCCAGACGCCGCTTGCACCTTAAATATGATTCTGAAATGCACATAAGTCCTAAATCCTTCTACATTTTAAGAAGGCCTGTATGTTAACAAATATGAGAGAGAGAGAAAGAAAGAGAGAGGTTGCAATGAAGACCAACCTATTCTACATCATTGTTTATAACATTGACATCGACTTTTCTATTTTTAGCAGTCTATCTGTGTCACTGTGTCCCACAAGAGATGGTGAGAAATATTGTCACCATATTACAGGTTACAAAGGAGGGTGGAATGATAAGGATGACAGGGAGATGCCAGTCAGCTAACAGGATGAGGACTCTGGCTTTGCATAGTCTCTTGTTTAACTGCTAAACCAATATCTCTTTCTGTCTGTTACCTTTTCATGTCCCCAACCGTTTCGATTCTGTCTCACACAGTCTCTCCCTAGACCAGTGTCACTACTACATATTCTGATTTTTTTATAGTTTTCTTGCTTTTTTCTTCCTGTTTTTCCCCCAATGGCTTAGACTCAAATAACTTGGGTGGCTTCAAAGACCAGGTTCAGAAAGGGTTTCTTCCTCCTGTGGCTTCGTATAATTATAGACATACCATTTTCCCACAATGCTGCACCATCGTTAATCACTTCAAATACAGAGAAAGCCAGGCAAGCTTTTCTGTGAACAGAGAGCTCAGGGTCCCATTTCAATTTGTGATTATATCAATAATCTCCAGACTGTCTTCTGTGAACTAACCCATTATTTCTAGAGAAATTAGAAGGAAACGGCTAAAATCATATAGGCGTACCCTTGCTGACACAGGGAATATGTGTTTGTATGATATAAAATTCCAGATGACATTTGTCAGCTGCTTTGTCCTGCATTTCTAAGTGGCAAAAAGGCAATTTTGTCTTCCCTGTCAGGACATTCATGTAAAGAATTGTGAGAACCTCTATCATTAAAGGCACAAATTATCTATGGATCTCTCCCACACACAGCAGAGGCCAGTATGAATTTAAACTGCTTATAGATCAGAAGAAAAACAACAACAAATTAATTCTGATGTACTTTTTCAAAATACTGTAGCATAATTTTCATGCTGCAGCCCCTATATCCTGACACCCCTGGCAAATCTTGTAGCAATTTCACAGATAATCTTCGGGCAGATTGGAAAGATTAGAGGCAGCAAAATTTCTAAAGAATAATTTCATAGAAAAAAAAGAGCTTAACATAAATATTATTATTTGTACTGATTATTTCTCATGAATACATCCTTAACCAAGGGATCTTCAAGCATAAAATAAACATGACACTCAATCTCCAAAGAGGAAGACTTTTATTTTTCAAACGGGGATAATAAATAAGGAGGGATAACCTATACTCCCATGGTGAAATAGTAGAGCCACAGGACTGCAGGAGGCAATACTGAGATACAATTTGCTTTTAAAGAACATGTTTTCATTTGCAAAAAAAGTTTGAGTACTTGCTATATGCCAGGTATTAATACAATTCTCCAGGCAGGAAACAAGACTTCTCTGCCCTCATGGAGGTTATATTCCAGCAGGAGAACTGTAGAAATTTTACTGTGTAAAAACAATATACTAATATAATATTATGTGAGGTAAGGATAAATATTATGAAACAAAATAAATCAATGAAAGAAATACATTCTGATGAGAGGTACAGCTGTGGATAGGGTGGACTGGGGGAGACCTCTCCAAATAGATCATGAATAAAAACTAAAAACATAAATCTCCAGTGTCTGGAACATCATCATCCAAAAACTGGGAACATTTTTTTGTTTTACTTTTATTTTAAGCTCTGGGATACATGTACAGGTTTGTCACATAGACAAATTTGTGTCATGGGGTTTGTGGTACAGATTATTTCATCACTCAAGCATTAAGCCTAATATCCGTTTGTTATTTTTCCTGATCCTCCCCCTCCTCTCACCCAGTGTTTGCATTGTTCCCCTCTATGTGTCCATGTGTTCTCATCATTTAGCTCCCACTTATTTATATATGAGAATATGTGGTATTTGGTTTTCTGTTCCTGTATTAGTTTGCTAAGGATAACAGCCTCCAGCTCCATCCATGTCCCAGCAAAGGACATTATCTCATTCTTTTTTATGGCTGCATAGCATTCTATGGTGTGTGTGTGTGTGTGTGTGTGTATGGTATATATGTGTGTGTATATATAAATATATATACTTATATATAGACATACACACACACACACACACACACACATATCACATTTTCTTTTCTTTTTTTTCTTTTTTTGAGACGGAGTCTTGCTCTGTTGCCCAGGCTGGAGTGCAGTGGCGTGATCTCAGCTCACTGCAAGCTCTACCTCCTGGGTCCACGCCATTCTCCTGCATCAGCCTCCCAAGTAGCTGGGACTACAGGCACCCGCCAACACGCCCAGCTAATTTTTTGTAATTTTAGTAGTGACGGGGTTTCACCATTTTAACCAGGATGGTCTCGATCTCCTGACCTCGTGATCCACCCGCTTCGGCCTCCCAAAGTGCTGGGATTACAGGTGTGAGCCACAGCGCCCAGCCCCCACATTTTCTTTATCCAGTCTATCACTGATGGGCATTTAGACTGATTACATGTCTTTGCAATTGTTAATAGTGCTGCAATAAACATATGCGTGCATGTTTCTTTATAACAGAATGATTTATATTCCTTTGGGTATATCCCCAGTAATGGGATTGCTGGGTCGAATGGCATTTCTGTCTTGAGGTCTTTGAGGAATTGCCACACTGCCTTTCACAATGGTCGAACTAATTTACACTCCCACCAACAGTGTGAAAAGCATTTCTTTCCCTCTACAACCTCGCCAGCATCTGTTGTTTTTTGACTTTTTAATAATAACCATTCTGACTGATGGGAGATGGTATCTCATTGTGGTTTTGATTTGCATTTCTCTAATGATCAGTGATGTTGAGCTTTTCTTCATATAACTGTTGGCTGCATGTAGTCTTCTTTAGAAAAGTGTTCGCTCATGTGGGAACATTTTAAGTTATAGGACATTTTGTTTTGTCTTGTTTTCAGCTATTTATTTATCGCTGTGGATATATTACTAATTTAGTTACTCAATTTATGACAATATTTCTTTAAATACTCAGGATTATATCTTTCAAAGATCAACTGCCTTTTAGAAGCATCTTGGGCTTTGGAGAAAACAGCTCTATTCATTTATTCAGTCAACCATCTATTTTTGGAACAAATAGTTATAAAGTCTCTAGTTTCTGCAAGGTGCTAAGTGCCCTCTGTACTGGGAATATTGAGGTGAACAAGACAATGATATTCCTTAAAGCTTACCACAAGAAAAAAATTTCGAAAGCCCATTGGATTCATTCAACTATTCCACAAATATTGATTGAGCACCTATTAGGTGTGGATACACTGTACTAGACACTGGGGAATATCATAGTGAACAAAATAAACATAATCCCTGCTCAGTTAATCCCTCACACTCTAATGTCCCAAGTGAGCATCAATTTAAAGAATAATGCATGTACAACAATTAATCTGAGGTTGCCCTTACAACATAGAAAAGTCAAGTATCATAAAAATATGAAGGAAAGAATAATTCCAACTTGGATAATGAGATTAGAGGTGAATGTTAAAGAATGGGTAGAATTTCAAGGTACCATCTAGGAAAGACACTTGAAAGGTTTCAGAGCAGTGGAAGTCCGTTATTAGATGTCTATTTTAAGATTTCACTCTAGTAGCAGCCAATAGAAAGTGTCAAAGGGAATAAAGAGTGGGGCCACCCAACAGCTGCGGATGTCTTTGATTCAATTTGGGGGAGAAGGAGATTAATTAATCATCAGGGGTATCAGGTGCCTGCTCCTCAACTTCCTAGGATCTAGGTGCTTATCCAGTGGCTTCTGCTTTGGCAAGGGAAAAGAATGAGAGTCACTATAAACAGGTCACCCTTGACATTTCACAGTGGTTGAAATTAACTGCCATGGGATAATAGCATCGAGACTTAAGCTTATAACAAATGTTACTTTCAAATCAGTTATGCAAATACAGCTTTAAGAAGGCTAATATATGTAGATTTATGACTACTTCCTTAAAGGTAATGATTTTTTTAAATCTGCACTAAATTCTGGGAGGAATTTATAATCTAAAATAAAAATAGGAGAAAAGCAAACAATGGACCTCTAAAGCTTTTTATAAACAAAGTAATGCAGTTTGTTCTACTAGAAATAATAATATAAACTCACTCCTTTTCTCACATAGCACATTTTACTGAGCTTTCGCATATATCAGAAGGCAAAGGCAGCTAGCAATCTGGAGCACTGGCACATAGTAGATTTCATCTCATTTTGCATATATAGGGCCTCATGCTGTGGAATTAACAACTTTTAGATTGTCCTAGTGCAACCATTGAGCTATTGCATTTGGATATGATGTATATGTTTTAATTTAAATAAAATGCATTTAATATTGACTTTTTTCATCCATATTTAGTATGCCATCCGAACTACAAAATACACTGATGATTTTTTTAAAAACCCTTCTGGAGCTTCTATGATTGTATGTGATGTTTCATTTATGCTTAGTACAAATTTACCCCTCTAGACTTTCACAGCTTTCTCAAGTCCAATCAATAATTATTGGTAGTTTATAATATAAAAAGTTATCCTGCAGATACTAAGCAAGCACTTTCCATGGTGTGCTTTTTGAGATTCAATAAAGATACAGAATTAATTTATTAGATATATAGTTACTGAATTAGCAAAGCATTGGTATACAACCAAAATAACAAATTTTATAAGGAGACATAATGTACTTCTTGTTAATAAACATATTAAGCATAATCAAAGGTGAATGTGTTCAAGAGAGCCTTTCTCTGGTAGTAAAACTCTGAGTGGCAACTCCCTGGAAATGCTTTAAGGACCTACTGCGGTAGAAAGAAGTTTTCAAAACAACTCCTCAATGACATGGGGAAATCAACTTAAGAATTTATTAGGAATTTTTTTAAATGTTAGTAATTGATGTTCGAAATTTTACGTAATCTCATCCAGATTACAGATGAGAAAACTAGCAGACAGATATATGAACACAACCACCGTGTCTTGTAGGTCATTAGTAAGTTTTGTTTGCTTGAGGTGGTGATACAACAGCTGAGAGAGGAAAGATAAATGACTTAACAGTTCTGTTGGGACCATCTCTATTTTTTTTTTCACCAGAGATTTAAAAAAAAATCAGGTTTTCAATTTAGTAAAGTATAAGAAATAGTGCACACACTCTTATGCATAACTATAGCTTCGTTCTGAGTTTTATGTGAGCTCGAGGGAAAACGTATGTTAAAATGCAGAAAAGTAGCATCACGCAGTAAAGAGAAGCAACAACCACTTACTTTAAAATGAATCCCACAAAAAATGTATAATTATCTGAGAGATCTTCGCCTGTTATCTTCAAAGACTATCAGTGAAAGTTTATTTTCATCATTTTTAAGCAGAAAATCCTTAATCATTATCAAAAGAATTTAAATTTGAGGTACCCATCTGTTGCATTTTTTAGAGGCTCCACACACCCCTTGTAGAGAGAAACCTTGGTTTTGAACTTCAGTGATTAAACATTAGTCTCCTTTGTACAATCTGCTTATACTGTTGTTAGATAGCAAGTATTTTAATGCCAACCTTCAGTCAAGAGCCTCTTGTCCTACAAGACAGTCATTATTCAAGAAAAAATATCATCTACATTTAAAAAATGAAAGGAGTGAATCTATGCTCACACAAGTGTTTTATGTTGTATTTTTTTAATATCCAATTCAGAGGCTTTGCAATCACCAGAATTGTGAACTTTTTTCCTCTCTGAAATAATAAAGAGACCACTTAATTATCATCTCATGGTCATTTTGCTTGCTACGTGCAGATTGCAAAATCCAATGACAACTCTAATGAAAAGAATTTCTTCATGGCCACAACCCTTTTATACCTGAACTATAGCTTTCAGAAGATGATTATATGGTTGCTGCAAGAAGGTCACTACACAAGGCCAAAGTCACAATCCAAATGCCTGAATTCCTCCCAAGCACCTAACTAACGCATTGCAGAATGAATGGCTTCGAAGGATGGAGTGGCTTATAAAAGAGAACATTTTTAAACATCTATTAATATTTTGAAAAGACTATTTTAGATAAACAAAACTGTACAATGAGGTTAAAATAATACACTGACTTTATACAATGTTAACCAGCTTTGTAGTTTGAATTAAGAATAATAGTAAAAGGAGATGAAGCTAATATTTTACAGTAATTTTCACCAAAGTAAACGAAATAATGGTTAGATAGGAGAATCTAGGAAGAATGCAGAATTCTGCTCATCAATTTGCTATAAACGACAGCATATGTTGTGTTTTATTTTGAATTCTCTGATAAATGAATGTTTATCCTGGGATCAATGGCTCTGGGTGAATGGCAGATTGCAGCAGCAATTGCTTTCTTACCAAGAGAATTATCTTAAATCAGATCTCCTTTGTTTGATGAAACCTAAATTGCAGGGGGAATATTTAAACATCTAAGGAGAAAATCCATGGATAAGCTAACACATGGCTCCAAGATGCATTTAGCAGAACTAATTGTCTCTATTATTCTTTTATTCTAGAAGCTACAGATAGAATGTACAAGTCAAATAGCAAAATACTCTATCGTTATATCTTCCCTGATACAGAAAAGTAGGCCACTCAAATTGTATATTTACTTCAAGTGATATGGGAGGGCTAGGGCAAATGAGACAATTATGTCTATGGTGAGTCCAGCTAAATAACTGGATTAAGAATAAAAACTCGTTCCCTGAGCTATGTTATTTTTCTGTGAGACTAAGCAAACCATGGAAGCTACCTCTACTGTATATTACCTGCGTGACTTAGCATACCCTGGGACCAAGAAGGTTCTCAATTCTGTAAGTGACCACATCTTCATAGCCCTGATGAAATTGGTGGAAAAAATAATCACAGCTAAGAGCCCTGTCCCTCAGGGAAGACAGTCATATGTTTGAATCCTACGTCTGCCCCGCTCACTAGATGTATAATTTCATGTCAAGTATCAAACCTTCCTTTTATTTGTTTAGATAAATTTGATTGTGTCTATTTGTGGTTTATAAGATGGTGTTATGGGATACTTATAAATAGTAAAATGGTTACAGTGGTGAAGCAGATTAACATATCTGCCATCTCCCACACTTCCTTTTTGTGTGTGTGACAAGAGCGGCTGAAATCTACTTATTTAACAAAAATCCCTAGGACAATACAATTTTATTAGCGTTAGTCTTCCTATTGTATATTAGTTCTCTACATTTATTCATCCTACATATCTGCTATTTCGTATCCTTTGACATCTATCTCCTTTCTAAAGCCCCTTTTCCTAATTGGTTACCTAGGGAATGATAAATAAATATATACATGTATATATATATATAAAACCAAAAAGTTGTCTCGCTACCATATTCTTTTGTCTTACACTTCTCAACTCACTCCTGCACAAGTTTGTTGCCTCCCCACCCCCACTGAAACATCCCTCCTTGAGTTAATTCTCATCACTCAGCCCAAAGGCTCTTTCCACAGACCCCATTGTTCTAGCATGATGCTGCTGCAGCATGTAAGATGTTGGCCATTCCTCACTTCTTGAAACATCTCCTTCCTCTCTACACAGAGAGAAAAGCAGACACATTTACAGAAAAGAAGCTACCATGATCTGATACACAGTAGCTGCCTGGCTCTTAGAACCTGGTTTCCAGTCTTCCTGACTTTTGGGTTCTGGGTCACTGTCATGAGTCCCTATTGTGAATTTCCCTTTGGTGCACCTTAAAACATTAGAAACTCTATGCACACGAAAGGCCAAACCACCTTAAAATCAATTGTACATCCTCTCATCAATATCCAGCATTGGTTATCTTTCCCACTTTGATTTCTTAAACGTTGGTCGCAGACAAGCACACAACACATGCATTTACTGGGCAGGGAGAAGCAGTGAAAAGAAACGTGAAAGTTCATGGCTCAATATGATTCATTCGTAGCCCCTTCTCCAATTAAGTGACATCCCTGGAGGTTTCTCCCAGGTCAGGTGTTGGAAAGGTTTCCTTGAATTTAGAGGAAGCTAACTTAGGACTGCCCCCGGCCTGAGATATTCCTTCACCCCTTAAGGGACTTATTTAAAATAAATAGTCAAGGCTTTGTCTCTTTGCCGCAGCCTTCCCTATTATTAGCTGAGATCAGGACAAATAGCTTATGTCCCCAACATACAGGTAAGGATGAAATGGCTCCTCTGAGGAATCACTAAATCACACAATCCTCTTGGCAAAGGACAAATGGAGTTTGCCATTCGCCATCAGCTCAAACAGGTATCAACAGGGCTTGGAATCAAGCCTCTTATGTTTCTGCTTTGCTTAAGGCCCTTCTCGCTGCCCCTTGAAGAGGTCACTCCATCTCTCCCGCAGCCTGGCAGTGCCAGGTGGGGTGAGTCAGTGCTATATTACTGAGAATGCTCCCTGACTGTCAGTGCCTCATTTGCTAAGACAAAGACTGACAAATTACACTTCTTACATTAATTTTCAAGTACATTTTGAAAGCACATGCCTCTGATGAAGTATTTTGAATAGTGCTGTGGATGTCAAGGAGACATTTAAAATATCTCACTCATAATTTTTGAAAATCTTCCTCATTCCAGGTTGTCACAGCTTGACAGCTTAGCTCTGTTTTGAGTATATTCTTTTACAATGTACTACAAACTGATTGAAGAGCTGACAAATCTGACTTAACCCAAACAAGAATCTTTAAATATATCTGATTAAAAAGAATGTTTAATGAAAATGCACATACAGACATTCCATCTAGCATCCTATTTTTTTAGAAGTCAAATTACACAATTAAAATCTCTACTGATAATATACCTCTATCCCCCCCACTAGAAAAAAATCACTATCTATTGAGACAAAATGCTAAAGTTATTAGCTATCACTGTCATTGAATATTCAATTATCTTTTTTTGTCTAGGAAAAATCTAGAATTTTATCTCCTGCATGTATCTTCTCAAAGAATTTAATATAATTATTGTCCAACTTATCCATTCTTTTGAATCTAATGATTGTTCCTGGCTTCTAAAAACAACTTATAAGAAGGAGAGTAAAGCATTGAAATAAGGTTATTATAATTCTTCTCTAACCCAGGCTGGATAAATAACCTTATGATTATTAAATAGAGAAAAGGAAAAGGAAGAAAAGAGATCCATAACTGGACAAAGGGAGATAAATTAATTGTGTAATGCAAGAAGTAACCATGAGTTAAGGTTCTTAATGCAATGGGAATTCTACCCAAGCATCCCTATCTTGGGATAGGCAAGCCCATAAAATTTCACTAATCCTAGCAACACAAAAGAGAGAAGCTTTTCTGAAGAAACAGTCAAAAGTTTACTCCCAAAGTGTTTTTTGTTTTTGCTAAAAATGTATTAGTCCCCTGCATCCTTTCTTGCATTAGGATTATGTCACTAAGAAGAAGTAGAAAAATAATCGGCCATAACATAAGGCAAAAATTTCTGCCAGAGAGAAGGATAAAGTAGAGAACCTTTCCAGCACTGGGAAGAAATGAAGGAAAAAAAGAAAAAAAAAAAAGAGCAGGATAGAAGCATCGTGGCAATCCACCACCTCCGGGGGAGAAAAAGGCATAGAAACACCCAGATAGTTTCATGGGAATCTGAGGCCATTGTGAGTGGGTACCCCATTTTCCTGAGTGTATCCAAGAGGCTGGGAGGATCTCAGAGAAGCTCAAGTGTTCACAATGGCTTCACATCCCACATGGCACGAAACTGATAGAGCAACACCATGCTCTCTGGGCCTGGCAGATATTTCACCTGGGTACTTTGTGAGGATTTCAGAGCTTCCTTCCTCTCTGAGCTTGCCAGGGAACAGCTCCAATGACATGGACAAGTCTTCCTCAGCTTGGTTCTCTGGTGGCCCACTAGTGGCTGTCACTACTGGAAGCTCTTCACTTTCTCTTCAGTAGAACCTAAAATAGTTCAGGGACAAGTCTCACCTTAATATGGCCCACATTTGGTCCATGGAAAATGTGCATTATCTGCTTGACTATTGTGGACATGTAGTTGTTTCCTAAATGCAGTTTTCTAGCAACTCTCTTCGTCTTTACTCAGGTTTTTTTTAACTCTCTCTGACATAAGTGGAGCCCCGCAATGCACAGTAGCACCAGCTGTAAGCTCTCCTAGAAGTTCCATGCAGGCCCCAACTCTGAACCAGGCCTAAAGCTAGGAGTAGAGAATTCCTCACCCGAAGTGCTTGGAGGACTAGGGAGAAATTGGACTGCCCGCTACAATGCAGGTAAGAAAGAATATATCCAGAATTCTTCTTTCTAGATATACACAAGATCTCTCAGAGTGTCTGTTAGTGTTACCACATCCTGGATTATACCAATGGAAAAGCATAACAACTCAATCCAGGCAGGACTCCTAATGGCCCAGACTCTTCAGGAATTAAGATTTAGAACACCCAACCAGGTAAAGAAGTATGACCAGCTAAGATATTTGCTGAGGGCAAAGAGAATACAGAATGAGCCGTGGAAGAAGGTAGTTATAAATACCTGCTACAGCCACATGACCAGTTACAAAGATAAGGACCTGTAATTATCATAATGTCATGAACACTTCTTCCTTAATTTGTTGTGAGTATTTGTACATGCATGTGTGTATATTCCCTCTCTTATCCCCTTATCACATAACACAGACATATTGACTTTATATCATGGAATGTAATTTTTATTAACTTTACATCATAGTATTCAAGTTATGGAATATCAAGAAGAGTACACATCATTAAACGACTCTGCATCATCTTATTTGGAAACGGTTAGTGCATTTTTGTTGTACTCAGGATAGTTGTACAATGTTAGGGGGAAGTATGACCTTGTAATGGTCTTTGGGGGCTAAGTATGATTTAAGAAGATGGATATGGGTGCCAAGTAAACAAGGGGAGAGGTTATGTTGGCACTTGCCATGGTACCCAGTTATTGGGTCAAACATTCTTCTGGATGTTTCTGTAAAGGTGTTTCTTGAATGAGAATAACATTTAAATCAGTGGACCCTAAGTAAAGCAAATTGCCCTCCATAATGTGGGTGGGCCCCATCCAGTTAGATGAAGGCCTGAATAGAAAAAATACCTGACCTCCCACAAGAGAAAATTCTCCAGAAAACTGACCTGGGCCTCATCTGCAATATTGACTCTTCCTGATTTTCCAGGAATTGATTTTGGAATTGAACTACAACTCCTTCCTGAGTCTCCAGCTTGCTGGCCTCCCCCACCAGATTTTGGACTCACTCCACTACCCACAGTCACATGAGACAGTTTCTTAAAATAAATATCTTTATACACACATAGATCCGATTGGTCCTGTTTCTCTGGAGAACCCTGGTTCACAGGTTTAGCACCACACTGTCTAAAGAAAGTCTCCCCCCAAATCCTCTCCTCTCATTATTCTGACCCCTTTCCACCGCATTGATTTGATTGAAGGGTTCTTGCTCCCCAAATCAGCTGCATTTTAATACTGGTTAAGGCGCATCAATTACATATTTTTACCTTTGAAAAATTTTACTGCAATATTCTGCGATAGATACTAATAGGAGCAGGGGACTGGAGAAGTGCTTAGGACAAGGAGACTTCAGAGAGTAAGGACCTCACAAGAAGAAACAAGGGCAAGGTGTGCAGTGATCTACAGCAGGTGCTGCCATATCCAGGATCCAAACCAGCAATTCACACACAGTCGGAATCAGCCAGGACAAAACATCCTCGAAAGTGAGTCTCAACTCTGAACTGACTGTGTTTGTATCTATAAGAGATAATTTTAAACTACAGTTTAAACATGACTAGAAAGTTTTATTTCTTTTTTCTTCCACTAGAAGAAATAGGTAAAACAAAAACATGGGAGCAGTATGAAATTAGTTTTGTAAAACAAAGAAAATATAGTAGCCCGTTTTCATGCTGCTGATAAAGATATACCCGAGACTGGGCAATTCACAAAAGAAAGAAGTTTATTGGACTTACAGTTTCACATGGTTGGGGAGGCCACGCAATCATGGCAGAAGGCAAGGAGGAGCAAGTCCCATTTCACGTGGAAGGCAGCAGGCAAAAAGAGAGCTTGTGCAGAGAAACTCCTGTTTGTAAAACTATCAAATCTTCCCATTCACTATCATGAGAACAGCACGGGAAAGCCCCGCCCCCATGATTCAGTCATCTCCCACTGGGTCCCTCCCATAACTCATGGTCATTATGGGAGCTACAAGATGAAATTTGGGTGGGAACACAGAGCCAAACCATATCAGAAAGGTACATGCTTATTCACATCTAAGTCATAATAAGAATTCTAGTTCTTTTGATATTATTTCATGGAGAGAATTTTGAGTGCAGGCTAACTGACAATTCTTGGCTGTGAAAAATTATCCACAAAGTAAGTTAATCATGAGTACATTGTGGTTTCATATTGAACGTGGAAAAGCATGGAATACAAAGAGATAATCAGCCCCCAAAGGTGAAGGGGGGGCCAAAGGAATAAGAGCTACAAATTGATCTGCACTCAGATATTTCCATTAGCCTCTTCTAGAATTATCCAGAAATGTCTAAATCCTTGGAGAGGACAAATCGTAAGGAAATGCCAGAACTATAATGTAGTCATAACTATTCTTATTGTCGTAGGTGCCTATATATAACATGCATAAATGTGTATACTTATAAAATATTCATTGTATTTTCCTGAGGTAAAAGAGATAGGTCATAAAATTCATCTCTTTCCAGTTATTAATAGTCCCAAATAATGACGGGCACTGAAAGCTGACATTTTCAACACTTTCATCTTTTAAGCAACCAAGACTGACAGCATAGCGCAGTAGTTAAAAACACATATTCTGGAGGTTTCAAATCACAGCTCTTTCATCTGTTAGTAGTAAAACACTGGAAAAATCATGTAACCTCTCTGTGTCTCTTTTCCTAACGTGCAAACTGGGGATAATAGTACCTGCCCCAGAGGGGTGGTTATAATGATTAATGAAGAGACTGAATACCTATCAAGCTCTTAGAATAATGCCTGGAACATGGTGAGCTCTACATAAAGTTTTGTTAAATAAAACAAATACAGTAATACACGTTTAAAATCATGATAATAAATTATGTAAGTTGTTATTTGTTTTATTTCAATAACATATATTTTGGATGAAATATGTATGTATGCCAACAAATACATAAATTCAAGTTTGATAAACTACATATTTCATTCATTTTTGTTCTCAAACAATCTTTTATTTTTTCTTTATCATGTTCAAAAAGAAGAGGAAAACCCAATTGCAATTATTATTTTAAAGTTGCTTAAATCAAGTGAGCCAATCTAAGAACAAATAAAATCGAGGTTTTAGTACATTATTAGAAGTTTAGAGATAGCAGTACAATAAAAGAAATATTAGACTGTGAGGGTATTAAACTGATATTTAAAAAGAAAAAAGGGAACTAAGAAATATCAATATTTTATAGAGAAAATGCAAAAATGCAGTAGAGCTTTGAAATTCAAATTGACATCACTTTCATCTAACTAGGATTTTCCCATTTGGCTAAAATTTAGAGTATTTGTAAAGGAACATTTTTAAAATTCTAGGTTTATAATCAAGCAACATTTAGGCCAATTTTCAATCTACTATAATCAATGAAAATTGATAAATTAGAAAGATTTGCCTGATGCACTTTAAGATTTTTAGTTAAAAGTAGATCTTATTAGGTTTAATATATTGTTTTCAATGGCAGGAGAGTGAACTTAGACACTATTAAAGATTTTCAGAGTTGAATAAAAAAAAGAAGAAAATGCCTAACCCTCAGCTAATATACAAAAAAATTATTATGTATAATATTCTAGTCTTCCAGCATTTGAGTTTATCCAAGTTCTATCACTAAGTCCTGATTTCCTGTTTGATATATTGTTTACCACACCTACAGTTCTAATTTTTTATGCTGCCAAAATCATTTGAAATGCATATAATTTGGCAATGTGCTTGTTAAGAAAGAAACATTTCTGCAAGTAATAATACAAAAAAAAATAACCACTCAAGGACATACTCACAATAAAAATTCCCAAAGAGTCAGCAGCTTAGATCTTTTTGTGGGGAAAGCATCTAGTTTTCCATACAAGCATACCCAGAACTGAGAAATAGGGAAGTAAATTTAATATAATGGCCACCCACCAAATGCATTTAACATATGGTAGGCTGGGTTATGCATGAACAGATTACACTGCCCACCTGGCTTTAGGGGGCTGGAGTTTATGGTCATTACCACTTGTAAGCTTTGAGATTTCTCAGTTATTTACACAAAAGCACCTCACAACATTAAATCCTTATCACTACCGCCACTCTCTGCCTCTGACTGCACAAAATGCTTAAAGAAAGAAAGGGGATTTTGGAGCTTCATCTTCAGGAGACTGGAAGTTACAGTTTTCTTTCTTGGAAAGAGGCTGAGAATCTCTTAGATATTTGTCTTCAGTTTCTTTCATTCATCTTTTGTTCAAAAAAGGTCATTGTCTTCTCCTCAGGGGAGGTATCATGCCAGGTTGCTGCTTTGAGACATATACACAGATAAATTCTCTCTTATAATCAAAGTAGAGGCAACCTTGATCATAAGTGCTCAGAGAATATTTTCCTATCTGTTTCTACCTTCAATATCAAAAAGGTTTTCTTATACCTGGACAATAGCCACACCATTGCTCTATCTTGGTACTATGTCTGTGGGCTTGGCAAAGGACAGTTTTGATAACAAGGGTAAGTAGTATTTTCCATTTTTTCTCTTCAGTTTATATGATACAGAGAAAATCAAAATGGGACAGACTAGCCTTAGTAAAAAGATTAGACTCTGAAATCAATATGGGTTTGATTTTATATAAAATGTTTAATCTCATTTCCTCCTCTGTCAAATTGGATAGCAATAATACTTCTCAGGTGTGCTTTGAATATTAAATGAGATCCATTTGATCAATCACTCTTATACTTCTTGAGGGCCTACTCTGTGCAGACTTTTCTAGATGCTGAGGATGACACAGTGAGGAAGGCTGACAAAATCTCCACATCATGGAGCTTGCATCATTACTGTGGAGACAAACAGATAAACAAACACATGTGCATTTTATAGTGCAGCGGTGCAGAGAATCCTGCAAGGAGAGAAAACTGGGTGAAAGGCCAGAGAGAAACAAGTGCGATTGAGGAGAAACACAGTCAAGGACAGTAATTTGAGTGGAGACTTATCAAAGTAACAGAGCAAACATGCACATATCTGGAAGAAGAAAATTCTAGACAGAGAATTCAAAGTGTGTGAGCTAGCAATACCCCTGGGGTCTTCAAGATACCATGAGGAGTTGTCATGGCTAATGTGGGAGGGCAGAGGGAAATGAGATCTGAGAAGTAAGAAGAAAGAAGTGGAGGCAAATCACGAAAAGCCTGGCACAGACTATTCAATGAGGAGGCTATTATTAACACATTTTATCCCTGTATCAAAACAGGTTGGGATTCGATGGTTTCCCTTAATACTGTCAACAAGTACTCTTTTGGAGAAACACTTGTTGAAGAGGCCTTATCAATCTCCCACAATGCTGTCAGTGTAGTATCTGGGTTCCCATTGACTCTGAGCATTTGGTAATTGGCAAGTGCTTTTCCTCTACACAAGGTCCTGTTTATCCAAATGAAGATGCATCACTGGCACTTGCTTCCTATAAGACTGGGAAAGAGCAGCGGAACGAAAAGGCCCCATCCAGATGGAGTAGCTCAACAGAACATCTGCCTTGCCTATATGTCACCTCCCTACCTCCTGCTGCTAGGCTAGCTGCCAGGAATTGCAGCAGCTCCTGACTCAAGGGTCCTCCTCTTCTGGTGTTTGCTTGGAGCTTTGAGTGATTATCTGCACCACCGTTCCCAAAAACATCATGCCATCTTTCTTAAAAGTGCAGGGAGAGCCTGTTAGAAATCTCAGTCCTTTAAAGAACTGCACTATTATTTGATCTCTAAATTGGGATCCATTAGACCATAGCCTTGCTTGCAAACTTCATATCAGCTGGCATTAGGTAGCTAATACATTGCATTGATTACATAGATGACCTATTCTTGTCCGTAAGACATAGAAAGGAGACAGCTATGAACAACACATTCATTTTTCTCCGTCTCCTCTACCACTGCTCTAGAACAAACCACCCTCATCTCTTGCCTGGATTATCAGGAGTATCACAATTGCCTCCTAACTCATCTAGTCTAAACCATCTTAGTCACAACCATCACTTGCCTGATTATTACTAATATAAAGTAGCCTCCTAACTTGACCGTTTCTTTTCCAGCTCCTCTTCCCCCAGTTGAGTTTCTACATTTGGGCACACGGAGTGACACTTTTGAAACCAAATTCTGAGCATCTGAGTTTTGTCTAAAACCTTTCTCTTGCTTTTCAAAGCTGTTAGAGATTATCTATTAGCGATAGATCAAGATTCCTTCTGGCACACTTAAGGCAACTCATGATCTAGCCTTTGCCTACCTCATACCTAGCAACACTCTTTCATTTGCTCTCTATACTAAGAGTCCTATTGGTCTCTTTTTTCTTTTCCCCCAACGTACCACAATCCAGCTTAGGTTTTTTAAAAAAATAAAATACTGTTGCCTCCAACTGGAAATTCTTCTTAATCGCACCTCACTTCACTAACTAAACTATCACCCTTCATATCCCAACTCAATACTTTTTTGGGGATACCGTCCCAGTGTTCCCCAGACTATTCCACCACTTTCTAGTCTACTATATTTGCTCTTTCAACTTTAATTTTGAAGTCTCTATAATTACATGTCACCATGATATTTTAAATACCTACCCCCCTCCACTAGGCTGTATTTCCTAGGAAGCCAAAGATTGTGTTTGCTTTTCTCACCACTTGAATCCCAGTGCTTTGTGGTTCCAAAACTAATGATCATTCCACCGCTTTCTGAACATATTTGTCAAAGAATAAATGACCATTTAAATCTAAAAGGCTCTCAATATAAAGACTGCTTCTAAAGTCTATGCCACTCAACTCATTTTATATAGCAGAAATAACAACATCCATATTTTCAGACATGAGTTTGAGCCAAGAACTAAACTAAGATCTGAGGCATCCATAATACATGTTTTGAGTAACACTTTGCAAAACTGAAGACTGACTTTCTATTTTTTTCTTCTCATTGAAGGTATATCCAAAAATCTCAATTTTACCTTGCTCAAGCAGCAAGGTGAAAATGCAACTGGCCCACCTTCTGCTTATCTGATCCTACGCAATTTGTTCAGTGAAAGTGAACATTTACTTGCTTACTTCTGATAGGTCCTACTTGTATTCCTGTGTCCCAATTCCAGAAGCAGTCTTGCCCAGACTATAGTGAAGTAGTGAGATCATAGTTCACTGCAGCCTCAACCTCCTGGGTTTGAGGAATTCTCCCACCTCAGCCTCCCAAGTAACTTGGGACTACAGGCACATGCCACCATGCCCAACTAATTTTTTATTTGTTATTTTTTTAGAGATGGAGTCTTGCTTTGTTAGACAAGCTGGTCTCGAACTCCCGGCCTCAAGCAATCCTCCTGCCTAGGCCTCCTGAGTAGCTTACAGGCAAAAATCACCATGCACAATCCAATTCCATATTTTCAGTGGTATAAAAAGACAACCTTGTCTATTACAACATCATCTCTTCCTTCCAAAAACAAACAATTTTCATGAGACTTTAATAAGACCAGCTTAAACTCCTGAACTTTTAAAAAAATAAAAAAGCATTTATTTATACTTGAGGAAAAAGAAGAGTGTCACTAATCTAGCTCAATTATAAATTCCCATGAAATGTAACAAGAAGGAAGAGGAGAAAGACAGAAAGATACAAATATAAAACAACATTGAAAAAGAGGAGTAATTAAGTCTTTGAACTACGGATTCTGTGCAAAAATTATGTTATTCTAATATAGATACAGGAAAATGTAACAGCATTTATATATATAAACTACCCCTATAACTAACTCCTAAATTAATAAGAACTTAAAGCACATAAAAATGATAAATATTTGATATTCAGACATCGCAATATTAAAATTCTGTTAAACGGTGGGCAACAACATTATTTCTTTCATACAGGCAGCAAATATTTATGGATCATCTACTATATGTCAGATACTGGGATCCACCATTTAAAAAGGCCTAAGACCTCTGCTTCCACAAAATTCAGATATTAATAGGTAAAGATACCAATAAGAAATAAATGTAATTAATACATTATATAATTTGTTAGAAACTGATAAATGCTATGAAAAAGAAAACGGAAAGAGGCATTCCAAGTACAGGGATAGGAGACTGTAATCTAAACAGATGGAGCTAGTGGGCCTCGTTAGGAAGCTGACATTTAAGTAAAGTTTGAAAGATGTGAGATAGCTGGCTATGTAAATATTTGGGGGAAGTACTTTTCAGGTAGAGGTCAAGATTGTATCCATTATATTCCAAAAACTGCAAAGATATGTGTGTGGCTGATGTGAAGTGAAGAAAGAAATTCAGAAAAGTACTAAGGGTCCAGTTCATATTTATTTATTTATTTATGTATTCTTTTTAGAGAGAGAGATAGGGTCTCTCTATGTTGCCCAGGCTGGTCTCAAACTCCTGGGCTCAAGCGATGCTCCTGCCTCCACCTCCCAAAGTGCTGGGATTACAGGCGTGAGCCACCATGCCTGGCCCCAGACTGTATATTTTCATTTCCTTCTTGGTTAATGTTGTTAAACATCTTTTCTTGTACCATTTGTATATACTCTGCAGAAATATCTGTCAAGTCTTTGCCACTTTTATAATTAGTTTGTTTTCTCTACTGTTGAGTTTTGAGTTCTATATATATTTTGGATACAAGTCCTTTGTTGGACATCTGGTTTGCAAACATATACTACCAGTCTGTAGTTTATCTTTTCATTGTCTAAATAGTATCTACTGTGAGGCAAAGGTTTTTAATTTTGATGAAGTCTAATTTATCAACTTCTTTTATGGACCATGTTTTCAGAGTTTCATCTAAGAACTCTTTGTTTAACCCCAAGTCATGAAGATTTTCTTCTAAAAGTTTTATAATTTTACAATTGGATCCATGATTAATTCTGAATTAATGATAGATAAATCTCAATATCATCCTCATATACATAAATCATAGATTTAATTGTAAAATTGTGAAATTAGATCTATGATTCATTCATAGATCATTCATAGAGGTGCATTTTTTACAAACGGATATCTGATAGTTCCAACACTATTGAAATGACTATACTTTCTCCATTGAGTTATTTATGCATCTTTGTAAAAACCAAATGGCACCCATACAATGGAATATTATTTAGCAATGAAAAGAAATTATCTATCAAGCAATGAAACAACATGGATAAATCTTAAATGCATATTTCTAAGTAAAACAAGCCAATCTAAAAATGTTACATCAGTCTGATTCCAATCATATGGCATTCTGGAAAAAGCAAAACTACAGTGATCAGTGGTTACCAGGGGTTCAGCAAGGAGGGGTTGACTTGTTCTGCACAGCACAGCTTTTAGGGTGGTAAAACTATTCTGTATGACATATAATTGCTGACACAGAGCATTATACATCTGTCAAAACCCATGAACTTCACAGCACATTACAGTGTAGTTATATAGGCAAGTTTTAAAAGTTTGTTTGGTAGGTCATAGGATTCCTGAATGGAATGCAGAATGTAAAAAAGGAGTCTAACTGTACTGCAGACATATGAAACAACGTCTCCGAAGGGGTGTGGGAAAATGTGCTAACCTAAGTAACTTCTGGAAATGAGTGTAGGCTGTAAAATTAAAGGTAAACAAAATTGTGTGTAAGACCTATGCTCTAGTCAATAAAGTTATTTTCCACATGAGTACAAGATAACAATTCAGCTACACATACTAAAATTAAACAAGGAAATTGGTGGGGTGTCATCAAAGTCACATTGCTCACTGTTGGAGCGGGAGTTTATTGATAAGCTAGGGAAGGAGCTAGAGTAATCCATATGGTAACAAAATTGGAGATGGTAACAAAATTGAGTTGGAGACCTCAGTGCCAACTCATGTTTACCTTAACATAGGTATATATGCTTATAAGTGGAAACATTTATAGATATATATATATAGATATATAATGCTCAAGTCTTGGCTTCTAATACCATCTACAAGATAAAGAACCAGAGATCCTTGGAGAAATGGGTGATTCTAGGACTGCACTAGGAAATATACAATATAGGCCTACAGTATCCTCTATTGCCAGAAAGCAAGAAACTGCTGAAATAAGTAAGGAGAATGTATGAAAGAGAAAGAGGAGCCAATTAAAAGAGCCCCCAGTGTTCAAAGTTAGAACAATTTGAACAAAAAACTAAAATAATATTGGATTATAACCTAAATTATAAAATAAATATCTATGGGCCCATACTTATAGAAATAAATTAGTAATAAATAAATGAGGATAAGAGAAAAACCTTTTATGAGGAAGAATTTCAAATCATATTTTTTGCACAGTCCACCTTTAAAAAATGGGAGTACATTATGACTTTTCTCCAAAGAGCCAAGTGTGAGAAGGGGGAAAAAATGCCTCACTTTACAGTGGAGAAACCTGACAAACTAGTACAGGCAGGTAATCAAAGTCACCAACAGGAATAAGACATGTTGATAGTATGTGCCCTTGATGTGATAAAAATGACATTTTCCCTCTGTAGTCTTCCTTCCAGGAAACCATAATGTAGATCTAATCATAATAAAAACATCACAAAAATCCCAATCGGGGGTCATTCTACAAAATGCATAACCAGTACTCTTAAAACTGTCAAGGTCATCACAAACAAGGAAAGTCTCAGATATTGTCACAGCAAAGAGAAGCCTAAGGAGATATGACAACTAAATGTAATGTATCCTACATGGAATCCTAAAACAGAAAAAGAACATTAGGAAAATGCTCCAAAAAAATCTGCAAAAAGTATGGACGTTAGTTAATAATTATGTATTAATACTGATTAATTTTAATATAAGCATCATATTAATTTGTTAATAATAGAAGAAATTGGGCGCAAGTATAATGAGAATTATCTTATTTTCTTCTCAGTTTTTCTGTAAATCTAAAATTGTTCTTAAACAGGAAAAAATTTTAACATAAATAAAATTAAGTGTAAATAAAATAAAATGGTCATATTTATGTTCATCTATTTCTAGACTCAATTTCTGTTACATTGATCTATGTGTTTGTCCCTTTGGCAATACCACACTGTCTTGATTACTATAGCTTTATAGTAGGTTTTAAAATTAGTTTGATTTCTCTAACTTTATTCTTCATTCTCAAAATTACTTCAGCTATTTTGGTTTCTTTGCCTTTCTGTATAAATTTTAAGACCAGCTTGTGTATATTTATAAAAATTCTTCCTACTGAAATTTTTTATTGGAATTGTTTCAAATCTGGAGATAAATTTGGGCAGAATTTAAATCTTTACTGTATTGAATCTTCCCATCTATGAATACTGTATGTCTCTCCATTTACTTAAGTTGTCTTGGGCTTTTTTCAGCAACATTTTGATTTCAGCATGCAGTTTCTGAACAAATCCTATTAGCTTTTCCCTAAGTAATTCACTTTGGAAGATATTTTCAGTGGCAAATATAAATAGATAGATGTAGATATAGATATCACTATATAAATATTTGCTTTCCAATTGCATGTTGCTAGTATTAAGCAATGTGATTGATTTTGATTTTTGCGTATTGATCTAGTATTCTCTGACCCTGCAAAACTCACTTGTAAGTTTTAGGAGTTTCTGCTTGGTTTGAATTGTTGTTGTTTGTAAATGCCTTGGAATTGGGATTTTCTATGTAAATAATCATGTTGTCTGCAAACAGGGGTAGTTTGGTTTCTTCTTTTTAATCCATGTGTTTTATTTCTTTTTATTGCCTCTGAGACTGGCTAGGGCTTCTAATACAATGTTGAACTGGAGTGGTGAGGTAGGACATCCTTTCCTTGTTCCTGATGTTTAGGGGGAACAAGGCTATGTGATAATAAATATGATTTGTGATATAGGATTTTTTAAATAGATAATTTTTATTAGCCTAAGGAAATTCTCTTCTATTCTTAGATTTTTTAGAGTTATTATCATGAATGTATGTTGAATTCAGGAAAAGCAAATACTTTTGTTGCATCATTTGTATGACCATGTTGGTTTTCTTTAAAGTATTAATTCAGTGGATTATCTTGCTTTATTTTTAAATATTAAACCAGTCTTATCCCCAGGATAAATTTCTCATAGTCATATTACATTATTCTTCCTATACATTATAGATTCAATTTGATAAAATTTTATGAAGTATTTTTGCATTAATGTTCTATTGTTTTGAAGTTTTCTTTTCTTGTAATGTGTTTGGTGTTTTGTTTGTTTGAGACAAGGTGTCACTCTGTCACCCAGGCTGAAGCGCAGTGGCATGATCATGGCTCACTGCAGCCTCAACCTCTAGACTCAAGCAATTCTTCCGCCTTCACCCCCACCAAGTAGCTAGGACTACAGGTGTGTGCCATCACACCCAGCTAATGCTCATATTTTTTGTAGAAACAGGGTTTCACCATGTTGCCCAGGCTGGTCTCGAACTCCTAAGCTCAAGCAGTCTGCCCACCTCAGCCTCTCAAAGTGCTAGGATTACAGGTATCAGCCACCATTCCCGGCCTGTCTGGTTTTTAATATCAGAATAATTCTGGCTTCATAAAATGAATTGGGAAACATTCCTTCCTCATTTATTTTCTTGATGAAATTGTGCAGAATTTGTGTTTATTTTTGTTTAAATGCTTGCAAGAACTCACCAGTGAAACCACCTGGACCTGTAGATTTCTTTTACATAAGGTTAACTGTAAATTTATTTTTTAATAACAATAAGGCTATTTAAGTTACCTATTTTATCTTCAGTGAGTTTTAGTAATTTGTATTTTTCAAGGAATTAGTACATTTTATCTGTTATTGGATTTATGTGCCAAGAGTGGTTTGTCGAATTTCTTTATTATCTTTTTAATGTCTGCAAAGTCTGTAGTGATATCCATTTATTTATTCCTGATATTGGTAATCTGTGTCTTTTTTTCCATTTTTAGTCAGTTCTTATTAAGCAATATCTGTATACTTTTGGCACTTTTCAGGTTTTTTACAATAAACATTTGCTATTTTATAATTAGAAAAATGTTATAATAAAATGTTAAATATTTTAATTTTAAATTTGCTTGTTTCTGCATTTAAATTAATTTAAATGTACAATAAATTTTATAACATGAGGCTGATACATGGACTAAAAGTGATAGTGCACATAAAAATATTGTGTAAGTTATAAACATGTTAGCATTATAATTACAGATAAGCAAAGGAAGACAGTTGTATAACTAAAATGGAAAAATATGAGAGTTTCCTAGCAATAAATAAATGGTGACATTTATATTGCGATTTGGGGAATTTAGAAGAACCTAAATAAAACATGTTTTCTCACAACATTTAGAACAAGATCGCCCACAATTAGACATGTGACTTTTATTTATTTAGAAATTTTAATCAGTTCTGCAAATCACTAATTACTAACAAACATTCAAAAATCAAAGAATGGTGGAAGGTAGGCAATGATTTCATTATTTCTGAAGCATCTAGTATAGTTCTTTGAATACCAGTCACTTAAACTGAATCCCATAGTACAGTTAATTCATTCATATTATTTAGGTCCCCAGGTAGATTACATATGGGCTTGGAACATGCTGGTTTACTTGTCCTACATTTCAAATTTAATCAAAACATAACTATTATAAAACTCTTCTGAAAAGAAGTGATCAGATTATACACTTTTAAATTTCATATTTTATATTAACATGGAATTTAGAGGCAGATAGGAAGATAGGAAAAGTGGATTGTATTTTCTTTTAAAGCACTTAATGTGGGCTAGTGCAACATAAATACTGTTACCATCTCTATCCCACAAAAAGATTTGCTGAATTCCCTCCCTCTGAAACCCAGGAACACTCTACCCAGCATTGGGAAGATGCCATGTTACGAAGCTCTCCTAAATACTAAGCTCTCAGAGCCCCATGAATTGCAAACAGGAAAGAAGCTGAGGAAATGATAAGATGAAAAGGACTCCAATTGTAGGAGAAAGAAGAGCATTAGATGAAGCCAACACATTCAGCCATGATTTATGCAACACCCAAGTACTAACTCTCAAGCCAACAGCATACTTCCAGGCTATATGGAACCACCAAATTACCATAAATTAAGCTCAGGCAAAAATAAGGCCATAAAATGGACATTTTACAGTGGCTATTGACTAGGATGTTCAGTTTCCATTAAATCTTCTGAAACATTGTTACTTTGTCAACTGAATTAGTAACTGGTGTCTTCTTGGGAGAGAAATATATGATTTCAAACTCCATATATATTACTCACCACAATTAAAGTCACTCACTGTAAGAAGCCGCTATCTATATGCATCAGACTAATTATTTTGTGCTTTTTGACTAAGATAATGGGACACTGCTGCCAGTGGGCAAATCCTGATCATACATTATATCACACTTCCTAGCAATTTTGATGAAAACTACAGGTGGAGACAGATTATAATGGGAACATCTAATTGAAATTCATCTCCATTTTCCTTCAGATGGAAGACATGCTGCTTGCGCCCTGAAACATATTCAATTTCATTCAAATTGGATGCAGATTTTTCAGACAAAACTAAATTTGAAAAATGTATATATTTCAAAGGGTCCTGGAAGAGAGAGACAGGCATACCATAAATGTTGACCACCTCAGTTTATTAGATCTGCTGCTTTCCAAGGTAGAGAGGGAGAACTAAATTCCCACTAAAGGTCATTATGTTTGTTGTAACATATTCCACTGGCATTTAGTAACTCCATGTTTTCACAAAAACCATGAGAACTACTGTGCAACCCCTTAATAATTTCCCAAACCCTTCATGGGGGTTGGGAAATTATTAATGACCTCCATGGGAAAAATGACCTCCATGGTCAGGTTGCTTCATCGGTGTGTAGCTCTCTACTATCTCCTTCCATATCCTGCTTCTGGCACCACTTCCTAGAGCAGAAGATGGAGATTTTTCAGTGAGACATTCAGTAAAAAGCCATGTTTTTCCTGAGCCAACAAAATTTATGCACACACACTCATACATACATGTATACACATACAAACATACATTTATCCACACTCACGTGTTCAAACATACATGTGCATGCACATATATATATGTATGTGTATATGCATGTATCTCTATGTGTGTGATATGTTTACCTCCCTCAGTGTTTAGTTTATTGCTGTATCTCTGCCACCTATCTCGCTAATTGGCACATAACAGTGCTTATCAAATATTGGTTGAATGAATGAATGGATTTATGAGTGAATCACCTGTTCTTAAGAAGCATATTGTGAATACTGTGAATCAAAAAAATCCCTCATTGGTGATAAGGTTGAAAAAAATACTTAGCAATGTACCAAATAAGTACTCACTAAAATATTAATTTAAATGGAAAAATTTTAGGTTACTTTCGTAAAACAGTAGACAATACGCTTCTTAAAGAGTGATGAGGAGTATTAAATATATATATATATATAAAACCTGTCTTATAGAATCATATTTTAGATTTACCTTTTGTTTTGTTTTTATTGATACATATTTGTACATATTTATAGGGTACATGTAATAATTTGTTATATGCACAGGATATGCAATGATCAAGTCAGGGTGTTTAGGGTATCAATTACCACAATTCTATTTTGAAACATAAAATACATTGTTCTTAACTATAGTCACCCTACTCTGCAATTGAACATTAGATCCTATTTCTTCTATCTAATTGTATGTTTGTATCCATTAACCTATCTCTCTCATCCGACCTCCACACACACACCCTTCCGAACCTTTGGTAACTATCATTCCACTTTCTACCTTCATGAGATCAATTCTTTTAGCTCCCACATATGAGTGAGAACGTGCAACATTTGCCTTTTCTGTGCTGACTTATTTCACTTAACACAATGACCTCTAGTTTTACCTGTGTTGCTGCAAATAACAGGATTTCATTTCTTTTATGACCAAATACTATTCTATTGTGTGTATATACCACATTTTCTTTATTAGGGTCATGTTTTGGCAAAGATCTGAATGAAATGAGAGAGTAAGCCAGGCATTTAACTGAGGGAGGAGCCTTCTAGGCAGCATGTGCAAAGGCCTGGAGATAGGAATGTGCTGTAGTTGGAATATAATGAGAAAGAGGGAGACTACAAAGAGTTAAGGACAGAGAGAGGGCAGAGGAAAAGATAATGCTTCACCTGATAAGCTTTGATAATGGTTTGACTTTCACTCTCAGATGGGAGCCATTGGAGAACTCTGAACAGAGGAGCAACATGATTTGACCTTTTATAGGGTTTTCTCTGGCTACACTGTGGAGAAGAGATGGGAGAAAGGGAAAAGCAAGCAGAGCAGTTAGGAGGTGACTACATTAATCCAAGGGTGAGATGATGATGACTGGAACCACAGTACTGCAGCACAGGTGCGAAGAAGTAGTCAGATTCTGCCACAAATCTACTATGTTGGTGAGGAAGTAGTTGCAGTTTTTGCCATTACTTTTGACCATCTGATCTTCAACAAACCTGACAAAAACAAGCAATGGAGAAAGGATCCTTTATTTAATAAATGGTCCTGGGAGAACTGGTTAGCCATATGCAGAAAATTGAAACTGGATACAAAAATTAACTCAGGATGGATTAAAGACTTAAATGTAAAACCTAAAATGATAAAAACCTTAGGAGAAAATCTAGGCAATATCATTCAGGACATAGGAACAGGCAAAGATTTTGTGACAAAAACATCAAAAGCAATTGCAACAAAAGCAAAAATTGACAAATGAGATCTAACTAATCTAAAAAGCTTCTGCATAGCAAAAAAAAAAAAAAGCTATCATGAGAGTGAACAGACAACCTACAGAATAGGAGAAAATGTTTGCAATCTATCCATCTGACAAAGGTCTAATATCCAGAATCTACAAGAAGCTTAAACAAATTTACAAGAAAAAAAATGCCATTAAAAGTGGGCAAAGGACATGAACAGACACTTCTCAAAAAAAGGCATTCATGCATCCAACAAACATATGAAAAAAGGCTCAACATCACCGATCATTAGAGAAATGCAAATCAAAATCACAAAACCATCTCACGCCAGTCAGATGGTGATTATTAAAAAGTCAAGAAACAATAGACTCTGGCAAGGTTGTAGAGAAATAGGAAAGCTTTTACACTGTTGGTGGGAATGTAAATTAGTTCAACCATTGTGGAAGACAATGTGGCGATTCCTTAAAGACCTAGAACCAGAAACACCATTGACCCAGCAATCCCATTACTGGGTATATACCCAAAGAATTATAAATCATTTCATTAAAATGAGACATGCACCCATGTGTTCATTGCACTATTCACAATAGCAAAGTTATGGAATCAACCTAAATGCCCATCAATGATATACTGGATCAAGAAAATGTGGTACATATACACCATGGAATACTATGAATCCATAAAAAGGAATGAGATTATGTCCTTTGCATGCACATTGATGAAGATGGAAGCCATTATCCTCAGCAAACTAACACAGGAACAGAAAACCAAACACCACATGTTCTCACTTATAAATGGGAGCTGAACAATGAGAACACATAAACACAGGGAGGGGAACAACATATACTGGGGCCTGTCATGGTGGGTGGGGAGAGGGAGAGCATCAGGAAAAATAACGATTGCATGCTGGGCTTAATACCTAGGTAACGGATTGATAGGTGCAGCAAATCACCATAGCACACGTTTACCTATGTAACAAAACTTGCACATCCTGCACAAGTATCCCAGAACTTAAAATTAAATTAAATTAATTAAAAAATAAAAAGAAGTTGTCAGATTCTGGATATATTTTAAAGGTAGAGGCTACAGGAGTTGCCTATAGGTTTATGTTAAGTGTGGAAAAAAAGAGTCATATATGACTTCAAGGTTTCTGCCCAAACAACTGGAAGAATTAGGTTGAATTTAAAGTGCCTAGGAGTTAGCAGGTGCTCAAGATCTAGCAGCTAGTATGCATATTTCAGCCTGAGCATCCCTAATCCAAAAATACAAAATCCAACATGCTCCAAAGTCTGAAACTTTTTGAGCATGGATGTGACACAAGTGAAAAATTCCACACCTGACCTCATGTGACAGGTCACGGTCAAAATGTAGGTGCACAATACACAGTTTATTCAGCAACCCCAAGGGAAAAATAAAATTAAAGCCTAAAGGCAAGGTGTATAAGGTATATATAAAACATAAATAAATGTTTACACCTGGGTCCTATCCCCAATATATCTCATTATAAATATGCAAATATTCCAAAAACATTGAAATCCAAAATACTTTTGGTCCCAAGCATTTTGGACAAGGGATATTTAACCTGTATTCTCCTAGTGTGGAAAATGATACAAGTATTAATAAAATACAAATCCATTATCTAGGACAGTGTAAGAACCATAGTTATTATGAATTCCATGTTTACTGTGTCAGGCTGAGTGTTAAGTGCTTTTCTTCACCATATATGAACCTTATAATGTCCCCATGGGCTAGCCATCTTTCATTTTGTGGTTGAGTTCACTGAGGCACAGGTGGAATTTTTTTTTTCTTTTTATTGATAAGTATTAGAGTGCCTATATCACAGGCAATACTTTACTAGGTGTTAGGTGAACAAGAATGACAAGGTAATTGTTTTCGTAGACTTATATTCCTTTCAGTGAAATGAACAATAAATAAATAAATGAATAAATAAGATAATTCTATAAAGTCATAAGTACTGTAAGGAAATAAACAAGTTGACATAGTGGACAGTCACAAGAGCAAGCTGGCAGTGCAGAAACTTTACACAGGGTGATTAAGAACATCCTATCTGAGAAGGCCATTTGAACAGAGCAAGACCTGACAGATGAGATAAAGCCAGCCATGAGAATATCTAAAAGAAGAGCATTCCAGGGAGAAGCAGCACCAAGCTTAAATGCCCGCAGGCAGGGGGAAAGGTTCTTGTATTTGAGGAACAGAAAAAAAAATGTATGAAGCCCATGATCACACGACTAGGAAATAGAGGAGTGAGAATTTGAATCCAAGTCTCTCTGGGTCTGTATTAGTCCGTTCTCACGCTGTTATGAAGAAATACCCAAGACTGGGTAATTTGTAAAGAAAAGAGGTTTAATTGACTCACAGTTCCGCATGCCTGGGGAGGCCTCAGGAAACTTACAATCATGACGGAAGGCACCTCTTCACTGCGCGGCAGTGGCACTGTGAAAATGAGTGCCAGCAGAGGAAATGCCAGACCATCAGATTTCATGAGAACTCACTATCAAAAACCGCCCTCATGCTTAAGTTACCTCCCACTGGGTCCCTCCCACGACATGTGAGGATTATGGGAGCTACAGTTCAAGATGAGATTTGGGTGGGGACACAGTCAAACCATATCAGGCTCCAAAGACTGAGGTGTTTTTTGTTTTGTTTTTTGTACTTGCCATCTGTTTATTACAAGCAGAGCTGGCTTGACACCCATCAATCAATTTTTTTTTTTTTTGAAACGGACAAACGGACTCTTGCTCTGTTGCCCAGGCTGGAGTGCAATGGCATGATCTCGGCTCACTGCCAGCTCTGCCTCCCAGATTCACACCATTCTCCTGCCTCAGCCTCGTGAGTAACTGGAACTACAGGTGCCCGCCACCACACTCGGCTAATTTTTTTTTTATTTTTATTTTTTGTATTTTTAGTAGAGACGGGGTTTCACCGTGTTAGCCAGGATGGTCTCTATCTCCTGACCTCATGATCCACCTGCCTCGGCCTCCCAAAGTGCTGGGATTACAGGCGTGAGCCACTGCACCCAGCCACAGTCAATCAATTTTTTAAAAGACATTTACTTTTTTGTTAAAGAAAGCATGCTTATATTTGCCTTTTTAAATTTTTTTTATAGATTTAGGGAGATCACAGGCAGTTTAGTTACATGGATATTGCATTGTGGTGAAGTCTGGGCTTTTAGTGTACCCATCACCCAAATAGTGAGCATTGTACCTAGTAGGTAGTTTTTACCCCTCACCCTCTCCCATCCTCCCACCTTTTTTATTATTATTCCACTCTGTGTGTCTATGTGTACCTACAGCTTGGCTCCCACTTAAAAGTGAGAACATGCTGTATTTGACTTTTCGTTTCTAAGTTTTTTCACTTAAGATAATGGCCTACAGTTACATTGATATTGCTGCAAAAGACATGATTTCATTCTTTTTACGCAAAGCCTGAGTTTTTAAGCACCATTCAAAATTTTTTCTAATTTTCTTTATTTAAATATAATTCGTTGTAAACTGCATAAAGGCAAAACTAATAATCATCTCTCCTACACCATCTCTACCCCACTGAACAAATGTGTATACATTTCCTTATCTTTCCCTAGCTCATACAGACCCACCCAAGCTCCCTACATTCTATTGAATAAGTTTAATAAAAATTTTATCCGTTCGATTCTGCAGCCTTTTGTGCGTCTATCCTACTTTTCTACTGCTATTTTCCAGAGATAGAATGGGAGAGAACCCCTGCCTCATGAAAATCACAGGAGAAGACAAAAACATAAAACATAAAATAAAATGCTTTCAAAAGTTTGAAAACGCCTTACGGGAAATAAACATGGCAATGCGTTACAGGGTTTGGGGTAGGGGTGGCGATCACACACAGAGTGAATAATCAAGACCTCTGAGGAGATATTTTAGGGTGTTTTGGGCTGAGATATAAATGGTGAAGAAGATACATCTTTGGAAAGTGATGAGGAAGTAGCATTCTAGGCAAAGAACAGAACAGATACAAAGACCCTAATGCAAGAAAGAACTATTTTAGTCCCAGGTGAAAGAAGGTGGCTGGGATTAGGATGGTGGCAGTGAGGAAGAAAGAAGTGGAAGAACTTAGGGAAATACTTTAGATGTTGAATAAAACTGACTTGCTGATGAATCCAATGTGGTAAAGAGAGAAGTAAAAGCACCTGGATGAAATATGATGTCATTTACTAAGATGAAGATGCTTTGAGGAAGAGTAAATGGGGAATGGGGCAAATGAGACCTGTTAGTCCTAAAGTAGTACTGGAAGTGTCAGAATCCTGAGGAGCTTGGACATTTTGTAAAGGGAAGAAAGTTTGAACAAAAGATTCTCAAGGTATTTTTGTATAAACACCTTAAAGACACAGGAGTGCAGGATAAAGGGATGAGTAACAAACCATGAGCAATTTGAAACAGAAAGTAAGTTAAGCTAACATACACAGACCTCTTAGCCTCCTGCCAGAACTACTTGAAGAACTTTATGCACATATAAACACACACATTTAATCTTCACAACAATCCCATAAAGTAGGTTCCACTTTTATCTCCACTTTACATATAAGGAAACTGAAGCACAAAGAGATAAAAATGCTTTGCCCAAAATTAAAGAGCTAGAAAATGGAGGAGTCGAGATTCAAAGCCAGTGGACCGAATGAAGAGCAAGCTCTGGTCACAGCTCTGCTCTAGTGCATCATAGAAACTAGAAAGGAGGGAGAAAAGAGCCTCAGAAACAAACATCAGCTTCTACGGAACTCTGCCAAAGATCTGTAGTTCACTACAATGTAGTTTCTTTCCATAAAGGAACTGGAGCCTTATACAAAATGGAAAGGGAAACCTGAAGGAAAATTATAGTGTAACCACTTTTTGCTTTCCAATTTGTCATGACCTGACCCCAATAACAATTTCCTTAGCTCTTATGTTCTCCACTTATGAATTAGAGCAGCGAGTAACAGTAGCTCACTCTCCAGACACCACGTGCTTTGTTTGCACTCTTTTATTTATTTATTTATTTTTCTTGAGACAAGGTCTCACCCTGTCACTGAGGCTGGAGTGAAGTGCAGTGGTGGGATCAAAGCTCACTGCAGCCTTGACCTCCCAGATTCAAGCAATCACCCCACCTCAGCCTCCCAAGTAGGTGGGACTACAGGTGCACACCACCACATCCAGCTAATTTTCATATGTTTTTGTAGAGATGGGGTTTTGCCATGTTGCCCAGGCTGGTCTCAAACTCCTAGGCTCAAGCATCTGCCCTCCTCAGCCTTCCAAAGTGCTGGGATTACAGGTGTGAGCCACCACACTCAGCCCCTGTTTGCATTCTTATTTGCTCTTCACAACATGTTGATGAGATGGAAGTATAATTCTGCCTCATTTTGCATAAGTAAAAACTGAGGCACAAAGAAGTTAAATAGCATACCAAAAGTCACAGCATCAGTAAGTGGTGGAGTGACAATTCAGACTGTCAGCCGAGAAGAAGTGAAAAACCCCAGACTGTAATTTGGTAAGAGAAGGCATTTATTGGGGTCTTAGGAATGGCAATTTGGGAGAACCTGTTTTAGCTAGAAGCTAATTGTGTTCTAAAGAGAGAGAGGAAAGCAGGGATTTTTTTTTTTGAAAGGAGGCTAAGTGTGCTGACACAAGTTGCTTTGTAAGAATTATCATTGGCGGAGGTGGCTGGATGAGTTTATGAGTCCACAGTTCATCAGCTGTTGCTGTTCCGGAGCTGCAGCACTAGCAAAATTCAGCTGAAATTTCAGGAGGTTATGGTCAGGGCAATTTGGCCCCGTTGAAAGGATCAAGCCAAGTTCCTGCGTTGTTTTTTTTTTTTTTTTTGGTCAAGGTTCCAGGCCATGCACATGGTGCTTCTGAGTCTGGCTTCCCAACTCAATTTTAGAACTCTGAACCAGAGTGAAGCCATTTTATATTTCACATTTCACAATACCCTGGTGATGCTTCAGCAGGATCCCTGCTCTTAACCACTACTGCAGGCTGCCTCCTATGAAACCCAGGATTTGAGCCTCCCTACCAAGCACAAGTGGCTGCCTGGTGAATAGCTGATATAGGAGACTCTGTCTTTGACCTGTTAGTGTCTAGCATGAAGAGGGACTCTAAACACCAATAACTTCTTAAATCGTCATGCACAGCATACTAAAATCAAAATTAATCCAAACCTTCTGATATAGAGTTACAATTAGAATTGGTCATTAAAAGTGTGCTTTAAATACAATGAAAAAATACAAAAAATAAAACCAAAACAAAGCAACACAACTGAATGTAATCTTTCAGGAAGTAGAAGCAATGTGGTTCCTTTAAGGATATATACATATGTGGTTTCTTAAGGAAATATGTTGAGAATAACCAACATGAAGACCATATTGGTTACAAATATAAATAGCTCCCCAGAAAGTATAAATAAGTAAATTCAAAGATATAGAATGATAGATCCATAATTACCTAGTAAGAAAGAATAGAATAGCCTACCAATATGTCACTATATTTAAAGTCGACAGCCAGACAGACAATTATGATTTTCCAAAATATTCTCCTTGCAGCCCTTGCCAGAAGCAGCATATGAACTGGCTGAACTGTAGGCACAACACAGGAAGGTAATTCTATCAGATGTCACCCTTGCTCTTTAAGAGTTTACAGTCTCTGTGATGAAACTGTGGAGGCAATTTACACCGAGAAAAGAAGCATGTCTATAGAACAAAACATATTGGCATATTTGTCATCCACAAATTGGCACACAAATGTATAACTACAATATGTTATCTATACTCTGCGTGCTAGATATTCTCTATTTGCCCCTCTAAGTCCACCCTCCAACCTTCTCCATCCTGCTTTCTGTCTCAGGAGTCTAACCTTTGTAGACTACATCAACTGGGCTCCCTGGCCCCTTGGATTTGGCCACTGAAAAGCACCAAGAAGAGATCAAAAATCGAAAGAGAGACAGATTGGGGCATCTGTTCTCATTTTCCTCCCTGCTGGACCACAGGATGACAGTGGCTGTCCACAGTTCCTGTCCAGGGGTCCTCTCTTAACACCTACAAGTCTCACCAGGTTCTCATAACCACTCCCTCCCATTGTACCTGTTTCCCACCATTGCTGGCCCTGGGAACCTCACCATCTCTGAAGATTTTCCCTTAAACTTGCCCACACCTTTGTAAACAGGCCATTGTTAAAATCTATTTCATAACCCTTTTTGGTTTACCATCTGTTTCCTGTTCCCCAGCTGAAACACAATTATGTCCAAACTTGCTTTATAATCACTTGTGGAGCTTTTAGAAAAATAGATTTCCACATCCTACCCAAGACCTAATGAATCAGAATCTCTATGCGTGGAGCTAAGGAATATGTAACTTTAACAAAGAACCCAGGTGATTCCGATGCAGCCAACCTAGCAAGCATCCCTGGATGAACGTTTGGGAGCCACTGTTCTGCAGCCCCTACCATGCCAAACTGAAGCATTTGAAAACAAACAGGATGCTCCCAGAATACAACCCCAGCTACCCTTCCCTCTAACACCACAAAAACCTACACTCAGAAAAAGAAGTGGACTCTCTATGGGGACATCCAAAGCAAAGGAAAACAAGCATACGGTCTACAATGATAGGAGATGCTCCTGAGCACATTAAGTAAATGCTCAACTACCCCTTTCATGTTTGATTAGATCCTCAATTGAAAATCACTTTTCAACCATTTTACAGGAAACAAAATCATTTTCACCTCCATCTGGTGCCAAAATTAACAAAGTGGAAAATGCTGACCAGCTTAGGCCTGTCCTAATTCAGCTTAGAGTAGGCATTAGAGCACCCAGTGCCTTCCAGCCTTGGGGAAAGGAGGCCTGTTTGTTCCTGAAGACCAGGGATCTCAAGTAGGACCAGAAGATAAACAGAATCAAGAGCCCAATCACCTCCAGTCTCTGAGGATCCACTCTCCATTCAGAAGCCGAAGGCATTGGGAGATGGGCTAAGCTGACCATCTGTTCTTCTCTCCGATAATATGTAATTAAGTAATTTATTTATTCAGCACTTTGCACCCCCTCCTCTCTCCACCCATTAGTCAGGGATGATTATGCAAGACCCAGCTGTAGTTAACATATTGCACACTCGGGCAAGTGCTGTGCTACAAAGCACTCTGCTAGCCTCCTGGCTATGGCCACCTCTCAGACCCCACTGTAGGAATGACCGCGTGAGGCTTGCTGCTCTGCTGGCTCTGCTTTCTTCCCCAACGATTAGGCGGCACTCTCTTGCTGCGCATTAAACCATTTACTGTGCATATTTAATTCATTTGTTCAAAGATAAATTTACCCACATCCTCTGATCACTTCCACCAGGCCAGTTTACTGGCTAGGCAGCACTGATGGATTTTTCCCATCTGGTAAATTTTATCTACAATATAAACAAACACAAGTGTACACAGAGCCTGACACATGACTATAGAGCAATGGGATTGACTCCATAAGCCTCAGGCAAAACTTAGAGTTGAAACTATGATAATATATAGCATATGTGATGTTTCGTATGTTATGTGTTGTGTTTTGCATATCACATCTGTTATTGTGGCCTGACCAGCAAATATTTTCCTTCCTTCTGATAATGGCTTTTTAATCTTTTTTTAAAAGAGAATTGTTACTCCTTACTCTATGTCCCTGCAGTTTGGATGGAGCTGGCTCTATCCAGGGTTGGCTTTAAGACTTGGTCAGCCCAATCAATGCAAATTCTAGAAATCACTGAAAATATTGAGCTCTTTCCACTGAGGTTCTTAGAAGATAGCATGGTTGCCTGGATCTGCCAGTGATCACCTTGCCATCTTAATATTAACTAGCTGAATAAAATCAGTCAAAACGAACCAGCATTCAGTGATGGAGAGATCAAGTCTGGAGCAACCAAGCCACTGTTTTTGAGTACCAGGATCTAGCTGAAGCTACAATTGTTCCCAGATTTCTTTGTTATGTGAACCAATAAATTTCCATTAATTCTTAAGTGACTTATTTTTTGACACTTGCAAATATAAAATGTTGATTAATATACCTCCCTTATTTTAAATGTGATAGGTCACTGTAAAAACCTCAATAACTATTCAGGCATGGATTGGGATAAATTTACCTGAGTTTAGCACATTTTTTAATATAGAGATAGATTATACAAATGGAATGTAAGCAAATAAAAACCAGACTGCAAAAGAAATTTTAAAAATAATAATTCCAAAATTGTAGATTTTTGAGAATAGGAAAAGAATGTAAAGGTTATTATAGCACAATCTATTAGTTTCCCAACACTGATATTACTCAAGAGGAGGCTGTAGAACTTGCTCAAGATGTTGCAGGGGTGTTCTTCAAATAGAGAATATATTAGTTTGATGTCCATAAGGGTAGGCTGAAAAATGAACCTCAAAAGATATTCACATTCTAATCCATGCAACCTGTGAAAGTTACCTCATATGGAAAAAAAAGAAAGAAAGAAGGACATTGTGAATATCATAACGTTAAAAATCTTGAGATGGAACGGTTATCCTGAATTACTCAGGTGGGTCCTAAATCCAATCACAAGTGCCCTTTCAAGAGGGGGATAGAGGGAGATCTGACTCCAGACAGAAGAGAAGGCAATGGGATATAGAGGTAGAAATTAATGTGGCCACAAGGCAAGGAATGCTGGCAGCCACCAAAAGCCGGAAAAGGCAAGGAACAGACTCTCCTAGAGCCTCCAGAGGAAACACAGCCCAGCTGATACGTTGATTTTGACCCTTCAAAACTCATATCAGACTTCTGACCTCGAGAACTGTGAGAGAATACATCACTGTTGTTGTTGTTCTTGTTGTTGTTTGAGACAGAGTCTCGCTTTGTCATCAGGCTGGACTGCAGTGGTGCAATCTTGGCTCACTGCAACCTCTGCCTCCGGGATTCAAGTGATTCTGCTGCCTCAGCCTCCCAAGTAGCTGGGACTATAGGCACATGCCACCACACCCAGCTAATTTTTGTATTTTTAGTAGAGACAGGTTTCACTATGTTGGCCAGGCTGGATGCGGAGGCTCACGCCTATAATCCCAGCTCTTTGGGAGGCTGAGGTGGGTGGATCACGAAGTCAAGAGACATTGCTGTTGTTTTAAACCACCGAGTTTGTGATCATTTGTTACAGCAGCTATAGGGAAACTCTTGCAGTCACTCACAACTCCAGTGTTCTGTGAGGTTTTGATTCTATACATTCTTTTACATCCTTGACAGATGATAATGATAATAATATTGGTAAACACCTTTTCAGGGTTTACCATATGCTGTGCAATATTCTAACAGCTTTATATGTATTACCCCGTTTAAATTTTACAAAGACCCTGTGACATAGGTTATTGTGAGTACATCATTTTGCAGATAGACAAACAGGCTCAGAAAGGTTGAATAACTGCTCATGGTCATAAAACTAATACCCTGTAAAACTAGAATTCGAACCCAAGTAATCTGATTCTGAAGTCTGTGATCTTAACTACTATAGATAAGATAATATCTATATTTGTCCTGCAGATGATGGGGGAAGGACAAAGTCATCACCTACCTGTAAGGTGAGCTATCTTTTTATGTGCAGATGCCTCTATTTAGAAAGAGGTTTTCCTGCTATCAATCCCAAATTGATCTTCTTCTGTAACTTCCAAGTGTTGTGAAGTCTTCTAAAGACACAAAGAATAAATCTAATTGGTCTTCCATGAAAGATTTTATTGCATCCTCTCAAGTTTTTTCTTCTCCAAGGTAAATTTCTAGTGTCTGAAACCATTCTTCAACTGATACAATATCCTGATGCCTCACCATCCTAACTCCCTGTCATAACATACCAAATGTCTGTTAAAATTCTGGAAAGCACAGCATCCAGAACGAAATGCCATGTTCCAGTTAGGCTAGCCAGCACAGAACACAAAGAAACTATTACGACCTTTATTGACCTCTATTGATCTGGTCCTAAATCCCAATAGACTGCCTTAAAAATACATTCTTTGAGCAGCCACACAAGAAAAATTATACATACTTTCAATGTAAGGATAAGATCCATTGAGTATACACAAAATAATTCAAAAAAGGTTGATTTTAGGACATCAAGCAAATAAATCAGATAACATAAAAATTATCTTGCTATAAAACACATACATACTCTGTTTAAAATATCACAAGGATTATTTTAAATGTATATCTGAGCTCACAAGAAAATAATGAAGATCCCTAGGGGTCAAAAATGAATATGGAAGGGACTCAGGCAGATGGTGCCACATCGCCCCGTTTTGGTGCCTGGGAAAGGGGTTAGTCTGGTCTTAGTCAGTCCAGGGGTTTCTCTTTTAATAGCTGCACACATAGGAGATAAGACCTTGAACCTATGAGCAACAGAGATTTGAAAATCAGATGCTCATCCTTAATTCAGGCCCCTGAGAAGGCTGCATTCTCAGTGAAATGGTTTTTCAGATGCCCACCGCAACAGGGACGTAAAAAGGAGGCTGGTCTGGTTCCACATTCCAGGGATAACGTAGTGAGGAAAAACTTCCCCTGAAAATTTTTAGCCAGACGCCTACCTTCTCATGACTTTGGGTTTTATTGTATTCTGTCCTTGCACAATTCCATATTCCTGAGGCAAGAAATTAACATAAAAAGTGGTCCTGGAGCACCTGGCAAAAGAAAATGAGAAACTTATCTAGATGGAGAAAGACTCAGCCCAAACCACACAGGAATCCCATGGATAAAGCCCCACTGAGGATGCTCATGCAAGATAAAATTATAGAGCTCAAAAGGAAAATCTAGTATTCCGATAAATCAGCAGATAAAATAAACAGAAGGATAGACCCTCAACAACTTCAGATAATGAAACAGCTAGAGATTATATTTAAGTATGCTTAAAATAATTAAAAAGGCAATGTATTGAAAACATGCATATAATTCTAATTCTTTCCAAAGACCTATTAAAATGATAGTAAACCTTTCTCTCCCAAGGCATAAATTCACAAATGCAAGAAAAAGAGAACAAAACAAATAAAATCCTGGAGGATGAAGAGCTGATAGACAAGTGATAATTGACTAGCAGAAAAGAATAAGTTTAATTCCAAATAGCAATAAGAAAAGTCAAGAAGCACCACACTTACCCTACAGATCGCACCAGACACCGGAATGTCAACAAGGCCCACCCATATGCTCAAAGTATTTAAATCCCACTGGTAAATGTAAGCAGATAACCCAAGGATGAACTGATATTTCATAAACAGGATATAGGTGTCAGACTGGACCTGAATTTCAGCTCTGCAATTTAATGCCATATGACTTTAGACGAGTTACTTCTTATGTCTCAGCTCTGGTATCTAAAAAAATTGGGGAAATTATAGCACTGACCTCTAAGAGTTAATGTGAAGATGAAATAAGTTAATATGTATAAGGCACTGAGAAGAGTAAGTGAGGAGGCAGAGAGTAACTCTTCAATAAGTGGTTGCTACTATAGATGCCATTTTGTGTGAATAAAATTCTAACACAGGGAGGGAAAACAAAGAGGCTAAAGCAAATAAGAGGAAATGGAGACTACAGGGGAAAAAAATTTTAACTTTTAATATCTGGAGAGAAATAAAATATCCTGGCTACTTGGTGTGGAAAACAAGAACAGAAATTTATTTTTCCAAAAAGTAATATTTAGAGAATATAGTCAAAAGAAAGAATGGAAAGTAGATTTCAAGGAATTCCCAGAGCACTTCTGGAAAGGTAGAGAAAGGACATTTGAAAATCTACTCCTCCTTAAAAGCAATAGGAACACCTGCAAAAATTGTCAAAATCAACTTATCCATAAATCTGATGGCTGGGCGCGGTGGCTCACGCCTGTAATCCCAGCACTTTGGGAGGATCACAAGGTCAAGAGATCAAGACCATCCTGGCTAATATAGTGAAACCCCGTCTCTACTAAAAAATACAAAAAATTAACCAGGCATGCTGGTGGGCACCTGTAGTCCCAGCTAACCGGGAGGCTGAAGTAGGAGAATGACGTGAACCTGGGAGGCAGAGCTTGCAGTGAGCCGAGATCGCGCCACTGCACTCCAGCCTAGGCGACAGAGTGAGACTCCATCTCAAAAATAAATAAATAAAAATAAATCTGAAATTAACCAATGGCATAAAGCAATCCAAGAAGTGATTATTCAAGGAAAACATATGAATCTCATAAGGACAATGAGGTTTGTGGTGTTCTGTCTTGGCCTATTCCCATCACTATCTAGCTCTACAGTAGCCTTAAGAACCAACAGTAAGGCCAGGCACGGTGGCTCAAGCCTGTAATCCCAGCACTTTGGGAGGCCGAGACAGGTGGATCACGAGGTCAGGAGATCAAGACCATCCTGGCTAACCTGGTGAAACCCCATCGCTACTAAAAAATACAAAAAACTAGTGGGGCGAGGTGGCAGGCGCCTGTAGTCCCAGCTACTTGGGAGGCTGAGGCAGGAGAATGGCGTAAACCCGGGAGGCGGAGCTTGCAGTGAGCTGAGATCCGGCCACTGCACTCCAGCCTGGGCGACAGAGCAAGACTCCGTCTCAAAAAGAAAAAAAAAGAACCAACAGTATAAAAATCAGACTTGCTGTGGAAACCAGCAGTCTTAGGGACTTCAAATGGCATATTAGAAAATATCTAATTAATACAAAGATAACAGGAATGGAGAAATAGAGAAACAGAAAGGGCAAAAGACATATGGATATAAATAACAAACTTGCAGACTTAATTCCTGCTTAGGAGTAACTGCATTAAATGTAATTCTATTTAGCAGTAATTGCATTAAATGTAAATGGATTAAATACTCCAATCAAAAGACAAAGTGACTGAAGAAAAGTAGATCTCATGAAAATAGAGAGAAGACTGGCAATAACTAGAGGCTGGGAATAGTAGGGGAAAGGGGAAGTAAAGAGAAGTTGATTGATAGGTACAAATATATACTTAAGTAAAAGAAATACTATCTGGTATTTGATAGCTCAGTAGAGTGATTATAGTTAACATTAATCAATTATACATTTCCAAATAGTTAGAAGAGAACATTTTAAATGTTCCTAGAGTAAAAAAAAAAAAAGAAAGATAAACATTTAAGGTGATGGATATCCCAATTACCCTGATATGATTATCTGAATGTACCAAATTATTAAATGTACCCCAAAAATATGTACATTTAATACGTAATAATTTAAAAATAGTAAATAAATAAATAAACAGCAACAATAACAACAAACACAAACAAAAAATTATTTAACTGTCTCCTGTCTGTAAGAGATACACTTTTGACTCAAAGACAAAGTAAAATAACACTAAAAGACATACCACACAAACAATAACCAAAAGAAGCTGGAGTGGCCAAATTTATATCAGACAAAATCAACTTTAAGACAAAATTGTTACTAGAGACAGGGAAAGACATTTTATAGTGTTAAAAGGGTCAATCAGGAATACATAGTAATTAAAAACATATACCCAACTAACAACAAAACTGCAAAATAAATGTAGTAAAAACTGACATAATTAAAGGGAGAAATACACAATTCAAAAAAAAAATTGGAGATTTAAAAATCCCACCTTCAATAATAGATAGAACTACTAAACAAAAGATCAAGAAAGAAATAGAAACACTGAACAACACTATAAACCTACTAGACCTAGCTAAAATCTATAGAATGCTCCAACCAATAACAGAAAAACATACATTCTTATCAAATGCATATGGAACATTCTCCAGAATCGACATATCCTAGGACAAAAAAACAAGTTTCAATATACATAAGAATTCATATTATACTAAATATGTTCTCCAGTCACAATGAAATGAAATTATAAATCAATAATAGAGAGACATTTGGGAAATTCACAAGCATGTGGAAATTACACAACAGAGCCCTAAATAACCAATGAGTCAAAGAAGAAATAACAGGGAAAACGAGAAAACATATTGATGGGAATGCAAACAAAAACAAAACATACTACAATTGATGGGAGGCAGCTAAAGCAGTGCTTAGAGGAAATAATAAAGAATAGAGTGGGATTTCTCTGATGGCCAGTGATGATGAGCATTTTTTCATGTGTCTGTTGGCTGTATGAATGTCTTCTTTTGAGAAATGTCTGTTCATATCCTTTGCCCACTTTTTGATGGGGTTGTTTGTTTTTTTCTTGTAAATTTGTTTGAGTTCTTTGTAGGTTCTGGATATTAGCCCTTTGTCAGATGAGTAGATTGCAAAAATTTTCTCCCATTCTGTAGGTTGCCTGTTCACTCTGATGGTAGTTTCTTTTGCTGTGCAGAAGCTCTTTAGTTTAATGAGATCCCATTTGTCAATTTTGGCTTTTGCTGCCATTGCTTTTGGTGTTTTAGACATGAAGTCCTTGCCCATGCCTATGTCCTGAATGGTACTACCTAGGTTTTCTTCTAGGGTTTTTATGTTATTAGGTCTAACATTTAAGTCTCTAATCCATCTGGAATTAATTTTCGTATAAGGAGTAAGGAAAATCAAAACCACAGTGAGATACCATCTCACACCAGTTAGAATGGCAATCATTAAAAAGTCAGGAAACAATAGGTGCTGGAGAGGATGTGGAGAAATAGGAACACTTTTACACTGTTGGTGGGATTGTAAACTAGTTCAACCATTATGGAAAACAGTATGGCGATTCTTCAAGGATCTAGAACTAGATGTACCATATGACCCAGCCATCCCATTACTGGGTATATACCCAAAGGATCATAAATCATGCTGCTATAAAGACACATGCACAAGTATGTTTATTGCGGCACTATTCACAATAGCAAAGACTTGGAATCAACCCAAATGTCCATCAGTGACAGACTGGATTAAGAAAATGTGGCACATATACACCATGGAATACTATGCAGCCATAAAAAAGGATGGGTTTGTGTCCTTTGTAGGGACATGGATGCAGCTGGAAACCATCATTCTTAGCAAACTATCACAAGAACAGAAAACCAAACACCGCATGTTCTCACTCATAGGTGGGAACTGAACAATGAGATCACTTGGACTCGGGAAGAGGAACATCACACACCAGGGCCTATCATGGGGAGGGGGGAGGGGGGAGGGATTGCATTGGGAATTATACCTGATGTAAATGACGAGTTGATGGGTGCTGACGAGTTGATGGGTGCAGCACACCAACATGGCACAAGTATACATATGTAACAAACCTGCAGGTTATGCACATGTACCCTAGAACTTAAAGTATAATAATAAAAAAGAAAAAAGAAAAAACCCTCCAAAATGAAAAAAAAAATAAAAAAAAAGAATAGAGTGGGAACGAATGAAACAAATAATAGAAGACAATAGAGAAAAAGGAATTAAATCCAAAGTTAGGTCTTTGAAAAGATTAACAAAATTAGCAAACCTTTTAGCTACATTGCCCAGCGGGGAGAAAAAAGAGAATGATCAAATGACTAACATTTGGAATAAAATAGGAGACACTATCACTAACATAAGAGAAATAAAAAGGGTTGTAAAGGCATAGTAAGAATAAGTACATGCCAGCAAATTAGATGACCTAAAAGAAGTGGACAAATACTTAGTAAAACACAAACTATCAATGCTGACTTAAGAACAAACAGAAAATACGAATACCCAAGAAAGTAATGAGATTGAGATTGAATCAATGATCAAAAAATTTCTCACATTGAAAATCTCAGGCTCAGATGTTTTTACTGGTAAATTCTACCACTTAACATAGAATTAACATCAAGTCTTCACAAACTTCCAAAAAACATAAAGAACTTATTCTATGAGGCCAGTATTACTCTGATATGAAACCAGAAGACAGCACCAGGAAAAGAAAAAAAAAAAACAAACTATAGACCAATAATTTTTTTATACAGGTGCAAAAAATACTAGCAAACTCAATCTAGGAACATATAAAAAGAATTATACACCACAAACCAGTGGTATTTATGCCAAGAAAGCAAGGTCAGTTCAACACAGAAAAATCAATGTAATATACCAAATCAGTAGAATAAACGATAAAAATAACATGGCCATCTCAGATGTCAAAAAAATTTGACAATAACCAACATTGCTTCATAATGAAAACATTTAACAATCTAGAAGTAAAAGGAAACTTCTTCATCCTGATAAAGGTCATCTATGAAAAACTGACAACATTGTACTTAGTGGTGAAAGATCTGAATGATTTCTGCCTAAGATCAGAAACATGACAACAAGTCCTGGGCGCAGTGGCTCACACCTGTAATCCTAGCACTTTGGGAGGCCAAGATAGGTCGATCACTTGAGACCAAGAGTTCGAGACCAGCCTGGGCAAAATGGCAAAACACCCATCTCTACTAAAAATGCAAAAAAAAGAAAACTAAAAATACAAAAAATTACTAGGGCATGGTGGCTTACACCTGTTATCACAGGTATGTGGGAGGCTGAGGCAGAAGAATCGCTTGAACCCAGGAGGCAGAGGTTGCAGTGAGCTGAGATCGTGCCACTTCAGCCTGGGTGACAGAGCAAGGCCCTGTCTCAAAAAAAAAAAAGGAAAGAAATATGACATGGATGTCCACTCTTACCACTTCTATTCAACACTGTGCTGGAGGATCTAACCCGAGTTTGACAAGAAAAAGAAGAAAAAGGTATCCAGATTAGAAAGGAAGAATTAAAACTATCTTCATTCTCAGATGAAATGATCTTGTATATATAGAAAATCCTAAGAAATCCACTAAAAACTATTAAATCTAATAAATGAGCTCAGCAAGGTTACAAGATACTAGATCAATATACAAAAGCCAATTGTATTTGTTTACTCCAGCAATAAACATTCTAAAAATAAAATTAAGAAAACAATTCCATTTATAATAACATCATAAGGAATAAAATACCTAAGAATAAAATTAACAAAAGAATTGTAGGCCTGGCACAGTGGCTCACACCTGTAATCCCAACACTTTGGGAGGCCAAGGAGGGATGATCACTTGAGCTCAGGAATTCAAGACCAGCCTGGGCAAGATGGTGAAACCCCATCTCTACAAAAAATGAAATACAAAAATTAGCGAGTAGTGATGGCATGTGCCTGTAGTTCCAGCTACTCAGGGGGCTGAGGTGGGAAGATCACTTGAGCCCAGGAGGCTGAGTTGCAGTGGGTCATGATCGTGCCACTATACTCCAGCCTGGGTGACAGAGTGAGACCCTGCCTCAAAAAAAAAAAAAAATTAAAAATTAAAAAGAGTTGTAAGATTTGTATGTGGAAAACTGTGATACATTATTGAAATAAATTAAAGAATACCTAATTAAATTGAAAGACATCCCATGTTCATCAATTCAAAGACTAAATATTGTTACATAGCAACTCACTAAATTTATCTATAGGCTCAACACACTCCCGATCACTATTTAAGCTTTCTTTTTCACAAATACAAAAAGCTGATTCTAAAGTGCATTTGGATATAGGCATTTAATGCTATGAACCTTCCTCTTAGCATTGCTTTTGCTGTATCCCAGAGGTTTTGATAAGTTGTGCCACTATTATCATTAATTTCAAATATTTTTTTTAATTTCCATTTTGATTTCACCTAGGCATTAGAAGTAAAACACCACACCCAAATCACCACACCCAAATGGATCAAGTAAGTGGCCAGACACAAGAACTTACAGGCATGTCTCCTGCCTAGCTAACAGGGCTCCCTGCTTTTCCCCAGCTTCCTTTAAAGGGATCATTCAGGCATTTGCCCACAAACTGAAAGTAACCCACTTTCTATTCCTCTGTGTATACTGCTATTTGCTATGCTCACTCTCTTTCTCTCTCTGTCTGCCTCTTCATTCCTGCCTTGCATGGGCCAGAATGAAGAACTACCCTTCTGACTCATTACACCCTCCATGCCCAGGATTTGTAAGTAAAAATATTTGAACTGATTTCATATTGTGGTAGTGCATTCAATTTGCACCTTCTATTTGAAGAACTATAGAGGCTACCCTGGGCCAGCTTTTCTCTGGGACCCTTGGCAGATCACAAGGTCAGACTCCCAGGGCCAGAGCAATGGTAAGGCAGGCATAAACTGAATATGAGTCAGACAAGACTCACAGGGCATCTGCCAATATAAACAAATTTTCCATGTGAGAAACCGTATGGTCATGAATTGTGCAACTAGACATTAGGCCATCTGCCAGGTGAAAGAAGTATCCAGTGAAAGGAATACTGTATACATCCATGTCCAGCTCCCCTTCATTTCCCATTGGGGTATGGTTGCTAGCTACTCTGGTACTGAAACCCAGGTTTACCTGGAGAGTCTCAAAACAGTTAAACATATAGGTCAGTGAAATAGAATTGACAATGTAGAAATTAGCCCTTACATAGATGATCAACTGATTTTCTACAAAGATGCCAAGACAATTCCTTAGGAAAGAACAGATTTCTCAACAAATGTTGTTGGAATTAATGGATATCTATATGCAAAAGAATGAAGTTGGACCTCTACTTGATGCCATGTACAAAAATTAATTCAAAATTGATCAACAACTTAAATGTAAGAACTAAAACTATAAAACCCTTAGATGAATCTGTAGGATTAAATCCAAATGACAATGGTTACTTAGACATGACACCAATGACCAGTAACAAAAGAAAAATGTATGAATTAGATTTCATCAGAAAATGTTTTGTGCTTCAAAGAATATCATTAGGAAAGTAAAAAGACAACACATGGAATGAGAAAATATTGGCAAATAATAACTCTAATAAGGGATTTCTATGTAGAATACATAAAGAACTCTTACGACTCAATCATGACAATCCAATTTTAATATTGTAAAGATTGATTAGATATTTATCCAAAGAAGATACATGAATGACCAATAAGCACATAAAAAGATGCTCAACATCGTTAGTCATCAGGGAAATGAAAATCAAAACTACAATGAAATACCACTTTATACCCAACAGGGTGACTTTGATGAAAATATAGACAATAACAAATGTTGATAAAGATCTGAAGAAATGGGAACCTGTAACATTTTTGTGGGATTGTAAATGTGTGCAGGTGCTTTGGAAAATAGTTTGGTAGCTCCTCAAAAAGATAAATAGTGGCAAGACATCATGGCTCACACCTGCAATCCCAGCATTTTGGGAAGCCTAGGCAGGAAAATTGCTTGAACCCAGGAGTTCAAGGTTGCAATGAGCTATGATCACACCACTGCACTACAGCCTGGACAGCAGAGCGAGACCCTGTCTCAAAAAAAAAAAAAAGTTAAACATAGAATTACATACGACCCTAGCAATTTCACTCCTACCCAAGAGAAATGAAAAATATATAGCCACACAAAAACTTGTGTATGAATGTGTATAGCATTTACTAGTATTATTCAAAATGGCCAGAAAGTGTAAATAACCAAAGTTTCCACTAACAAATGAATGGATAAACAAGTTATAGTATATTCATACAATGGACTATAACTCCGCTATAAAAATTACTGACACATGCTACAAACTGAATAAACTTGGAAAACATAATGCTAAGTTAAAAAGTCAGTGACATAAACCACATATTGTATGACTGCATTTATATGAAATATCAAATAGGAAAATCTATAGAAAGCTGATGATTGGTTTTCAGGAAGGAGGGCAAGGAGGGAATGGGTGTGACTGCTGATGAATATGGGTTTTCTTATCGGGGTGCAGAGTGATGAAAATGTTCCAAAATTTGATGCTAGTGATAGTTGTATAATATTATGAATATACTTAAAACTGCTACATTGTATAAATTAAAAGGATGAAATTTGTGATATTAATTACATCTCAATAAATTCATTTTAAAAAAATTATAGCCTTCCCCAAATCAACATCCTTCATTCTAGTCTTTTCTTGGTAAATCCCTTTCACATGTAGTAGAGATAAATTTCAATAAAGAAAAAAATGGAAAAGAAGGAAGGGCAAGATAGAGACTTTCAGAAAGTCAGAACATAAAGACACAAATTAAAAACAGGAAAACAAAGATAAGAAAATTAGAGGAACAGTCTAGGAGGTCTAATTTCTGAATAGGATAGAGAACAGAGGAAATAGAGGTTAATGAAACATTCAAAGAATAAATATTATTATTATTCAAGAAGAATTCCAGAACTGAAAGATAAAAGGAATCAAATTTAAAAGGCATACTGAGTAACCAGCAAAATGGATGAAAGTAAATGTATACCAAAGCATGTCAATGTGAAATTTTAAGACAATAAAAAAATTAATATTCTATAAGTTTCCAAAGGGGTTAAAAGTAGAAGTGACATAAAAAAGACCAGGAAGGAGAATGAACTGAGACTTCTCAACAACAACTCTGGAACCCAAAAGACAATGAAGTAATCATTTTAAAATTCTGAAGGTAAATTATCAGCAGCTACTTATCAATTCAGTGTGAAGAAAAATTAGAAATGTTTAAAATTATGTATTATCTCAAAATATTGATCTCCCAGGCACCCTTTCACAGTACACTACCAGCACATGTACCCCTCCAAAGAAGGCTATAAACCAAGAAAAAAAGAAGGTGTGGTTATGAATGAAACACGGGAGAGACTAAAGGAATCACCAGGATAATATTAAAGGAAGATCATAGGAAGACTGTTGCGCAGTAGACATGAAGTATGGATGATCAAGATTATACCTGGTCAGGCCAGGTGCAGTGGCTCACACCTGTAATCCTAGCATTTCGGGAGGCCGAGGCAGGTGGATCACGTAAGGTCAGGAGTTCGAGACCAGCGTGGTCACCATGGTGAAACCCTGTCTCTACTAAAACTACAAAAAATTAGCTGGGAGTGGTGGCTCGTGCCTGTAGTCCCAGCTGCTTGGGAGGCTAAGACAGGAGAATCACTTGAACTCAGGAGGCGGAGGTTGCAGTGAGCCAACATCATGCCACTGCATTCCAGCCTGGGTAACAGAGTGAGACTCCATCTCAAAAAAAAAAAAAAAAAAAAAGATTATAGCAGGTCAGATGACTCCAAGAGAAATTACTCCAAAAAGGCAACATTTATACTACCTGACATATCTGAATATACTAAAAACAGACTGAGAAAATTACTGGAACGTTTCAGTAAGTACATTAAAAAACTAAGCAACAGGAAAAATATGACAATTATTAACCCAAAGTTGGGGGAAGGAGAGTCCAAGTAAAAGAAAGTAATTATAGTGCATGCCTTGGCTTGATTGTTAATAGTGCTTATGAAGCCATAATAATACAGACATTGAATACAGAATGCCAGTCTAACAAATTTCAACTAATTCTATCAGAAAAAAAACGGGAAATGGAAAGGTGGTCATTTAATGTCAGGAATCAGGAGAGAAATGGAGCTGAATCTTTACCTTCCATATTTGAAGTTTCAGAAACAATATCTGTAATTGAAAAATCAAGTGGTAGCAATACAAGCATGTTGTTTACAGAGATGATGTTAAATTCCCAAATTACAAGTTAAAAATAATGAAAAGTGGTTTCTCTGGGAGGACAAAATAGGGAGAAAAAAAAGAGGAAACAGGGCAAAAGTAGAAGAAAGGACAAGATACCACTTTAAAAAGGCAAGGAAATCTGAAAAATCCAGGGACAGGTTATATTCTTGCAGTAGGGAAGTAGACATATTTACAATGAAATGCAGGGGACAGTCATTGAAGAACAGACATCTGAACCTTAGCAACATCTTAGAAGGTATTCTTTTTTCTACACAGAAATCATGGAAGCTCATCAAAGTCATCTTACCAAGGGAGTACTGAATGGGGATATTCACAGGCATTCAAACATGGACAGTGAAGGGCATCACCTCACTATATTGCTTCCTGAAATAGCTGTTAGGAACAGAAATTGCTAAAGCAATAGTAATTCAACTGAACTCTGTGCAGATGCAAATGTCAGGATATGGGGCTAAGAGACACACTTTGCTGTGATTATCATATCAACACATATGTCAAAGGAGAGACTGGCACACTCTGGGAGAGTGAAGAGGATGACAATACAAGCTGATGACCTGAGCCAGGATAACAATAGATAAAAAGGACGAAGATCAAGAACAAGAGACTAACCACCCTGTCTGCCTCTGACAAGGGACATTATCAACATCTCGTAATGAGTAACTAGTAATTAATGCCAAAACTACATGTGGTTACAAATGCATGTCACTGTTGATGTAGGATTTTTCGTATCAGTCACTTTGCAAGCTGGGGAACCCTGGCTGGTGATGCCTCACCCAGGCCTCACACAGCCACACTGGCATGCCCCAGCTTGCCTGTGTTATAGCTTGTACCTACGTTTAGCAGTTCCTGAGCTCTTATACCGTGACCAAGAAGAATAAGGATATGTTGGACATTGAAGGGTGAGGAGAGCAGAGAAGAATTTTATTGAACAATACAAATGGCTTTCAGTAGAGGGGATATAGAGTTGGTTCCCCTACCAGAAAGCAGGAAAGCTCCCCCATGTGGCTAGGTCCAGGGCTTTTTATGGACTCAGAATGGGGAGTGCATGCTGATTGGTTTGTGAGTATACAAAAAAGGTTAAAGACACCGCTCAAAGGTGGGCATGACAGTGTAGAAAACCAATTAGGAAAGGGTAACTTTATGTAAAATAGGTGAAAAGTGGGGACGTATCAGAGGAAAGCATGCAAAACAGGAAGACAAGTTCTCAATCTGGTCTGAGGACTTAGCTTGTAGCATGGCTTTCAGGTTTTAAACTGTCTTCAGCTTGGAGGTGGGGTTTCACTGGGGACCCGCCCCATCTGCCTAGGCATTTGGCTGCTTCCTGTCACTATCACTACGAGAGTGCATATACATGTACGAAACACTTAGAAAACTGCATATGGTTCAGGATGCAGCATCAGTTCACTGCTTAATAAATGACTGTGCATTGGGAGGCCGAGGCAGGCAGATCATGAGGTTAGGAGATCGAGACCATCCTGGCTAACATGGCGAAGCCCCATCTCTACTAAAAATACAAAAAATAAGCCGGGCATGATGGCACACGTCTGTAGTACCAGCTACTCAGGAAACTGAGGGAGGAGAATCGCTTGAACCCAGGAGGCGGAGGTTGCAGTGAGCCAAGAGATCATGCCACTGTACTCCAGCCTGGGCAACAGAGCGAGACTCCACCATAAATAAATAAATACATAAATACATAAATACATAAATAAATAAATAAATAAATAAATAAATAAATAAATAAATAAATAAATAACTGTGCTGTTTTCATGAAGTTCCAAGTCAGAACATCACATCAAGTAGGGTAAGTAAAAGAAGTAAGCAGGTGCATTCACTGTCCTCATTCCACATCAAGTAGATAGGAAAAAGCTTCTTATGAAAGTATTATCCATAAGTATTTCATATACTGATAAAGCAGCAAACCAGTAATTACAGTTAGTTCGCTAAGTTCTCCTGGGCAGGTAGCATTTACATCAGTCAGGGTTACAATACAGTCAGCCCTCTGTATCCATGGGTTCCGCATCTGCAGATTCAACCAGCCATGGATGAAAAGTCCTTAAAAAAATAAAAAGAAGAAGAAGAAGAATACAAATTTTAAAACATCTGTTTCTCGGGGATGTAGAAAAGAAAAAGACAAATTAAAACAATACAGTATAACCACTACCTCACAGCATTTACATTGTAGTAGGTATTATAAACAATCTAGAATATATGAGAGAATGTGCATGTGTTATACGCAAATATTATGCCATTTTATATAAGGGCCTTGAGCATCCATGGACCAACCCCCTCAGATACCAAGGCACGATTGTGCCTACTTGAGGGAAACAGTTGCAATTCTTTAAAATTATTCTTTAATATAACAGCTAAAAACTTTCAGATTGCAGTCTCAATCTGGCCCACTGAACTGTTTTTAACTTTTTTTTTTTTTTTTTTTTTTATACTTTAAGTTCTAGGGTACATGTGCATAACGTGCAGGTTTGTTACATATGTATACTTATGCCATGTTGGTGTGCTGCACCCATCAACTCGTCAGCACCCATCAATTCATCATTTATATCATGTATATCTCCCCAATGCAATCCCTCCCTCCTCCCCCCTCCCCCCTCCCCATGATAGGCCCCAGTGCGTGATGTTCCCCTTCCCGAGTCCAAGTGATCTCATTGTTCAGTTCCCACCTATGAGTGAGAACATGCGGTGTTTGGTTTTCTGTTCTTGTGATAGTTTGCTAAGAATGATGGTTTCCAGCTGCATCCATGTCCCTACAAAGGACGCAAACTACCCCATCAAAAAGTGGGGAAAGGATATGAACAGACATTTCTCAAAAGAAGATATTCATACAGCCAACAGACACATGAAAAAATGCTCATCATCACTCGCCATCAGAGAAATGCAAATCAAAACCACAATGAGATACCATCTCACACCAGTTAGAATGGCAATCATTAAGAAGTCAGGAAACAACAGGTGTTGGAGAGGATGTGGAGAAATAGGAACACTTTTACACTGTTGGTGGGATTGTAAACTAGTTCAACCATTATGGAAAACAGTATGGCAATTCCTCAAGGATCTAGAACTAGATGTACCATATGACCCAGCCATCCCACTACTGGGTATATACCCAAAGGATTATAAATTATTCTACTACAAAGACACATGTACACGTATGTTTATTGTGGCACTATTCACAATAGCAAAGACTTGGAATCAACCCAAATGTCCATCTGTGACAGACTGGATTAAGAAAATGTGGCACATATACACCATGGAATACTATGTTTTTAACTTTTATAAGCGTTATTATCACATTTGTTGCTAAAATATAAAAATTGGAAGACTTTGAAAAATCCCTTAAAAATGCAAATGTATTGGTTCTCTCTATCCCTCTCTCTCTCCCTCTCTCTCTCTCTCCCTCCCTCCTCTCTCCCTCTCTCCCTCTCTCCCTCTCTCTCTTACTGTTGTAAAGTTGGCTGAAACTAAGAGGCCACTGACTTTGGGCAAAGGTCTGTAGGCAGGGGTTCTCCTTCACCCCAATGCTCCTACGGCTCCTTCTCTGTATTCCGCGCCCCACAGGCATATGAATCTGGGACCTTGGTTCTAATTGCAGATGCAGCCCAGCCTGATGACATCAGCTTCAGACCAGATAGACTTGTTTAGAACCCTGGGTCCAGCTGACTCTACTGATGCAGAGCAATTTACTATTTAAAGCCTCAGTTTCTCCATTTTTGGCAAAATGGGAATAAGTTTGTCTTTCTCATAAGACTATTGTGAGGATTCACAGGAAAAATGCATTTATGTCAAATGTTTGGCATAAACACTCAATAAATAATAGTCTTCCCTTCCCCTAACTGAACTTTTGATGGATTCAAACACACTCAGCATCTTCAAGCATTCAGCACACTTCTGAGTGACCTTCACATGCAATACCAGGGGTGGTGAAGGATACAAGGTTGCAAGGAAGCCTGGCCTTTAAGGAGCATGGAAGTTTAGTAGGGAAGCACTAAACAAGATAGAGCGTGATGAGTGTCCCTGCAAAAATGAAAATAAAATACACTGAATGCCCTGAAATTACTGGTGGTGAGGCAAGTGTCACTGGCTGTGTTTTCTACAAGCCTTCACGGTACTTTTCCAAGTATCACCAGCTTTCTTCACCCTCACTCTGATCTACACTAACACACGGGCGTGAAGGTGGGGGGAACTATAGCGAGGGCTTCACTTAAGAAACTGAAAAACTCCAGCCTTCACAAATCCGCATGCTGTACATCCAGCCATGTTCTCTACAAAGAGAAACAGCAGTTACTGCTGCTGGTTTAAGAAGGGATGTCATATCTAGCTGTGGAATAACATTTAGAAGACGCAACTGTAGATCTGAACATACATGGGGCAGGAGGGAGAAGGAGGCCAATTTTTAAGAACAATCTTACTTTGTCTGGTGGGACTCACGCTTCATCTCAAACACAAATGTGCTATTAAGTGAATCTAAAATAACTGATACAAATCTCTCCGCTGAGCCAGTGGGAAATTCCAACCTTTATAAGTTGGGAAGTGCTAAACCAGCAACCTTTTAGAAAAGAGTATCTATCTTTTTGAGCTGTTTCTGGGGAATTGCATATAAAGCATTCCGAAAACAAAAATACTCCCCTGGTTTTTCAGGATCTGTTTTGCCAGCTTGATACGAAGCTGCCCAGGACAGATATTGTCAGGGCTCGAAGTGTTTTCAGAATTATATTCACAGTTAAAATGTTTTCCAATATGGTGTTTGAAATCAAAACCAAAACATCCCTTGAGGACATTCAAAAAAAAAAAAAAAAAAAAGCATTTCCTAATTTTTCAGTACCTATAAAATGTCTAAAGGAATTTATTTTCTCTACCAACATTCCCATCACTTAATAATTTGACAGTCTTTTCTGAAAAATGTCTTTAGGAGATTTACATTTAGAAGAACTAGGCACAACATTTTGATTGACCATAGCCAGCTACAAAGTGACACATTCTGATTGATTCTAGACGAGAAAGAAAAACCATATGCCAAATGTTTCTGTCTTCTTATGGATGGAAAGAGTAATTATTGGTCAGGTCCTGGGGGTTTCAGAAATGGTTAAGCACCCAAGCCTCATTTTCTAGTTAAATCTTTGAGTCAGTCTGCTGATGATTAATTCAGCTTTACAAAAAGCTACCCTTGTGGCAACTTACTTGAAATAAAAAGTCAATGACAAAATCTAAACTTAATTTATCGGGCTTATATTTTGACAACACTGTCTAAAAATAACTAAATGTAAAAAAAGAAAAGTAGAAATTTACACATGAGAAATCCAAGAAAGACTATTAAAGAAGAGTTAAAAATGTTTGAAGTGTATTTCTCATCTTTGGGGGCTAATACGGATTGAATGTTTGTTTCTCACTCCCCCACCAAATGCACATATTGAGGCCCTAACCTCATGGTGACCGTGACCATATTTGGAGATGGGGCCTTTGGGAGGTCATTAGGGTTAGATGAGGTCATGACAGTGGAGCCCTCATGATGGGACATGTGTCCTTAGAAGAAGAGACACCCGAAAGTTTGCTCTCTCATTGCTCATGCCCTCACTCTCTTTCTCTCTCCTCCAGTCTCTCTCCCTCTCTCCCCCCTCCCTCCCTCCCTCCCTATTTCTCTATTTCTTTCTCTCCACACGTGGATGAAAGGTCATGTGAGCATACAGTGAGAAGGCAACTATCTAGAAGCTTAGGAAGAAAGCCTACACTAGAATTTAACCATGCTGGCACCCTGATCTCAGACTTCCAGCCCCCAAAACTGTGAGAAAATATATTTCTATTGTTTCAGCTACCCATTCTATAGTATTTTGTTATGACAACTTAAACTGACTCATCCAGGAGCCATAGTTCAGAAGAAAGTATAATGCTCCAACACACATCCTTTAGCAGAAATTTTTTGAGGTGTGCCTGCCTGGCCCATGTCCCTACTGCTGAGAACTGACCCTTCAGATTATTGATGGAACTCACTCCCCTGCCCTCGACTGACTGGCCTGTAGGTCAACACCTGGCCAAACAAGCTGTGCTAAGCCATATTGGAGCCTGAAGGAAAAGGAAAATCAGTAATAATAATCCTGCCTTCCTTAAAATTTTCTATTTTTTCATCATGGAATTTTTACACTGGTTTGATTTTTTAATATTACATAGAAGCATTATTTATCTAGATTATTGATGTTTTCATGGATCCTCTTAAATGTTACACCGAGACAAGAGCTACCCTTGCATCATCCCAATTCTAGCCCTGTGGATGAAGCTAGGTATCCCTTAAATTTGGAGGGTGGTCTAAGAAAAACTTGTTGAGGGATCTTAAACAGGGAACCTCCAGACTATATTTGGCCTGCAGACTGTAGCTGCAATTGGTTTTATAAATATTGGTCAATTTCAATACTTTTAATCAAGAAACACACCCCACCTATTGTCACTGTCCCTTTACTCCCTCTTTTTTTCTTTTCTTTTTTTTTTTTTTTTTTTTTTTTTGAGATGGAGTCTGGCTTTGTCACCCAGGCTGAAGTGCAGTGGCGCAACCTCAGCTCACTGCAACCTCTGCCTCCTGGGTTTAAGCAATTCTCCTGCCTCCCGAGTAGCTGGGATTACAGGCTAATTTTTGTATTTTTAGTAGAGACGGAGTTTCACCATGTTGGCCAGGTTGGTCTCAAACTCCTGACCTCAAGTGATCCACCTGCCTCAGCCTCCCAAAGTGCTGGGGTTACAGGTGTAAGCCATGGCACTCATCCCCTTCACTCCCCATTAATTTAAATGTGGTCCCACTCCTGAAGGTCTCCTGGCTGACTCTGGCCTGGTAGCTGGCACCAGTCACTGGGATTGAAAATATGCAACCTGGGATGGATCCTGTGAGGCTGCCATATTCTGCCATGTATAAAGAAGCAGAAAAAGCCCAGAAAGAAAGAGAAAAATGAAGTGAATGTGCAAAGATGAGCAAAAAGGAGAAACTGAGAGACCTCCTAAAAGAGATAAGAATCTAAGTTTGACTGTGCTGACTTTGAACTTCCAGCTCCTATCACCCCAGGGCAGCTCTAACTCTACCTTTATTTGGGACTGGGGCTTTTGCTACCTGGACACTAGCAACCCTTAATTACATCTACTCATAAGAGAAACTATTGCCCTTTCTTACCTTCTATTTACGGTAAAATCAGTAGATACGCAATTCACCAAGTGAATTCTTTCTTGAACACAGAGCCCCTGATGTGTGAAAACAGCAGTCATTTGAAGAGAGAAATGATCTTTCACGTGACAGTCTTTGTCATGTAGTTCATAACTATTACTCCTTCTGCATCTCAAATATGGTTCACATTTAAAAGCAGATGACAGAAAGGCTGGATGAGACAGCCTCCAGGAGCTATAAAGAATGTTACCCAGGCCCATGCTATAAACTATTATTGCTATAATTATTCTGAATCAATTTTAATCAGGAAACAACACACCCATTTAAGTAAAATAGAAATAAAGGCACCAGGAAGAAAACCAAAGTTTGATTTCAAGAAAAACTGAAGACTTCAACCTTTACAAAGAAAATCTAATTCTGCCAAAATTTAGTACATTTCGTATTCAATTTTGCTCTGATTTATAACTAAATCTCCTGGGTACCAGTAGTATATAAAAAACCATTAGCTCTGAGGAGGCAATTGTTAGTTTTTATAATAAAAAACTGCTTACTGCTTATACCATTATTGCTTAGGAAATTAGGGAACACAGCTTCTAATACCCAGTGCGTGGAATACTGTAGCAAACCACTTAAGTTGCAATAATAGAGTATTGACTGGATACAGTGATATGTGAGACACAGCCACAGTCAGACTAAGCGACCATCACACTGTGCTCGATGGAGCCTCTCATATAATACATTTATTCCACCCTAGTCAAAGAATTCCAAACAGATTAGCTATGAAAAAGCCTAAGATGCTCTACCTGTTAAACATATGATTTTCCTCTTTTCACTTTCTTTTTAAATACTTAAAAATACTGATTTAGTTTTCTCCTCCTACCTACAAAATCTTCACAACTTTGTAATACTGAGCCTTTGAGTTAAGCAACATCTGAATTAAGAAGTAGTGTTTCTGAAGGTAAATTCATGTTTACCAATATCGTCATCATCAAAAATCTTGGGTTATTATTTGCAAGTCTTAAAAGTATAAGAGAGCACATCTAAGAGCTTTAAAACACCTTTCAAGTGAGCTATGCTAGACCAACAGTGTTAAAATACAAAAGCATACAGGCTCTTTCTGCATACAGAAAACCATTGGTCTCTCTCTCTCTGTCTCTCTCTGTCTCTCGCTCTCTCTTTCTCTCTCTCTCTCACGCACACATACACACACACACTCCACATGTACTCACTTTCATGTAGATTTTTGCTTATTCTCTAGTTAATCTGCTGAAGCAATCCAGCATATTACACAATGACAGGATATGATAAGATACCTTCTTGTTTCTGTCACTACTCTTTAATGGACACTGAAACATTTAGTCTGAAGCCTTTCCTTTGCATACCAAAGGCAAAACCTATTAGAACTGTAGACATAGCCTAAGCATTTGTGCCAGATGAGTCTAAATAACAAGAAAGACGAGACAATGCCCTGGAAAATTCATCCAATTTATAGACCAGAGGAGGAAAAGCCTCAGTGGGTATAACTCAGTGAACATAAAAAGACCCTCACACCCTCAAAATACTCTTCCTATTTTACCTCTACTGGTATCACTCCAACGACTCCAGGTTTATCCATCTACAATAATTATAAAAATATGAGTCTTTGGGATATACTGTTGGGAGACAACTTTTCATGAGTCTCTCACATTTTTGCAAATCTGAGCAGATGCATTGGCAGGGTTTTTCTAGACTATCTCATCAAAGATGTTTGAATGTCCAACAGCCTTGGAAGATGGAGGTAGTGTCTTCTTCTACAGCAAAGGGCAGATTTATTTCTCGACCAGTTTAAGAAAGATAGCATCTCCCTTGAAGGCAAACGCTGGTCAGGTTTGCTAACAACCCTTTTAAAAATTTAGGGTTTCCTAGGTGTGGGTTCTTCCATGGGGACACAAATCCACTGTATGTGCAGCATTCAGCAAGGTCCTCCTCTGCATAATCATATGGAACATGGAGGACAGAAGGAAGAAATTCAAACATGAAGCTCATGCTGCCTCAGAGCTATGCATAATAAAGTTCTTTGTCTCTTACCAGGAGTCTCATGTCTTCTGCCAGCACCCATGAAACTGCAGTAGGCTGACTTGTTAGCTTGCAACTAGGATAACATTTCAGACGTTCACAGTTTTGCACACTCACCAGCCTTAACAAATTAACTTGAAAATAATAAGCTCTTTCCTCATATGAATAAAAAATTGCTTGATTCCTGAATTTCATTGGTTCTAAGAGGTACTTAAAATATTCCCTAGTCACTGTCATTCCCAAGGGGATGCCTCACACATGCCCATAAACTAATGTGTCAGCTATAGTCCTCATATAAAACTGACATGTTCTCCCTCTCCTGCTCCAAGTGCCTCCACAGATGTTGTCAGCCTTCCTCCAGCAACTGCTGGTCACCTCCATCCTGTTAATGCCAGTGTCTAGGCAAGAGCATGGTCTCCAGATAATTCTTCCAGATGCCATTTCCAAAGGCGCCGAACTGTGCCTAAATAATTCCCCTTCTTCAATTCTGTGTATACTCTGACACTTGGACACTGAAGCACCACTGCTAAGGCAGTGAGAACCTGAACCCTCTTATTCAAAAATTTTTAAACCCCACGACATCTGGCCATCAACCCATTAACCAATAAACTCAAACTCATTTCATTGTACAAGGCAAGAAAGACAAAACAATACCTTCATCACGTTTGTCTCTCATCCTCCTTGAATCCTGTTTTGTATTCAATTCAAACTAAGCTCCACTTCAAAATAAAATCAAATGATACTCCAAAAAACTTGAAGCTAAAAATTCAAGCTAAACTCCAATTTAAACTAAAATTCGAACTAAACTCCAAAAACTTCAAACTAAAAATTCAAACCAAACTCCCATTCAAACTAAAAATCCAAAGCTCTTGTATCAAAGGGTACAGGCAGATGTTGGGTGAGTGTCTGAACCCTCTGTTCATCCTCCTAATGATGCTATTACAAATCCTTTCAATTTATGATAACATCTGAAAATTAGATAAATACTGAAGAAACAGAGAGAAATAAAGAAAAATAAATGGACTGGGAAGACATGGGAAGTAGGCAGATAAGCATTGAATCATTTCCTGGCAGAAAAGACAAGGTGGTCAAGGTCATCTTCAGCCTTGAACACCTCTATGTAGGGCAATAATTCTTGGTGCATGTCCCCCAGGCTTTGAAACTGGTCATGTTTTTATCTAGGTAACAGTGCTCATTTGTATATTCAAACATTCTAACTGGTAATTATGAAAAACAGTACATGCAAAACATGGGTTGACTAGATTAATTGCTCAACATGAAGCTAACTAAAAACTGAGTTTTGCTATCTTTCATTTTTTCTGTCTTTATCCTCCAAAAAAAGGAAAATGTAGACTTACAAGGGAACAAGAAAACCATCTGGATCACAATGCCTCCCAAATTTCACATTCTGTCCTGCCATCCAAGCAAGGATTTAGAAGCGTTTTTCCTAAACCAATAACTGAGTGGTGCCTGCCAATTTCTCCCAGAACTTGGCTTTTCTTAACAAGCCATTCTACCGCCTTTATTACTTTTTGTCCTTTATAATGAGAATAAGAGAAACTGGATGAATTGTACATGATCACAAGGGATATGAAGGAGGTAAAAGATGCGTTACAAACCGTTAATAATAATTTTTTTAAAAAAAGAGTGGCTTTCCAAGTCATGGGGTTTTCTGAGAAAAATCCACAAATTAAAAAAGTACCATCTAGAAAGCTGACAGCTTTATAACTGTCTATGAAACAGCAATGCTCACATTTTTTACTAGTTTAGAAATTATTGAGTTTTGATAGAAATGGCCTAAGTAGCAAGGCCTATATTTCTATAAGGAATGTGATAAATACATAAAAATATAGTACCATTGTATTCTCAAAAAAGAATAAACTAAGTTACTTTCAGAGAATGAACTGACATCTAATACACTTAGCAGTGGCTTTCTTGACAGGGGTTTCTCAGAAAGGCAGGACCATCACCCCGGATGCATGGGCCCATTTCCTTAACCCCAACTTTGATACAAGTTTGATCATTGGAACAATTTTTTGACTAGGCATAATCTGAGAAGAGGAAAATTATCATCCAAATTTTGATCCTGAAAGAGGAGTTTTGAGAAATGCCTTGTTAAACAAATTCTCCCAAGGCTGCATTCGCTCTTCGGAGTAAGATAAATGACTATGGTGGGGCTCAGTGTTCTGAGGAACTGTGTGCCACGAGGTCAACAACACAGGTTTCAGGGAAACCAGTCTCAACTTCAACTCCCACCCCTGGCCTTACTGTTCAGGTGACCTTAGGAAAGTTATTAAACATTCCCGAAGCCCCGTTTCTGCACCTCTAAAGTAGGGATATGTCTAACACACATCTTCTGTGTAATCAAACTCTGATGACCAACCGTAATGTATGAAATTGAGCCTAGCTATATAACAGAACTGTCACAGATTTCAAACAACTTTCACACTCAGGAGAAGCACCCCCATAGAACAACTGCTACTTTGATTGTAGTGAGATACAAAAAAATCATGCAGAAGAAAACAGAGAAGTGACAGAAGAAAACAATTGCCTGTAGCTTTTCTTTGTAGAAGTATATGTTTTGCTTATTCAATCTCTAGAAGCTGTTAAGGTTTCAGTACCTTCCACAGACAGAAACTGTCAGGTGTCAGGAAAGGACACTCAGACGGCAGCTGTGGGTCCAGTAATCAGCACTGTCCAAAGATCTGAAACCTCGCCCTGACTCTACCACTGACTACCTGAGCTGTGGGCACTCGCTTAACCTCTCTGAAACTCCAAATCCTCAATCCTAAAATGAGAGATATGAATTTTGTAGTCTCTAGAGGCTCCACTGGAACTGAGGAAAAAGCATTCTAAATATCCATAATTCTATTAAATCAAACACTCAGATGATCCATAAAGGATTGCAAGTCAGGCTAACTTTTCCCTGGAGAAATCCAGCTTGCATCACAGGGAACTAATACTTCATTTGGCAGTGAGTCCAGATCCACTGGTCTGGGCATGCAGGTGACCCACATTTCTGTATTAATGCTTCTGTTGGTGCCAAGGACTGCATGTAGCCTGGAACTAGAAAGGAAGAGATTAAACTGAAGGCACAAACACCTGCCTCAAAGCCTATAGGGAGCTCTAACCATTCTGACAGGCCATTTGTGGTAATTGTCCTGTCTGATCCAATAAACTGGCTATTGAAGCACTGAGAGGTTGATGCCTCCTGTCAGTTGACCGTAATTCCAATCACCTCCATTGCACATATAGGTTTTATTTGCATCACACCTGTACCATCACAGAACAGGAGAGACCAATTAAACCATGATTAGCACATATGCCACCTAAATCTGAAAAACGGCTGTTCTCAATGAAATCAAAGAACTGTATTAGGGAAGGCCAGATGACCACTTAGGTGTGGGAGGGTAGTACAAAATGACATTGAGAATATGAGACATACTAAAATAGATCTAAAAGAAATAGTTTTGTTTGTTGCATTTTCTGTTGCTATTGATAGATGAAGAACTTTGACAAGTGCATGTTCAGACAAAGGAGAACATTTCATTTTAAATCCTCCCTAGGAAATAAAATGGCAAAGGAATAAATAGGATCATGTGGCTTGACTTAAATAAGTACATCAATTGGCAGGGCATCTGGATGTTAACATCTGGATGAAACATCATCTGGGCTATTGAAACTCAAAACACAAACACCAACAAGGTCACTTAGTGACTAATGCACTTCCTCCCGCATCCTCATAGTTATTTGGTAATTTCATATGGTTGTTATGCTGAGTTTGTTTTGGGGAGTAAGGGGGATATTGGAGGAGATCTGACCAGACAATAAAGATGCCTCCAAGTGTACTATTAGGAGCAGAAATAGGATCCAATTGCTTTACTATTGAAGAATAAGAAACTATTGATTTGTCTTCACTTTTTGGGGACTCTGCTTCTAAGCTTTACACCCAACGCAATGATAGGCTGGTTATAGTGTCTGGCTCTGTCTCAGAAATGTGGATCATGATGTGAGTCCAAAAGTAGCTTTGTCAACAGCATCAAGAATTGATTCTTGCTCAGGCCAAACTCAGGGCCATAACTCATGACTGTGTTAACTGTGGAAGAGGAGTATAGATGACAGTCAAAGATAATCATCAGATGATATATGAGGAAAAGAGATGCATTAAGAATGCCTTATAGAGGCTGGGTGCAGTGGCTCACATCTGTAATCCCAGCACTTTGGGAGGCCAAGGTGGGAGGACTACTTGAAGTCAGGAGTTCGAGACCAGCCTAGCTAACATGGTGAAATGCTGTCTCTACTAAAAGCACGAAAATTAGCCCAGCATGGTGGCAGGTGCCTGTAATCCCAGCTACTTGGGAGGCTGAGGCAGGAGAATTGCTTTAACCTGAGAGGTGGAGGTTGCAGTGAGCCGAGATCGTACCACTCTACTCCAGTGTGGGCAACAGAATGGGACTCAGTCTCAAAAAAAAGAATTTCTCATCCAGCATTTCTAATAAAATCACAAACTCTAGTTTGCCTTACATTTCTTATTCAAGTTCTGTTATACCACACTTAGGAGTGATGAGGCATGCAGGAATGGCTGGACTTTGTTGTGAGAAAAAGACCACAGACTCATAAATGTAAAAATAAACTAAAACGAAAACCCCAAAACACACCATTTATAACAACTACAGCAAAGGAAGCAGGAGAGTGTTCACCAGCCCCAGTGATAGGAACTATCACTCCTCAGTTCCATAACACATCAAAATGATAGTGTCTTTTTTGTAGTTGAGTATAACTTACTTCCCCACCAAGATTTATCTCAAGGACAGCAGGTTAAGAAAGCTTATGTCAGTCAAGTAGGGAAGATGATACCAACTGACATTCATCGGGAGGAAAAAGGCACGTCTTATAACCATAAGTTAGCAAACTTCAAAAAGACTTTTTAAAAGGAGTTCTGATAATGTTCGTTTCAGCGATATTATAACATTAATGCCAGAAAACACAGAATCTATGAGCTACAGCTTTTGTCCTGGGGAGTAAACCATTAAGGATCTCTTATCTTAGATTTTTAGCTTCTAAAATGCACGATGTAAAGTGCTGTTGATTATGGAGTGTCTGATTTCCTAGTCAGCATCCACCAAAAGCAGCAACAGAAAATGCCTTTGTAGCACAGTTCTGCTGACTTATGATCCCTACTTCGTCGACTCTCATCTGCTTCTAGGCACAGCTGTTTTCAAATGGAACAGTGCTTTATGCAAACAGTGCCAGCCTGGCCTCAGAGCAAGAAAGCCCTGGGTAGAGGAGTTGGGAAATCAGTATTTTATACTTGGAGCCAACAATTTGGACCATCACCTGCAAATTCAGATCCCTGCGATCCTCCATGGTCTGCTCCTTGCTGAAATGCACTGCCTGAAGCAGGTCTTAGAGAGATGTTATGGCAATCCAGTTCTCTGGGTCCTTGCTAACTTCAATGAGCCTGCCAAAAAGATGAGTAAATTCAAGGATAATAAAGAAGGTTGTGGCATGCACCATGCCTCCTCTACCTTTGCCCAATCTCAAGGAGAAAACTGCACCCAAATTGATAATTACAAGATTAGAATCCATGTGAGTTTTTTTTGTTTTGCTATAGAGTTCAACAGTGCAGAGTTTCTATTAAAAAAATAAAACAACTAAACATAATGAATCTGCTCTGTCGGATACCTGGAAGAGAGTAGAATTTCAGAGCCAATAAGATATGAGTCATCAACAAGAGTAGGCCTTTGGGGAAACTAAGAGAAACAAACCCCCCAAAGAGCAACACTCCCCTTGGGACCTAACAGAATGCTTCACAGTAATCAACCTCCTCACTCAGCTTCCTGCTGATGGCTACCAACCGCTATAATCCTACATCTTCCAGGACTTCCTAGGGCCAGGAATTGATCCATAAGGCCAAGTATACACTGCAGTGTTTAAAAACAAAGGTTCTGGAATAAGTGTGCCTTGTTTTATAGCATGGCTTTACCATTTACCACATGACAGTAAGTTACCCAATTTCTATTAAGCCTAATTCACACATGGGAGAAAAAGGGCTAAAAATATATATATTTTAAAGTTATCAGTAGCTATCTCTGGAAAGGTGGATTAAATTATTTTTATTCGTCTGCATTTTCCAAACATTTTTACCATGGGCCTATATTATTTTTGTAATAAGAAAAGCAAACCTATTTTTAAAATAAACCTAATTTTAAAAACTTCAAATGAAATAATAGTTTTAATAAATTCTTAATGAATCCAAACAATAGTTAGATTCCCAACTTTGTTCCTCTACATATTTTTAAAATGCCAAAAGTCAATTTAAAAATCAGTTGATGAGTTTAATTTTAAATAAAAGCAAACAAAATCACAATACAATGTAATAAATTCAAATACAAAACCTCCTCCATCTCCCACTTGGTTATTTGATTCTGCTTCTCCAGGCATTAGCTTGCATGGAACTGGCTCCCTTGGCAGTTCCATGATGCCTCCTGTACTAGACTCTAGATATATACCTCCCAAGTTTACCAGAAAACTGTCCTTCTGAAAGGTTCCAGCAAAATGAAACATTTTGCTTGAAGGTTTTTAAACAAGTTATTGAAACATAAAAAGGACATTGCTTTCAAAGTTTTGGTCTGTTCCAAGAACCCTGTTGAGATTCTTGGCTCGTTCACCAACAGCCCTGACACCAAATTCAGCCAAGAGAGGCAATCCTACTTCATGATAGCTAACACTGAGGATGCATTAGCCAACCCAATCATTAAGAAACTTCTGGAAGATAAAAAAAAACATGTGACATAAGATTGACGGTGGGCTGGGCATGATGGCTAACACCTGTAATCCTAGCACTTTGGGAGGCTGAGGCAGGTGGATCACTTGAAGCCAGGAGTTCAAGACCAGCCTGGCCAACACGATGAAACTCTGCCTCTACTAACACTACAAAAATTAGTCAGATGTGGTGGTGCATGCCTGTAGGCCCAGCTACTGGGGAGCTGAGGCATGAGAACTCCTTGGGCCTGGGAGAAGGAGGTTACGGTGAGCCAAGATCACACCATTGCACTTTAGCTTGGGCAACAGCACAAGCAAGATGCTGTCAAAAAAAAAAAAAAAAAAAAAAAAAAAAAAAAAAAAAAAAAAAAAAAAAAAAAAGATTGACAGTGAACTCCTAAAGAAGGATTAGGACCATAGGATTAAATATATTTCCTGAAAATGTAAGGCTTAAAAATGTAACCAGCTAGAATAAGAGATAAGCACTTCCAAATCGTAAATGAAAATAAGTAAACTACAGCACTGTTCAACAAATACTACAGTGTTTAATGAGAAAAGACACCAAAAATGCACACAGTATGACTCCATTCATGTAAAATTCAAAAACAGACAGATTTAAAGTATGTATATTAAGAATGCAGCTGGGTGTGGTGGCTCACGCCTGTAGTCCCAGCACTTTGGGAGGCTGAGGCAGGTGGATTACAAGGTCAAGAGATCGAGACCAACCTGGCCAACATGGTGAAACCCCGCCTCTACTAAAAATACAAAAATTAGCTGGGCATGGTAGCATGCGCCTGTAGTCCTAACTACTCAGGAGGCTGAGGCAGAAGAGTCACCTGAACCCAGGAGGCGGAGGTTGCAGTGAGCTGAGATCACGACACTGCACTCCAGCCTGGCTACAAAGTGGGACTCCGTCTCAAAAAACAAAAAAAAAAAAACGGAATGCATGTTTAGGTTGTAAAACTACATAGAAAAATCGAGATTTGAATTCCATGAAGTCAAGACAATAGTTACTTTAAGCAGTAGTAAAGCAAGTTGTCAGAAGGATGTAATCGGGCTAGGGGATTTCTGCCTTGCTGAGAAGGTTATTTCTTGATCTACATGATGATTGTAGTGATGGTTACTTTATTACTATGTTAAGTTGTATATATGTTTTAAAGACTTTTCTCTATCTTTTATTTCAGGTAAGAAAAAGGTTTAAAATGTATTAAAAGGTGAGCATCATGACTCACATCTGTATCCCAACACTTTGGGATGCCAAGGCAGGAGAACCATATGAGCCCAGGTTCTCAGAGTGAGACCCCATCACTACAAAAAAAAATTTTAATTCTTTTAACTTTTAAAAAATTAAAGATATAATTTGAATAATAAGATTCATCCACTATTATACATTCATTATGTATTCTCTCTTCATGTATGTATTTGTGAATATTACATTTATAGAGTACAATTATATTACATGTACACATGAATTCAATATACAAAATATATATTTTATACATATATATGTGTGTATATGTATGCATCAGAGAGGATGCATTCTATTCAAATGTCCATAAAGCTTTTTTTGAAAAGTTCACCATATACTAAGCTAGATATGATTTGTCATTGTTTCAGATCAGTGATAGCTGTGAGTTTCCCATGCGTTCATTCTCCAGGATGGAGCTTCTATGTGTGTTATCATAATGTCATTATTTATTGGGTATATGGTGAGAGGAAGGAAAATAACTCAGCTTTCAGGTCATATGTTGCAAGACACAAGGAACCACATCTATCCACACTTGATGTAGGGCAGTGCATTACCCAGAGATCCTTGACCCGGATATGATAACTAATGGAAATCCAGATTGCCTTTCTTAGAAAATAATATGAGAAGAAAAGTGCTCTTAGCAATTTGGTAGCTAGAAGGACAGACTAGGGCAAAGATGGCTGGCAGATCACCAAAAACCTGTTAGACTTTCCCCATAGTGTAGAGTTGTCTCAGGGGAGTCGTTGGCCAGCCAGGGACTATATTTCCCAGTTACCCTTACCATTCGTGGCTGCTTTGTGACAAATGTGAACAAAATTCACGACTGCAACTTCCCAATCGGCTGCATAAAAACCTCCAGGACAGTACTCTATCTATATTCTTTTCACCTTGATGGTTGGAATGGAGATGATCCCTCAAGATCATCTAACAAACGATGTGTTGAAGATAGCAAAGCCTCCATCAGTCCAGGTTCCTGAATAATTGTAGGGATGAGGCTCACCCTCTAAGTTTTTCACCTACACAGTGCTGTTACGTGAGCAAGGAAGAAAATTCTGCGGTATCCGAGCCATTCTTTATTTTGAGTCTATTTATTAGAACACTAAGTCTACATTAACTAATACAGGAAACAATAATAGAACCTACCCCACTGTGTAGTTGTGGGGATTAAATGAATCCATGAAAGAGAGAAGCTTAGCACAGTGCCTCACACATCATTAAGTGGTGAGTGTGTATTAGCTTAGTAAGTACCCAGGAAATCATTACAAGGACCTTAGAGTCTTCAAAATGATTGAGTTCCAAGAAATGAGCTCTTGAAAATAAAGGAAAGAGATTGATGACAGTCTACTCAGTCCATTTCTTCCAGTTAATCACTCCTTCCTCCAAAGAATCCTCTGGGCTTGGTTATGTGAGTAGCACAGTAGGCAACCACAGCACATTTGAGCAATAAAGCTGCAAAACAAGCTCAGTATGGTAACCATCAGGGACAATGATGGACCAGCTGGAGATTCTGAGATATGTCCCTACCATCAGTGAATAGAGAATGGGAAACCATATGTAAATAAATATATATATGTAAAGGTAAAACTATTTCCTGCTTTCTCCCTTTTTCCTTGAAATAAGCACATGTATGTACCTGTACACACACACACACACACACACACAGACATACAGACAGATTGCAGCACTGAAAAGAGTATTGGTGATTTTATTGATGAGTCTCTCAAATCATCATCAAAACAAAATAAGCTGTTCACTTCACAGCTGGAGTCAAATGGAGTGATGACAGTTGTCTCGCCCTTCTCTGATGATAAATGAGCCTTCCCCTCCTTACTCAGGTCCTTGACCCAAATTCACAGTTATTCCAGTGACCCAGGCAGACCTTTGAGAAGAAAAAAGCCACACTCACAAATGCCTAATGAAGCTTGTCTCAACTATTACCATTGTACCCTGTCATTCTAACTATAATTGATTTGCTAAAGTGGCTTTTTTTACATAATCAGCCTAGCAGACAAAAACACCTAATATAAATTAAACACATCTCTCTCTTCCAAGTTTACCAGACCTCTTATCCCATGCCTATTTAAAACTTTCTTTGAAACTTCATATTTGCTTTTCTTATCTTGGAAGTAAGCAAATGAGTGTCTGGCCTTTAAGAGAAGTCTTTGCTAAAACGATCTCAGAATCACGTGAAGGGAACTTTTCGCCCCTAGACAATCTTTTCATTGAAGCACAAATCACAATCAATTGAGTGACTCCCTCAATTGAGTGACTCTTTGACAATGTTTTGGCAGCCACATCAAGGCTTAGTAGGAAAGAATGTCATGATTGAAGAGCAATGCCTACATACACAGGTGACAGTGGCATATTAGAACATATTCCCTATATTTATTCTCCATGAGAGTCAAGGTAGAATAATATAGAAAATTCCAGAAGGCAAGATATGTAACCTATTGTGTAGATAAAGATATTCATCATTCCTTCAAAGAAGATAACATAACTCTATTACAAAGCAAATTCCCTGAAATTGCTTGTACTTGGCGGTTTGTTACAACCAACGACTTTATAAACTTTTTGTGTTGCCAAACATAAAGATAAAATTAAACAACTTATTCAGGAAAAAGAGAAAAAAAACAATTCTTAGAAGTAATGGCCTGGGGTTTCTATGTTCCTTTCACAGAACCAAACTCCCCAAGAGATCCTGGAGCCTAGGATTCTACTGGAAGCCATGTGCTTTGTGGCTGCCTGGATGTTGTTCTCAACAATGGAAGGGTGTATGTTAACAGCCTGTAGTAACAAGACTCCATTATTCCCAGAACATAACATCTCACAAGGACTCCCAGCTACCCAGAGGTTGCAGAGAGTTCCATTTAGCACCATCTTTGTGAGGCGTGAACACCTGACACAGATGAAAGTGGAGGAGCCAGCCCTGGGGAGGAAAGGCTTTTTTCCCTTTCAAGTTTCTGAACTTTTCTAGGTCTGTGGAGGTCCAAACCACAGAACCAAGAAAACTCAAAAGAAATGCAACAAAAGGAGCTACAAATCAAAAGAGTCCTCTCTACTGTACAGCTCCTGCTGTTCTGCTTTCATTGCACACCAGCGTCTTCTGAATGGATAGCAGCACCTCAGCCTCCTCATACAAAGTCAACACATTGTATTGAGGAGTGTGTACAACTTGCAAAGGAGCCGCTGGCTACTGGCTAAATTCTCCAGTCCTTTTCAATCTCCCTCAATGCTTTTTTACTTTATGGGGCTGGGGGGCCTGTGGTGTTTTCTTTGTCTTATGACTACTAGGTTTCTCTAAGATCTTTAGGAACACCATGTGGACCCCTGCCCCCATATGACCATGTTCTCCCAGAGAGCTCTCATAATGGGTACTTTTCTTCCAAACCACCTTCCTCCTTCACTATCTACATACATTTGATACCAGGAGCCATAAAATATGTTCATAATACTAACCGCATCACACATTTTCACTCTGTCTTCTCTGTAGGAAAATGATTATGAACTTGGTAGGGGGCAGGTGCAGAAGGAAAGCCAAAAGATAATTCAGTAGGCACTTGAAGTAGTCTATGCAAATAATGACAGTGATTTTGGCTAAAGTGCTGGTGGTGGAACTAGGAAGTTATCAGACTCAGATGTATTTCAAAAGTAGAGCCAGAATGATTTGGTAAGTAGATGGTAGATGTGAGAGACAACAAAAAGACGCTAAGCATGATGCTCTCTGGAGAACATGACCACCCTCACACAGTATTATTTTGAACGCTAATTAAGTTAATGTGTGTACATGTGCTAAGCATGATGATCTCAATAAACATTAGGTGAATCTGAACTTTCTTTGTACTATTCAAAAAACCCAAAAAGAACAAACCATACAGCAAACCTTTAATTGTTATTGTCTGGGCTGTTATCATGGCCACAAGCATTTCTGGAAATTTCTCTCACTGTTTCCTCCAAATCTGTTGAGGACAAGAGAGAATAACACCAGCCACAGGATAGAATAATACCAGCCACACATACACATACACATATATATATATATATCAAAAAACTTGTGCTTTACTATGTAAGTGAAGATAAAGGCAGGGGGTGGAGGGAGAGATTCCATTGCTAATATTTATTTATGATTTGATTGTCAATATGTGTATGTTTATGTGTATATGTGATATGTGTTTTTTGGGGTTTTGTTTATTTGTTTGTTTGCTTGTTTTGAGACAGAGTCTCACTCTGTCTGCCAGGCTGGACTGCAGCGGCACAATCTGGGCTCACTGCAACCTCTGCCTCCCGGGCTCAAGCAATTCTCCTGCCTCAGCCTCCCGAGGAGCTGGGATTACAGGGGTGTGCAACCACACCCGGCTAATTTTTGTATTTTTAGTAGAGACGGGGTTTCACCATGTTGGCCAGGCTGGTCTTGAACTCCTGACCTCGGGTAATCCACCCGCCTCGGCCTCCCAAAGTGCTAGGATTACAGGTGTGAGCCACCGTGCCTGGCCTATGTGTGTTTTTATACAACATTTTGTCTCTGACTTCCTCCTCTCTGAGTAAATTCTTCCCTTTTCTATAGCCTCGTCTCAAGACTATAACATAATTTGTCAAGTACTTCTATATGCCATAGTGCGAGTGTTTCTAATTACCATTTAGAATACTGAGCCTAAAGAAATCATAAAGGGCTTACATTCTGGTAAGAGAGACTTAAGTCAATACTTACTACCAAATAAGAAAATTTTCTTAAAGAATATGGCAAATATTGTAGGTTGGCTCACTCAACACATTCCAGTTTTCTTTCCCTCGCCTTCCTCTCTTATAAAGGCTAGATAGATAAAAATAGAGTTTTCTGAGACCCTCATAACTAAGGGTCAATGAGAAATAAGCGGATGTCTCTTGAGAATTTCTGGGAAACGTTATCCCTTTCTGCAAGTTCCTGCCTGGAATGCAAACAGGATGGTTGGAATAGCAGCAGCCATCTTAACACATAAAGAAAAAAAGTCAAGAGAATCACAGAGCCTTCAACCCTGTCATCCTTGCACCGCTGATCTAATATCAAATACCATATACTCCCATACCCCTAGACATTTTTGCATGATAAAAAACAAGTCTTTATATATTTATGACCATTATAAGCCCAGCTTTCTGCTATAGGCAAAAGTAAGTCCTTAGGTAAGTCCTATCAAATCTACAGACCATTTCCTAAGCTGGCTTATTTCCTTCCTTAAACTATGTCTCTACTATCTTGTTGCTTGTAAATTAGCCATTTTCTCCTGATATCACAATTTTGGAAAACACAAATTTCCTAATAGTTCTGGATAATTGAAATGGTTTACTAAAATGAGAATCATACTACGTTTCTTAGACACAATGCTCTAATTATTCTAATTATAATATTATATATTTGTAGAATACTGAAATATAAAAGAGACAAATGAAACCAATGAAATAAAATCCCAAACTGGAAGAGTTTTATAAACAGTAATTTGAGGGGAGTCCTTAGAGTTAACAGTCTTCACATTTTTGAAGCTGTTTGCAAATCTTTGTCAACCAACCAGCTTCACCCTATTAGAAATGACTGTTTAGAACTTGAAAAGGCCATTAAGTCCTCCCTTGGAAGTTTTTCCATCTAGTCCATGGCCAAGAGGGTATCTGAAACCCCCACACACAAGAAGAGTACAGGAGACACTGAGGCCAGGAAAAGGTAATGGGCAGAAGACAATCTCACCAAGATTACATTCCACAAAATGGAATTGACAACATCTGCTCAATCTACTGTAGATAAACAGTGAACTATTTTCCATCTCATTAACTGAGAGGATGAAATATTAAATAAATCCCAGGGGCCTCATGCTTTGTTATCACGTTTAAGGCTTGGCCCAGACTTGCTGCATTAGCTAATCCGGGTAATGGTTTATAGGCTAAAAATCCTATCTAGTTTCTCTTTCTCGATCACTCACTCTCGCTCTCACTCGTACTCTCTTGCTCTCTTTTGCTGTCACAGACACATATTCTGTTGCATTCTCTCTCTCTCTGTCTCTCTCTCTCTCTCTCTCTCTCTCACACACACACACACACACACACACACACACACACACACACACAATTCCCAAGTGGCTTAAAACCAAAAGTTCCTGCTTAATCTGACTGTCTCACTAATTACTAGTCACTTAGCTTAAATTATTAACCATGTCTTCAACTGTGATATATGATACCTGTAGGTCTCCAAACAGGATTCTAATAGAATTATCTAATTCTATTAAACTGCAAACAACTGCCCATTAAATATTTATTAGCCAGCTTGCATTCATCGAAGATAGATTGGAGTGTCAGCAAACCTCTGGCTTCCCTCTTCCCGGAGCTCTGTCACACAGAAGGTTCAGCCAAACCAGCTCATCAGAATTGTGCCTATTGATCAACTGCCAATTACCTATTTAATCAAAATCAATAGAAACAAAAAGAGTTTAGAAGAACTTACAAGGTATGGTATAGATTTTTTTAATACTTGGTTAAATAAGTAAATTGGTTAAAATCTAGCTAAGTTACATGTAAACACTTAAGGTTTATTTTCCATGGGGAAAGCTGCTGACAGCTAAATAATTAGATTCTCTTTTTCAGACTGATGAACGGTATTTTTAATAAAGGGGTTTAAAAACTGTCCATTTTAGCTAACCAGGAGAGACGCGTTTTGATGCCATGATTTCAGGTTAAAATGCCTTCTTTCTTAAAGTCATCTGAAAGATAACCTGACACCTTTGGCAGACAGCACCACTTCAGATGGTAAGCATGTGGGCAGTTTTAGACAATTAGATTATGCAAGATGGCAAGTGTTCATTCACTAAAAATGCAAGAACCATCTGGATTCTCCCAGAGGATCTGGGAAGAATGAACAAGGAAAGTCACTGCTCCAGATGAACCACTTCAGCAGGAGTCATTCAAAACCCAAATGGTAAATCCATTCCTCATAGCAAAAGTCCATAATGAAGAAGAAAAAGGAAGAGAGGAAATGTTATCTGACTCTTGTTCAACTAGTTTCTCAATAGTCAGAGAAAGTAGAGCCAAAGAAAAAAGGAATTGCTACAGCAGATAATCAGTGGTGATACATACTCTTGTTTTCTGGTTGTTGTACTTAAGGATTCAACCTCAAACAATGACCTTGTATTTTGATTTAGAGAAAATATTCCTGTTCTGAGGCGAGACAATTAGGATAAACATAAAAATGAGCACTAGGAATCTCCAGTCATTAAAAACAAACCAACAGGAAAGTAAATAGTGTTACATTCACACATGAGAATAAAGTGTTGCCATGCAAATGGACAGACTATTATGACATGCACAAGGATTAATTTTATAAATATTGTGTTACATGAAAGAGGCCATGTAAAAAAGAACAGATTCTATGTGATTCCATTTATACAAAATTCACCAAAAAAGGGAGAAAATATGCTGTGTTTTAAGTGGAATAGAGGTTACCTTTGGGATTGGAGAGCTTGGTGGTGACAGAGGTGGCCATGAGGGAGATTTCTGGGGTGCTTGGTAATGTCTTGGTCTAGAAGCTAGTTACACTGATCTAGTAACTTTGGAAAGTTTCTTTGCACTTTTCTGAATGTATATAATTTTTCCATAAACAGTTTACTTTTTAAAATAAATAACAGCAATGTATTTGCAAGTCACTTTTGTCTGGACCTCTAAGTTTCCATTATATGTGAAATAAAGCAGTTGAACAAGGTGGTCTTCAGATATCTGTTGCAAAAATGCTGAATTTCTACAAAGATCACTAGTCATACGAGAACAAAATGGATCAATAAATGTGCAACTGACATCAACCCCATTTTAGCAATCAAATTTCCCCCTCCACCTGCTGCCCTTATCTTCATTTAAATAGTAAAGCACAAGTTTTTGACACTATCCATACTCGGAGAAATCGTGCCTCTAGATACCTTAGTAAGAGGGAGGGAGGAAGGAGGGAGGGAGGGAACAAGGAGGGAGGGAGGGAGGGAAGAAGGAAGGGAAGAAAGAAGGAAGAAGAAAGGAAGGAGAGAGAGAAAGAAAAGAAAAGAAAGACGGGGGGAGGGAGGGAGGGAGGGAAGGAAGGAAATAGACACATAGATTCGTATAAAACCAGACAAAAATGAGAAATAAAAAAAGCACAGATTATTCCAACTCACTTAATTTGCTGCTTTCTTCTCATTTTCCCATTTTCTTTCTCACCCTCAAGAATCTGGCCTTCAACATTCTTTCAGTTCCTCATTCATAAGAAAATATTTAATCTTTGGGTTATTTTTTCCTAAGAGAGTCCATAGTTCTGAAATCAGGAAGGAATGGGCTTCTAAGGAATGTAAAAGAAAAACAAACAGAAAACTAAATCTGCCCTAAAATATCTCCCCTGCCCATCTACCTAATGCCTGGTGTTTCCATCACTCAAAATCTTCTGAAAGTAAAGAAATTAGATTGGTCAGCCCTTTACGTAGTGGAGAACCAGCCTCTGAAGATGTGAAATATAGGACTCAAGCTTTATCCACACAGCAAAGGATGTAGAGATCAAGAGCTTGGTGCATCTCTAGAACAGGGGGCGCTGACATATGGGACCAAAGTCACATTTCCCGAACAGCTCAAGACCAAAAAAGAGGACAGCACTGTAAGGGAAAGGGCCCAGGTGTTCTCTGTTGCTCATTTCCCACCTAACACCATCTTAGTCCTAATTCTCCTCATGTTTCTACAAGGAAAGACCTTGTGAATTTCACCACGCAATAAGAAAATAAAGTTCCACCAATGGCCTCCTTTTTCTAAATAACCATTAGTCACCACAGTAAACAGTTCACTTTCTAAACTATTAGTTATATATGAAACACTGTAGGACGACTGTTAAAAATTCCCCTTCATCCACTGTGGAAACCAAAGCATAGATCTCTCTGTTCACAGAGTTGTATTAAGGACATACTGGAGCTTCACTAGGGGATGAGCAAGCGTCACCAATTCACAGCCAAAATAATGGACAGACAGAACCTAAATTCCTCACGTATGAAACATTACAACTTTTAAATTCCCTAGTAGTGTATCTCTTAAAAGGATGAAATAAAGTACAAATCAAGGATTGTTCTTTGGAGGAATATTCCTAGATCAGTTGTCAAGAAACAGATAATATGTCATTTCTCCTTAGGTCTGGGAGAGAGTGAAAGTGTCTGGAGAATGTACAATGAGCAAGTTACCTGCTGCTGTCTTTTACACATTTTAAACAGACACCAAAAGCAGCTTGGTCGGCTTTCCTTAAAAAGGTACAAGAATTTCTAGAGAACATACCCTCACCAGGCAAAAATGCTGCCTCGCTGTCTCTGTTTTATGCACCGCAGCTGGGACTGGGGTTCTGGTCTCCCCTTTAGAGGCAAAGGGCTCTGCTAACACATTGGCAGAAAGGATGGGGCAAGACTCTATTTTGAAGTATATGTTTAGGTATCAATCTGCTTCTCCAGCGTGTAAAAATAGAAGGAAATGTGCAAATAAGGATTTAAATTACAAAAAGTGCCACTGACCTCATCCCAGTACAGGAGGATCCTGTTATGGAACAGGTTTTTCCACTCCCAGAAAGTGAAAAGTAGTTGGGAGAAGAAACAAGAACAGAAATAAGAGAATACAAGAGGGAAACTATGAGGTGTTGCTCAAGAGAGAGTTATTCCATAAAGAATCCAGAGCTGTGGCCAGGCGCGGTGACTCATGCTGTAATCCCAGTACTTTGGGAGGCCAAGGCAGGTGGATCATTTGCAATCAGGAGTTCGAGAGCAGCCTGGCCAACATGGTAAAACCCCATCTCTACTAAAAATACAAAAATTAGCCAGGCGGTAGGCACACACTTGTAATCCCAGCTACTCAGGAGGCTGAGGCAGGAGAATCGCTTGAGTCTGGGAGGCAGAGTTTGCAGTGAGCCAAGATCATACCACGACACTCCAGCCTGGGTGACAGAATAAGACCCTGTCTCAAAAAAAAAAAAAAAAAAAAAAAGAATTCACAGCTGCACAGATGCTGAAACTCACCAAGTTGCTGCTCCTGTTACCATCCCTTGAAGATTACTGTGCCTGAGATTTCTTGTCTTCTACCCCATGTCAATTTTTCTATTATAATAGAAGTTGTATCTGTGTGCATGACTGCCAAGTTAAATATTGCATTTCCTAACCTTCCTTAAAGCTAGATGTGGCTATGTGATCAGGTGCTAGCCAATGAAGGTTATGAGCAGAAGTAACTTGTGCAACTTTCTGGTCATAGCCAAAAAAACAAGACACATGCATCCTATTATTCTTTCTTTCTTCCCACTTGTTGAAATTCAGACCCAGTGATGGGAACTAAAGCACCCATCATAGACCCAGAGAAAGAAGTCACGTGCTAACAATAGAAGAGCAGCAACACAGAATTGGTTGAGTCCACACACCATGAACCACCGTATAAGCTTTAGACGGCTTATACTTGGCAGCCAAGCCAATATCCTAAAACTTACAACCAGCAGCTGCTACTGGTCAGCTCTTCACCACCTTCTATCCCATTTGGAATGATGACTAACTGCAGCCCAGCTTTTGCCCAGTGCCCCCAGCTAACAAGAATGATTCCCGATCTAACAGCGTGGCACCACCACCACCACCAAGAACAGAGGTTACTACCTATAAACAACTTGCAGGATTGTGGGAGTTTGAATCAAAAGCACTGTCCCAATGAAAGTGGGATGATGATGAACCAGTGAGAAATCACCCACTGAGTGTGGTCAGCTGTGGCTATAATGCCACTGATGACAACACCATGACCTTTATTCCCCACCAGGAAACTAGGGAGAGGAGCCAGAGTAGGGTCACCTAAATATATTGCAAGTGCCAAGACCTTGTGACTGAATAAATAAGTGCCAGTGGAATGGAAATTAGAAGGCTAAACCTAAAATAAATTCAACAGACTACCCGCTCTTTATGTTCTCCTTTTAATCAGTTACTTTCATGAGACTTTGCAGAGGAGGAGATGTGACTCACGAGCATGCTTGCCAGAGACAGATGCTGGTGGGTTTGTGGGGTTTTTTTTTTTAATTCTATCAGACGGGATCTGCAAAAAATTTGGATGAGGAGAAAGGCCAATGGTAAACATGCTTGGAATCAAGGCAGATTTTCTGGGGAAGTTGTACAGGTTTTTTATGGACTCACAGTTTCTAAAACTCTTTTCAAATACATAAAAATAAAAGATGAATCAGTTTTATAAATAAAGGAACTTAGAGATCATCGTCTAGTTTAACCTTGTGTTCCTAAGCAAGTACTTAATAGAGTGTACAACACACGGTTGACAATCAAATACATTTTTTGTTGCCTGTTGAATAAATTATTGCCTTACTAGAGAATAAGACAGAAGAATGGCTTGTCCAAGATCACACAGAAAAGATTCAGGACAGTTGTGGATAGAACTAAGATGTCTCAGCCTCAAATCTAATACATTTTCTATGCTGTCTTCTCTCATTACGTCACAGTGTCGCTTCAGTTTTTTTTAAATGAGCCCCAAAATTCATGCGCCCACCTTTCTTTTCCTGGTGTCTATATTAGTTAGAATAATTTTAGCTGTAGGTAACAAAAAAGTAACTAAAACCAGATGATGATTTATTGTCTGCTTTAAAACATCCAGAGGTAAATTGTCCCAAGGTTGATTTTGGCAACTCAACAACATCGTTAAGGACCTAATAAGAACCTTCCATCTTTCCACTTGCCCATCCTCATGTGTTGCTTTCATTTTCGGGTTTATTTCCTCATGATTGCTAACTGTTTGTAGCACCTCTTTTTATCTTCTATGAAAGCACGTAAGTAGAAAGGAATAGGCAAGGATAAAAATGGCTTCCTTCTCACAATACTCTCTCTATTAACAAAAAGCAGTATCTTTCCTGGAACCTTCAATATACTCCCCTTTATGTCACATTGGCCAGAACTGGCCCACATGCCCACTGCTGAACCAATCAATGGTGAAAAGAAATGGGATTTTAATAATTGGCTTAGGCCATTCATGTTTTACCTACTGAGCTGAGTACATTCCAGTCTGAACAAATGTATTAACAAGAAAGAAGAGGAACTGGCTATTTGAAAACACCTATGAGATTCTGCCACATACACTGATTTCTTGGCAGCTCTATTCCTCAAGACTAAGATAAGCCCTCTGGTATTGGGTCTCAACAATGTTAGACATAGAAGTATGAATTCAACAAACGTTTATGAAGCACTTGCTATGTGCCAGTCTCCACACAGACCCTGCAACTAAAACCACAAATAGAACTGGCATTTACCCTCAGGGAGCTCCCTAGAGAAAGACCACAAAATAAGTTTTTACAATCTAGTATGGTTTCTGTTCTTATGGGGAAAATGCCCAGAACTATGGGAAAATAAATAAGACATAACTAGCCAAGATTTGGATGGTCAGGGAAGGTGTCTATTAATAAAAGCAGGTGTCATCGGTAAAAATAAGTGGAAGCTAGCATAGAGGTGCAATAGGATGAGCAGAGTGTGTTCCAAATAGAGGGCTCAGCATGGACCAACTCCAAGAGATAAGGGAGAATATGAGAATCTAAAGGCTGAAAAAAATGAGTATGACTATAGCATGGAACATGAGGCAGAGGGATCAACGGAGAATAAAGAGGTAAGAGCTGGCATACAAAGTAGTTTGGGAAGAGTAGCAGCTGATTTCAAGTTTTTGCTGTTTGATGAAGGATCTGTCATGACAGCTGTAGGTGGAGTCACAGGTGTGGAAACAACTAAAAGGCAGCAAGCGCAAAAGAAACCTCCTCTGCGGAAATGGATCAAGACGTTGCTACTTGGTGGCTTGTGATTCCCTTTGCTGATTCGCCATCCATCGAGGCTATTACAGCCCAGGCTGAAAATAAAGCACCAGTTCAGAGTGTCAACAACTCCCCAGCAGAAGGGTTAGTGTGGGTAATGAGTGCGCTTTGACAGCCCAAGGTCAGATATTTAACAATATTCCGGAGTTAAGTACGATACACTGAGTGCTGTTTTAGCTTCTTACTTGAAAGGCTCACAGCTGCTAATATTTACAGAAATAGGAAGCAATTACAGTTCGCTGCCACAGGAGGAACTTAAATAATTTAAGACTCATAATGCCTCTGATTCTTTTCAAGCCATCTTTTTTCCAGAACCAGCTGCTTCTAGCTCTCCGAGAGCCCTCTCTTCAGAAGGCAGAGTCGACCTGATGTGAAGCTCTGCTTTTGCTAGCCCAAAAACTCAAGCACACAGCTTTTTGGCATCCACAACATTTCTCCCACACTTGTATTTCATCTCTGGAAAAGGCCCCTTTTCTCACCAGTGATGAAACTCCAGAGCCATCTGCTTGGGCTAATCTGGGCAAACTGGCATGAGCAGAGAGAACCAAAATGTGATTTCACAAATTAAACTAATTTATTTCAGTAGCCATTTCCATGACACGGATGTGGTAGGACAAGAATAGAGAAGAAGAAAGGGAAATGGTGGCGGGGTGGGGGTTGGGGGGGCGGAGGCTGGGGAGGATTGAATATGTTGAATGCTAAACAGAAGAAAGTCAGATTTTAAGTGGCCAAAGTTTCCATGTGAACCACCAAAAGATCCTCTTCTTATGATTGAATTATGGATTCGGTTTTTCCTACAGTGGTGAACAAGCTGATGAGTGGGGTAAGAAAATGTAGAAAATTGTAAATTTTTTTGAACTGAGGTTTGGATTGATGGTTTTTATGTTCACCTATAATAGGATCTTTGCAAGAATGAAAGAACATTGGAGTATCTGTTTCCATTATGAAGTTTTAAAATATAACTAAGACCCTGAGTGATAAAGTTACTCCAGTTGACAGAGCCACTCTTTATAGAACAATGTTCTAGGGTCTTTGACTTCCAAAATCTTTCATATATCATCACAGCTTTTTTTTTCTCTTGGGATGACATCATGCTAGAAGGGAGAAACATGTTTTCTGGCACCCATCAAATTACTTTTCAAATCTCTACCCCTTTGTGGCTTCAAACTTTGGGTAGTTATTCCATGCCTGTAAGCCTCAGTTTCTACATCTACAAAGTGAAAATGTCCCTATAAGTATGTCTTAATGAGAATTAAATTATTTTAATGAAGTAACTTGGACAAAGAATCTGATAGTGTCTAGATAACAGAAAGCATCCAATGAAGGCTAGCTCCTTTCTTTCTCTCTCAATATCTATTCTCTTCTGTTGTGTTCATCCAGATAAAATGTGTGCCTTTCTAATGCCTATTGCATTTGGGAGAAATGCTAATTAGTTGTTCCTCCTTGTACCTTAAAAAATATACAGACACACTTATTTCTTATATCAAAAAGGGTGCTATCATGGATTGAATTATGTTGCTCAAAATTCATATGTAGAAGTCCTAAGCTTCAGTATCATAGAACTTGACTTTATTTGGAAACAGTCAACGCAGATGTACTTAGTTAAGAAGAGGTCACAGTGGAGTATGGTGGGCTCCTAATCTAAAACAACTAGTGTCCACATAAGAAGGGGACATTCAGACACAGATATACACACAGGAGAACACCACATGAAGATGAAGGCAGTGATACAGCAGAAGCCAAGGAACACAAAAGATTCCAGCAAACCACTGGAAGCTAGGAAAATGGCATGGATCAGATTCACAGCCCTCAGAAGAAACCAACCCTGTCCCTACCTCAGAGTTTGAGCCTCCAGAACTGCAAGGAAATAAACTTCTGTTGTTTAAGCCACCCCATTTGCAGTACTTTGTTATGGCAGCACGGGAAACTAATGGGCAGGCCCTCTGCTAAAAGTCATTCTCTACTCAGTGTACACATTAAGCACTTTCACCATTACGGCATTTCTTACAGGTTGCCAACGACTTCAAGGCTTTTGGGTGGACATTCAGTTGCATCCTATGCAAATAACATGGCTGACTTGGACAATTCTGGTGGGGTGAGAATACATGGGTCCTTAGTCATTGCCTTATCAGGCCCAAAACGACTTCCATAGGAGGCCTCATGGGTTCTATTTATTAACTTGGTTTTCTTTCCTACTAAACCAGAAGGCTCTCAAAGACAGACACTACGTCTCACTCATCTTCATATCCCAACGTAAAGGTGAGGAAGGGGTACAACATTTGTTGAATGCCTTACTTTTTGCCAAGAACTGTGCTAAGCACTTTAAATTTAGCTCCACAAACTGATCTCAGTGTCTGTCACGTGCCAGGAAGGCATCAGTGTCCTCATTTTATAAAAGAGGAAATTAGGCTCAGAAAATGACTGGAATGAATTCATATATGTATGTAGGTCAAATCTGGATGGATACATAGATCGAATCCATATATAAACACAAATATTATGAAAAATATTAAATTCATTCAAAAATCAGAATACCTTCTCTCAAATAATGATATTAAAGGGATAGAATTTTTCTCTGTATTTGAAAGTTTTCTGGCATAAATTTCTCTCAATGCATTTGTTTTGGAGTTTTTTAAATTTTTGTATTTTGATATCTTGCGTACCGGGACACAATACCCTCTAACAGACATATTTGCTAACAGAAATTAGAGGCAATCCTGAGTATCATGTCTTCCTGCACCCCACCCCCTGCTGGTTTTCCGTGATCACAAAGACCCAACCCAGACAATCTGAGTGCCTGATCAACCTTGATGAATGCCCTCTGGATTTAAAATTTTTCTTGCCAACTCCATTACTTAGTAGTTAGTTTTCTTCTCTTCTAAGCACCTCTTTTAGAGCATTATTCCATGAGCAGGGGACACAAGACTAACTTTACAGGATCCTGAAAAGACTCTAAAAATTCCCCCTCATATCAGGCCCTCAAGCCAAACCAGACACTTCAGCTCTCCCCCACAGGTTTCCAAACCTACCCTAAGCAACTCGAGGAAAATCCCCACTGTGAACATTCACGAAGAATTTTTGCTAAATCAGCACCAAACTAGATGTCTAATGATTAACTATATCCCCTTGAGAAAATATTCAGTCACAACATTGCCTGGCAGTGATGCCTTGTTTTAGAACACCTCTCAGAGGGGATGGCGAAGCATAACAATTTTAGAGTCCATCTCCCTGTATAAATGAAAGCACATCTAAACAATGAAATTCAATATTTACAATGAATTCCTTTTCAAAGCAACCATGAACCCTCTGAGGACAGGTATCAAATATTTCTTATTCTGTACACCCATTATGATGTTTGGCACACCATTCGCTCCCGGTGGATATTAGGCAGGACAGACTAACAGAGAAGGTACTAAAATATATATACATGTAGGCATATATGTATATATATGATCATGGCTAGCACCAAACATGAGCAAGAGCTATCTGCAAATGCATCTATTTGCATGTCAATTGCTATAACCAGTGGAACTGTTTTTAATGCTTACCTTGATCATAGGCTCTAAGAATATAAAAGTAATAACTTACCAAGCCTAATTCCTTACTGTCAAAATATCAGAGACTCAATCATTCTCACAAAACCCAAGCACAGTTCAATTTAAAATGACAACTAGGAAACTTTAGGCTTAACCATGTCAACTGAACAATTCTTTATTTGAAACATACAAAATATTTTATGTATTTGCTAATCATTCTACCTTGTTATACATGAGAGGCTTTTGAGTTATGCCAGTGCATAATGTCTGTGTTTTTAAACTTTTCTAAATATAAGAAATCACACACTAATACAGGAATAAATGACGTAAAAAATCCTTGTGGCCCAAAGGATATTAGTACTAACTTTCTGATGTTTTTCCTCCATATTTTTAATCTGATATCATATATAGTTTAGCTCAAAAATGGGATTCTATACATTCTGTTTTGTAACTTGCTTTTTTTCATTTCTTGTGTCTTTTTCTAACTCCTGTGGGTTTATTAAATCAGACAAAATCATTACATGATCAGCTAGCAAGCCTACATTGACAATCATTTACTGCATATTTTTCTTAAGTAATGAACAATTTCATAATTCGTAATTTTCAACACCCCTGTCAAGCTGAGGTAAAGTAAGGAGAGAGAGATCTCTGTTCAGAAATACATCAAAACCTACAACTTGGGTATTATAGCAAAGCTCAAGAAACTGTCAACAAAAAGTTGAAATTTCTAATGTAGGCTGACCCTGGGTGACTCTGATTGACCCAAACCTTTTGCTTACAAGATAAGGAAGATTCTCTATTACCGTATCAGCTCACTAGTTGGAATGTTGACTATCTGACATCAGAAGTGAGGGTGAGGATGGAAGGAAAGGAAAAAACATGCATTCAGACATTGTAGTATTTCACTAGCAGATTTCCAGACATACTGTGGTACACAAGCCCATCAATTATATAAACTCTCAGAAAGTTCAAACAAAACAATAAACAGAGAAAAGGTCATCATATAACAGCAAAGAAAGTCAGGGAAAACAGCTGCCAGTGTCAGACAATGCTTGAGCCAATCTAAGGAGGAAAATATCAGGAGAGATTAAGACTGCTGCTGGCTTTAAATCTTCAGGTGTTGCATTCTGTCTGATAGCTGCCATACCAAGAAAGACAGCAATCAAGATCAGTAACCCAGTGGCCCTTTCAACCACAGCTCTCCTTCCCCAAAATGGGTTGTCAATATCCATTTTATGAGTTGGAAGCCTGGGGTTTGGGTTATAGCCTGTAACATGTTAGAATGCATTCTGCTGGGTCAGGGGAGGCAGGGCGAGGAGAAAGACCTAAATCTGTGACTCACAAATCCTCCATATGAGGCTGTCCTTGGGGAGAAAGCAATTTGGTCCAAAGCGCTGGTCCAGAATGAATCTCTATGTCAGGTGACATATATGCCTGTAATCCCAGTGTTTTGGGAGGTGAAGGCGGGTGAATCACTTGAGGCCAGGAGTTCAAGACCAACCTGGCCAATATGGCAAAACCTCGTCTGTACTAAAAATACAAAACTTAGCCGGGCGTGGTGTTGCACATCTGTGGTCCCAGCCACTCAGGTGGCTGAGGCACAAGAATCGTTTGAACCCAGGAGGCAGAGGTTGAAGTAAGCTGAGATCACAACACTACACTCCAGCCTGGGCGACACAGCAAGACTCTGTCTCAAAAAACAACAACGAAAAAGAGTGATCAAGGTTCTTTCAGTTCTATCTGCAACCCAGAAAAAATGAGCATGATATTTGCAGATTTCAGTTTCAAGGACTTACCCAACCTCTTTGTTAGAAGTGCTCTGACTAGAAAGAAAGCATGATGATAAAAAGTTAAGGTTATTAAATTGTTGCTTATTAACATTTTTGAGGGCTTTAACTCATATCCCTGAAACCTAGAATGTCTTCTAATTACCCGTGCATACCTCATTGATGAAAACTAATGAAATCATTTCATTCCCCTACTTACAGTCCTCCAATGACACCTAGTCCAAACTCCTTCTCATGTCCAAATGGGCCCTTCTTGATCTGAACACAATCTCAGGGCTTTCTTCCTTAATAACATTCAACGTATAAGGTGCAATTCAGCCAGATGTTGCAACGTAGAACTCCACAGTTTATACCACATTGTTTCTCTTCTCCCTGTCTTTGCACATGGTGGTCACTTGGCCAGTCAAACCCATCTGCAGTCTTCAATTGTCCCTTCATCCCAAGTCCACAATCTTCCAGGCAAATCCTCACTCACTACAGCTTCAGTAAAACAGATCCACACAATGGGGCTGACTTTTTGAAACCAGCTACTTGACTTTGCATCCTGGTTCCATCATCTAGTAGTTAGTTGTTTAACTTCCCAGAACTTCTGTTTTCTCGTCACTGAGATGTGAAAAGAACACCTGAAGATGTTGAGAGTTTTAAACAACATAAGACATTAATCAGCTTTTTGGAAAATTCTAAGTGTTCAGAAACTAGTAGTTATTATCTAATCACCATTATTATCATCATCACTATCTTTAAAGACCCCCGTTAAAACTCCTTTTTTTGTAAGACCCCTTTGCCAAATATATCTTCCTCCCTCAAAATGCTTTCTTACATTTTGTCCCACTCCTGAAACTTGGACATACTTCTCATATGGCTCTCATACTGAATCATAAATATTTTTTGCATATCTGTTCCCTCTCTGAAAGCTTCTAAAGAACGGAAGCCGCATCGCATTCATCTTTGTATTCTCAGAAGCGACCAGTGCCTGACACACGGGAGATACGAAAATAAATATTAGCTGAATGAATCAATAATTGAAGGAGTTCTTTAAAAGCCAAGCAAAAACCAAATACCAATCAATCAAATCATATTTAACTGCACTAAGGAAATTTACTATTCAGAGAAATCATAAGAAAAATTAAAGAACCAAATGAAATCGTGAAAAGCACGTGGATTTGGGAGTCAGGCTTATCTGAGTTAGAACTCCAGCTGTTCCTCTTCCAAACTGCATGACCTAGATCAAGTTATTTAACCTTTGAGAGCCTTTGCATCTTCATCTTTAGCTAAGGTGAGAATATGTCTACCTCATAAGGTAAACAAGGTAAATATACAAGCCAACTACCTGAGCCTATGAGAAAGTGTTAATTTATGAAGAATTACTTTTGTAAATTTAATTCTTCTCTATGAATCTTTATGTGAAATTTAGATCTGCTAAAATGCTGCATATACCTGTACCACCATAGGGGCTGAGTTTTATTTTCTTATCCTGTCCCCATGCTCTTAAGCACTCAGACATGCACAGCGCATCTTCCGTATACCAGACCACATTTATTGATTTGTGTACTATGGACAAATGTTCTTAGCTTTAATTCAACTATTGTATATTGCTTTTACTCAAACCATTAATTTCAACCTCAGAATTTGGAGAGTAAATTAGGAATCATTGTCTGAGGAACCCAAGCTTGAATAGAGCTGTGTGAATCCTAATTGATATATTCTTGGACACTGCATTATAAATAAACTGACCAGCTCCACATATTTAAGGAAGATAGGGCTGCAAACAGAGCATAGGGTGATAAGATGAACCTCGGCCAGGCGCGGTGGCCCATGTCTATAATCCCAGTACTTTGGGAAGCCGAGGTGGGCGGATCACTTGAGGTCAGGAGTTTGAGAGCAGTCTGGCCAACGTGGTGAAACCCCATCTCTACTAAAAATACAAAAAAGTATCCGGGCGTGATGGCACACACTTGCAGTCCCAGCTACTTGGGAGGCTGAGGTGGGAGAATTGCTTCAATCCGGGAGTCGGAGGTTGCAGTGAGCAGAGATCTCACCGTTACACTCCAGCCTAGATGACAGAGCGAGACTCAGTCTCAAAAAAATAATAATAATAAATAAATAAGATGAACTTCATCTCTTTTGTTTATTTGACTAGGTCTGACCATAATGATAGAAATCCTTCACAGGTATTCAGTTTTTTTAAAAAGCGAATTAAGCATATTTCCTACTAATCAACCTATAGAACTTGCACAGAAATGTTTACATTATCAGACAATCCTACTCGTTCTTATAGAAAGAACATACATTACTCATGAACTCCAACCAAGTTGGAGTTTTTAAACTTTGGCAGGGAAGTTTAAAAGAGGGATGTGGTGGGAAATGACCAAGTTTCTGATTTCCCAAGTCCAGGGAATTCCCAGTTTATCCCTAAACGTTTATCCCTAACCAGTTTATCTCTAACCATTCCTTTGTTCTTGACACAAGAATGAAGGAAGCAAGTGAAAGATGGTTATCAATGTTACTATTCAAAAACAGAGAAATTAAATTAAACCAAATCTCAAGATCAACTGGACAGGTTTGAATCATATGCAGATATCGAACTGCTCATTCAGCCCCTAAAACCTAATTTCTTTTTTTTTTTTTTTTTTTTCGAGACAGAGTCTTGCTCTGTCACCAGGCTAGAGTGCAGTGTACAATCTCAGTTCACTGCAACCTCTGCCTCCCAGGTTCAAGCGATTCTCCTGCCTCAGCTGCCTGAGTAGCTGGGACTACAGGTGCATGCTACCACGCCCGGCTAATTTTTGTATTTTTAGTAGAGTCATGGTTTCACCATGTTGCCAGGATGGTCTCCATCTCTTGACCTCGTGATCTGCCTGCCTCGGCCTCCCAAAATGCTGGGATTACAGGCGTGAGCCACCGTGCCCAGTCAAAACCTAATTTTAATGGAAATGTAGAGGTGGATGAATAGGAACCTCGATAAAAATTGAATATGGGCAGAGTGTCATCTACCTTATGTTATTATGGAGGATCATAGATTGTATACATTGCAAATGCAGGTGTCATTAAAATTAGAAAACACACAGTCCTCTTTCACCTTACCAGAAACCTAAAGGCTCGTAATTGCTAAGGAATAAATGGCTTACCTTTGCTATGTTCCAAGTCATGAGGGCATCAACAGATACATGAGTATTATAATATCTGTATTTGTCTTACTGGAGGAACAGAAAAAAGAAAAGACAACTTTGCAAAAGTACCTGACTACAACTACAGTAGTGTGGAGTGTGGCTATTAACAACTGCCCCCAAAATAGAATACAACTTAAGTCCAAAGAAATGCAACTGTATTTAAAACATAAGCTACAAGATAAAAAAGTTGGCACATCAACACTACATACTGAAATTTAATCAAACTGAAAAGAACAGTTAATCTGTCTTCAAGAAAAAAGGAGGGGGTAGTGTGTAATATTTTTGATATATGGATGGCTGGGTAGAATAAATGACTGTCGCACAGAAGGTTTATCTGTAAACACTGCAGCAAGTCTGAGGTTTTTAACCACAATAAATGGCTTGTTTCAATCAGATGCTGCTAGCAGGAAATCCATGGCCCATAGGAGCAATTACCCATCTCTTGACTGAAGCACAGGGCAATTACAAGCTACCGAAGTACACTCACAGTACCAAAGCACTTGACTGTATGGTGCTAATGGAACTGGGACAAGAAACAGTGGTTTGTGGCTACACTTCTCAGATTCAGCCCCTCCTGAATCCCCTTCATATTCCTCTTATCTCACAAGACTGCAACATAGACAGAGAAATTGTGCAAAAGAAATACCATCTTTATTCAAAACACAGATAATAGGATTTTCTCTACTCCTGCATCTCACCACAGCCCCTTAAAATTATTACACTCATTCTGATGTTTTAAATGCATCATACCTTTATCAGTGGTTTTACAGAACCCTTCTTACCGATCTCCTATTCAGAATTTGGTGCTCATTATTAACTAAATCAATTAGCCAAATTAGAACTTCTAATCTTAAGGAAGGGAAGAGAAACCTGTCAGGGAAACAAATGAGAAAATAATTAGTCTTTTATGTCACTGTGAAAAATATGTCAACTAGATATTCTTAGAGAGTTAACCACTCTAAGATTAGAGAAAGAAAAATAAAAAATAGTAAATGGTCTATCAGGGTAAGCTTCCATTTTCATGACTTTTATTTCTAATAGGTAACGTTTCCTGAAGACTGAATATGCCAAGCATTGCATTATGTGCTTTTAAGTATATTGTCTCATTTAAGTTTCACAGTAACTGTGAAGTAGATACTATTATCATCCTCATTTATAGAAAGAAATAACAGAGACTCAGTTTGAGTACACCACAGTTAAGTATACCGTGGATTCAGGACTTGAATCAGGTCTGTAGACATCCAAAATCTAGCTTTTAAATACCATGTCATTCTGCCTCTGTTATTGGGTAACTCTGTAAGTCATAGTTCCCTACTATGAAAAACTGGCAAAACCACTCTTTCATGTTCCCATAACAGACATTAATAATCAATCCCAGCATCCTTCCCCCTTGAGTGTAGATAGGACCACAGAATCACTCTTATCATAGTATTTCAGGAAGTCAATCGTCTTCAACTTTTATGCCAACTCCGTTTTAGAATTTCTCAGCACAGAAGCCTTGGCATAGTACTGGACCCATTAGTAGGCATTCAATGAATGTCAGTCTTTAAGAGATCTTGTGTAGCAGAAACATAGACATATCTATCAGACTTGAACATATCAGCGTTTAACTTTTGGCTCTACCATTTATGAATGATGTGATTTAAGCAAGTTATCTAGCTTTCTGGATCTTAGTTTCCTCATTTGTAAAATAAAGATGGTATTACCTACTTGCAAACCCTTTTTTTTTTTTTTTTTTTTTTTTTTTTTGAGATAGGATCTTGCTCTGGAATGCAGTGGCGCTATCAAAGCTCACTTCCGCCTCAAACTCCTGGGCTCAAATGATCCCCCCCACCTCAGCCACCTGGGTAACTAGGACTATAGGCATGCCCCACCATGCCCAGCCTATTTTTGATTTTTTATTTTTGTAGAGACAGGGTCTCACTATGTTGTTTTTGTAGGACAGGGTCTCACTATGTTACCCAGGCTCTCACTGTTATCCTGGCCTCAAGCGATCCTCCCCTCTTGGCCTTCCAAAGTGCTGGGATTATATGCATAAGCCGCTGTGCCTAGTCACAAAACTATTATGAGGATAAAATAAGATGGTCTCTGGTGTTAAGAGGAAACTGATCCCCCAGGAACACCAGACTTCTTAATAACAATAATAAAAGATCATTAGTTTTTCACAAAACTGCTTGAATCCTAGAAGACTGGAATAAATCTGAGGCATGCTCCTAAGAAGGAAGAATAGAATTAGAAATAACATTGACAGGATGCCTTGAACCCGGGAGGTCGAGGCTGCAGTGAGCCAAGATTGCACCACTGCACTGCAGCCTGGGTGACAGAGCAAGACGCTGTCTCAATTAAAAAAACAAGAAGAAGAGGAGGAAGAGGAAGAGGAAGAAGGGTAAGGAGAAGGAGAAGGAGAAGAAGGAGGAGGAGGAGGAGGAGGAGGAGGAAGAAGAGGAAGAGGAAGAGGAAGAGGAAGAGGAAGAAGAAGAAGAAGAAGAAGAAGAAGAAGAAGAAGAAGAAGAAGAAGAAGAAGAAAGAAAGAAAGAAAAGAAAGAAGAAAGAAAGAAAGAAAGAAAGAAAGAAAGAAAGAAAGAAAGAAAGAAAGAAAGAAAGAAAGAAAGAAAGAAAGAAAGAAAGAAAGAAATAACATAGTGTCATGAGAGTCCTGGAAATGGGACTATGAAGACTAAACAGACCCCATATTCCCAGAAGGACAGATAACATTAAATAACAACTTAGGAGAAATGAAAAAGACATCTCAGGTCCTGAATTAAGGAGAGAGAAACAAAAAGTCTACCCCTAGGCAATGAGTAGTGGTTATGATGCCTATCAAGGATGTGACCTAAGGAAAGAAAACCCAAAAGAAAAAGAAATTTGTTTTACTTCTCGGTCTGAGACCCAGCCAGCAAAATTTGAATTTTTGTTCTCATCCATTGGGAAACTCCTAAGACATCATAAAAATATACAATACAAACTTTGGATTTGCTCTTAAGATAATTGATTCTCCCAACCTGGCCTTCCTGAGGACTGGGACAGAGGCCCAGCCACATGCTACGGGGAGCATCAAGCACTATGCCTGGCTCATAGTAAGTACTCAATACATATTAATTTTTATCCTCTCTTTCCCTTAAAAAGAAGAAACCTTGCTTCTCCAAATGCACCTTAGGTTCTTGCCTGCAAAGAAATGCACTATTTCCATTCTGGGCCTCAATAACTAAGTAGCATCCAGGGAAAGTAGGAATCTCAAACCTCTGTCACAGTACTTGTGGGAAACTAGATTAGCAACAGTGTGCCTAATCCAGTTTCCAACAAGTACTGCAACAGAGGCTTGAGATTCCCTTTTTCCTCTTTCTATTCATGCATTTCCTATTTTCTCAAGCAGTTAGAAAAAGAAAGAAGTTCTACTAGACAAATCTCCATTCACATCCAGCAAATTCCATCATCCCCCTCCAGTCCCCTATCCGACCACCACCACCACCACCAGCATGCATTGTCATGGTCCTCTTATGGCTCTAATGATGATGGATGCAAACAAATCAAAATCATTCATAAAACTGCATCACGGCCGGGCGCGGTGGCTCAAGCCTGTAATCCCAGCACTTTGGGAGGCCGAGACGGGCGGATCACGAGGTCAGGAGATCGAGACCATCCTGGCTAACACTGTCAAACCCCGTCTCTACTAAAAATACAAAAAACTAGCCGGGCGAGGTGGCGGGCGCCTGTAGTCCCAGCTACTCGGGAGGCTGAGGCAGGAGAATGGCGTGAACCCGGGAGGCGGAGCTTGCAGTGAGATCCGGCCACTGCACTCCAGCCCCGGCGGCAGAGCGAGACTCCGTCTCAAAATAAATAAATAAATAAATAAAAAATAAAAAATAAAAATAAATTTTAAAAACTGCATCATAAAAGAGTTCACTACACTTACCTTCACAGAACTGGTTTGGGAAAATTACAGAAATAGGTGGCGAATATGTACACTGCACTACAAGAAGTCCATATGATCTGTACATCATGCATTGCACCGTGATCAACCTGTCTCTCTTTCACATCCTCTTTTTTCCTGTCATATCTTTCCTTTTCTATTCTTCAGGATTCAAGACTTGAGCCTAGAGGTTAGAAGGATGTACCGTGCTACTTTGCAGCTGCGGATTCTCACAAATGCCTAAACTCCCTATCGCACAAAGTTCTCCCTATTGCTAAGATCACCTATTTCTAGTTCCCATAAAGGGTGTACTATAGATCAGAAGTGTTCTGTGCTAAAGAATCCACAAATGCAGATTTTATGGAAATCTGATGAAGCTTTTATTCCAATGTTTTTAAAATAATTCTTTGGAGAACATGCAAGATTTGGGATCTTTAAGATATTGGCTTCTAAAAAAGGTTTCAACTGTCATACTTGAGTACTTGAGTTATTGAAAACAAAACAAATAGAAACATGCTCTGATGGATTTTAAAAGGTCAAATACCTTTGATGACACTGATATTCAAAAACTGTGATGGTTAACCTCATTTTTATGACAAAATGTGTTAGTTTTTCATTCCTTGGCTCACGGATCCTCTCTTTATTCTACATTATACTTTCACAAGATGTGTGTGCTATGACATTCATTCTGGTCTCCTCAGCCTCCTGGCTCCCCAACCCTTCCCATTGCCCTCCAAAAAAAGTAGCCACAAAATTAAGGAAAAATATCCAGCTGAAAGGGCAAGGTTTTCTAGAAGAGGAAAAAGAGTGGGAAATGAATTATTTCAGACCAAAAGCAATTATATTTTGAAGGCAGAAGCAGACATCTTCTGGCACAACTGTCAAGATGTTACAAAAAGATTAAAGGAGTTTTTTTTTTGTCATTTAAAATCTGTTTCTGGCTCGCAAAAAAAAAAAAAAAAAAAAAAGCATGCTGTTCAGTTTGTGATTTTTAATAAGATTTCTCAATAGACTCGCTGCTTTAAAAAAAAATGTGTGAGAGAGAAGGAAGCAAAAAAATCGAAGGCAATGCAGCAAATACAGCCACGACTTTGATACAGTATCATTCATTGTAGCCATTCTGGTGGATTTAGACAAGATTTTTGTGGGAGGTTATACCCTACACAATAATCTGTCAACAAAATATACTTTTTGCAGAGACTTTTCAGGATTTAGACTTCTGCTGGGGTTAAAGTAAAAACACCAGATTAATTATTTTCAAAACTCTAGGGATTTTTGCGCAAGGAGCCAAAGGATGGTATTTTTCACTGCTAATAGTGTGCAAGCCCTAAGCTTCAAACATCCAGATGCTATTTTGTCCCCATTCTTCACAGCGCTGGCTTCCTCAATTCTCCACTAGGAATTGCTGGTCAAGTTCCTGCAAGAGAGGCGCAGGAGGGTATCCAGAAGACCTAACTAAGGTTGTTCCGTCAAGGGAGTCATGATTTCTAGAACATTCCCTATTCTGTTCCCCACTCGTAGGAAATAGAAACTGTTTTGGAACTTGATTATAGTCTTAACTCTCTCCATGGAAGCTGAGCAACCACCGATTCTCTTCTACCTTTCCCTATCTCTCCATCATCACCCCATACTCCATCTCTTTCCATTGATGGAGTTCAACATACTCATTTCAAAGGCTTTTCTTCTGGCGTTCCTCTCTTCTAACCTCCTGTACATCCCTTTCTATTTGTGAGCATGGTGGGTCACAGTCTTGGCTCATTCATAAACATGAATGGAAATTGTAAACAGAAGGAAGTTTCATAGACCATTTTTTCTCATTTTGTCTCCAATTTGCAAGAATTTCTCTTTTGCTTAATGCATGTGTAGGATGGGCTAGGACCTGTGGGAAGCCACATAAAATAAGTATGTGATATGACCTTTTCTTTCAAGTATTTTACAATATTTTGAAAGAAGCAAGACTTTTACTTGGGAAACAATTAGAGCACAGTGTGTGATGGTAATCAATGAAGTGCTAAATAACCTGCCAAATGGTATGATACATATAATAAGATAACTATTGACTTTCAGGAGGGAGTCAGGGGTGGAATTCTTCTACTTAATTCAGTCCCTGCATTCGTTTCTTGTCTTGTGAACTCATTCAGTTGTCAATGTACTATAGCAAATTCAACATTGAAAAGGACCAAGTTCCTAACTCTCCTCCTCTAATGCATAATATTAGAGACCCTTCTCCTTCTATTATTTCCTCTTGAAAGTCTCTAGCATAACTATCATCATATTTGATAGAGGAATTCATTTAGAGTATATGCTTCCTCTAAAATATTTACAAGTCTGAGTATGCCTTAACATCTTACTTTCCATTTTTTAAAAACATGCAAAAATCAAACCTTTGGCATCCAAGTTAAGTCAGCAAACTGAAATTTTTAACATAATTTGTTTCGTATCCTAATGCTCCCTAAATGGAAAAGCTAAAATCTGAGGGAGGCTATTTTGAAGTGAGGAAATATGGTGATGCTTCCAGGAATTTAGGATGAGAAAAAATATTTAATTTCTCATTTAACTCAACATTATGCCTTTGGCCAGTCGCCTCTAGCAGACATTAATAGGAAAAGGGAAGGAGGATACAACTTAAATCAGCATTTACTAATTACTAGAATGTGTCTTTTGAAAAGGAGGTTTGTAGGAAAAGAGACTGAAAGTACTGAGTAATTTTGTGAAATTTTAGCATATTTTATATTTCCTAAAATAATATTGCAAAATATAATTTGAAAAAGAAACAAAAGGAAAAGGAAGGCTAAGATGAGGAAGCTGAGGAATTTTAAAAAGGAAGAGTATGACTGTAGAGCACTGACGACGTGCCAGCCACTCAGCTAGGTTTTCTCTATACGTTATCTTATTTAAGCCTCAATAATATCCACATATGGTGTTGTTATCATTTCCATTTTACAGATGAAGGACTTGACGATCAGGGAGGTCAAGTTTTATTTGGTCAATGTTACAGACTAAAGGTTTATGTCTCCTTAAAATTCCTATGTTGAACTCTTACCCTTCAATGTGATAGTATTAGGAGGTGGAGACTTTGGAAGATAATTAGGTCGTGAGGGTAGAATCCTCATGAATGGGATTATTGCCCTTAGAAGAAGAAACACTAGAGCTTGCTCCCTCTCTGTGCTCTGTACCGCATGAGGACACAATGAAAAGATGACCATCTGCAAACCAGGAAGCAGGTCCTCATGAGACACCAGATCTACCTGCACCTTGATCTGGAACTTGCCAGCCTCTAGAACCATAAGAAATAAATTTCTTTTGTTTAAGCCACCCAGTCTGTAGTAATTTACGATAGCAGCTCAAACAGTCTAAGACAGTTATCACACAGCTAGTAAGCACAAAACTAGGATTTGACACCAGTTCCAACTCACTCTTGCCTTTCACTGTACTGCACTGCCTCTCCAAACAACTAGTAATTCCTGGAAAGTCCTTCCAGAGTGGTCACACCCACCACATTTTGGGTACCAAGCAGACGGGCTTCTAATGTAGAACTTCTAGGCTCAGCTAACCAGAGGATGCAATGAAGACATAGTAATGTATTTGATTTTTTTTCCTCCCCTCTCATTGCCTCTGAGATTTCACTGCACATCTACAGACAAATGCCCAACTTGCCTGGAACATCAAGAAGAGAGAAAGCGAACCCATCATGGTGAACAGAGATCAGGAGGAAAAGCCTGGGATCATCAATCAATCTCCAGTTCATCACAAACCTACTCAAGACCCAGCAATCATGTGAAGGAAAGGATTCCTGACTCTAACAATGGGCCTTCAGAAGCCTGATCACACAATCAAGTGGCTATAATTCCCCAGGGCAAACATACCTGCTCTGTTTATCTAAATGAGTAGAAGCATTGAAAAAGATACAAACAAGAGAAGAAACACTGTGCTCAGAATATTTTGTATTTGCCAATGTGCAGTTGGCATTGGAGTGACCTGCTGTACTGAAATGGGACTGGCTTGAGGGGGGGGGTTGCTGAAAAGAGAGGAGAATGTGGAGGATGAAAGTGAGACAGACAACTCAGAATTTTTCCCTTTTGAATTTCAACCTGTTGGATAAAAACAATAGCAAATGAGGCACTGAATATGCATGAGGCAGGGAAGGTATTTTAAGTTTTTCAGGAGACAGCTCGCTGAACGGAATTGCTAATTATGTCTCACATTGCTCTGTCCAATTCAGTTAGCTTGATTATGGCTGAGTTGTCAACTCCCCTGCACTTGAGGTTCCACAGTTGCAGCCCATTCTAAGGCTTAATACTAAACTAGAATTATATTCCCCCCCCCCCAAAAAAATGTTTTCCATTGCTGAAGTCCTAGCTTTATCCATTGTGACAACATAACCTTTCTGAACAAAAATAAAATTTAAAACCGCCAAGGGTTCGGATTCAAAGGTTTTTGGAGTTGGTGGAACGTCAGAAATGTAACCGCAGCTGTGACAATTGCAAATTAAGATTGAACAATGAGCCAAATTAAAAAGGGTGAGAAAGAGCAGAACGCCATATGGAGTCTCTCGTTGCTACCCCCACAGGATATCTTTGATTCCTTAGGATAAGGAGGATTAGCCAACAGAGGGATGGACTAAATAAGAGCCCTGGAATCTCACTAACCTGCAGCCACTGCCTAAATCAAGAAGTTCAATTTCCCATTTCCTTAACTTAGTTTCTTCACCTTCAAAATGAGAAAAACTTTGCTTGATAACGGTGCTGGTTCAAGAGAGGGATGATGAGGGAAGGAGGGGTCCTGGCTGAAGAGCTAAATGAGGATCAGTTATATCTAGGCCTGTCTAGCAAATCAGGATTCTTGGGAGAATTCACCCTAAAAATAGAGAGAATGTGGCATGATGGGCTCAACTGAATAAAATGTCATTGGATTAAGTTCAGTATGGCGCCTTCTGTCAAATCCATTCAATTCCAGCCAAGCCTCTGCAGGACTCATGTCTGAAATGGATGAAGAACAATAAAGGGTGGAGAAAGGTAAACAAAATGAGGACGCAAGCAGTCCTGGGGTCCCCTTCCAACACAGCATGTTCCAAAGGAGAGAGGAGCAATGCTCCCACCTTGCCCCAGAGAGCCACACTGCTTTGGGAACACGTGCAACAACTCTGTTGCAGCAAGAGCAAGAGACAGCTGCAATGACAACTCTGCCATGCTGGGAGACAGGCAGGGGCAGGCAGGAATTGCAACCGCAGGCAGAGCAGCACAGTTTCAACAGAAGAGTCTTATCTGAGAACATTTGTGACACATCCCCTGGAAGTTCACAAAATGGTCAAGGCAAGGGGGTTGAGTTTTACATACTTGGAGAGCTGTAAATGCAATCTAAGAATCCCAGACTATCCTGCTGGGGAACCATGAGGGAAAGAACTAAGCTATCCTGGCTGACAGCCCCAATTTCTGAGACCACCAGAACCAGCCAGCTGACCACAAACACATACCACCTGGAGCAGAAATGGGCCTCCCAGGTGAGCCCTGCCCAAATTGCAAAAGTTTGAGTAAATAAGCAGTTGTTGTTTTCAGCCGCTATGTTTTAGGATGGTGTGCCACACAGCAGTAGATACCTGATACAATCTGTACAGACATAACACATTTCCTTGTGGTATCCCCTAACTTTCAAGATAGAAAAAAATTGATTTTTTAAAGCAATCTTAATTGTTCCCAAGCAGTGTTGCTGCTGACCTTAATCAGAGGCATTAGAGCAGTAACCATCATCTTTCTTGCTAAAATTAAAGTTTCAGCTACAGTGCATCATTCTGCTTGAGCAGAAAAATCCTCCAATAGCAAGAGCTTCTGTGCCCACATCTGTCTGCCCCAAATAGTATCAGAACAGGGTGATGGACATGTCCTTCGGCCCCAGGAACACATCAACTCCAAAATGGGTGGTGAGTTCAGGATAGCACTGCACTGCCACAGGCTTGGTTATTTGCCCTACAGAGTTGTTTTCATAACTGTTCCCTCAGTTCTCCAAACATCCCCATTAGGAAAAGAGGAGATAAAAATTACATCCATAAATAAAGAAGCTAAGTTACAGAGCCAGGGGAAAGCAAATCAGCTGCAAAAAGCATAGCAAATAAAACATGCAATGTTATTGCTGGGCATTATTAATCCAGTGGAGGAGGATGTCTCCATTAGTCCACCTGCTTCAAGAACGTAAACAGGAGATGTCGAGGAACGTGCAGGATTACTTTTTATTGAACCTAACTGGAAAGAGAAGTTGTGAAGGGGATGCTATTTTTAAAATAACATTTGAAATGGTCCTTATTTCTGTTTCTCATCCCCTGTCCTCCTTCCTCCTAAACTCAAAAGACTTTGGTGGGGCAAAGACCATTTCTTAAGCAGAATTTTCTTTCTGATTAAACCCTCTCTGTTCTCATGTGCTTCCTTTGCTTCAGCTCTGGTAAGCCTCAGGCCAGTTCCATCTGAGTTTAGAATCCAATGTGAACTTTCAGTGATCATGGAAATACTGATATTTCTTATTTTCAGGAATATCAGATTAAGCCGTCATCCTTAAGCAGCCAAGGTAAAGGGATTAAAATCGCATCATAAAATGCAGAAACTATTTATTCACTTGCACTCTTTCTCATAGATGCTTTAGAGACAAGTATATCAAAATGTTGTTTATAATTAAAGAAAATTACCACAAAAATATATCCTGTTGCACATGATTTGTTATGTCTCCTGATGTCTGTCTTTAAGAAAAAAGTAATTGGGTTTATTTCAATAGCTTTGCCTGCTTGCTGTGATGATGGATGCCAGTTGGAAGTCTCAACTTTAAGTTGATGGTGCTTAAACAAGAAGAGTGTTTCCATGGTTCCAAGTCAAAAGGTTCAACCTGGTTTTCTTTTTTCTTTTTTTTCTTTTTTTTTTTTTTTTTTTTAGTTTTTTTAGTCTCAACAATGCATCACATACAAAGAGTCTGAACTAAATTACATTTCTCCATTAAGTATTAACGTTGGGCTCCAGCTTCACACGATCTGAGTCAGACTACAAGAAAAAGTGAAAACTAAGAAAAATCCAAGCCTGGAGAGACAAAAGGACAAAAATCTAGGGGTCTTAGCCTGACCAAAAGGAAGGAAAGAAGACAGGGAGGAACCAGTGTCTTCTGTCACTTTGATCCCGTTTCAGACTGACCTTCTGACTCTGAAGCGAGGTCAGGAATGGCAGCAGAAAACCCAAGGCTGGATACTCCTATGACTGCCACCAAAAGTGAACACTTAATATGAGGCATCCCAAGTTGGAAAAGATAGACTTCCTTTTCTAACCCCCGTGCCCTTTTCTAGCCTAATTCCTAGAAGAGTAAGGATGGCTCCCTTGCCTTTTGTCTCTTACCATATGACCTCTTAGAACTCGTTCTTACATGTTTGGAATAAACTCATTCAGAGGCTTAAACAATTTGCAAAGAGACTACTTTCTGCAAGATGCCTAGACACAAACATCCTTCCAACAAATAATCATATTAGTAAGAAATTGCTATATTCCAGACCAGGATACAAAAAAGTTCTATCACTGAATTCTCACAACAGTCCTATAAGAAAATTAGCAGACTGGCTGTTTGCATCTGTTAACACAGCCTATAGTACCACCACATCCCATTGGAAGACTCCTCCTCCCACTCTCTAAGCATATGATAGTGGTGGGACTGCCAGTTCTAGTACCCCATGGCCACCACCAGTAGAGTGGGCAAGAAGACTAGGTTTAAATAATAAAAGCACCCCGTTCATCAGATCATGCAATTGATCCAGGGTGAGAATATGACCAAGTAGAATCAAGTAAACCAGATGATGGCAATTTTTTTTTACATTGGTAAATCGTTTAAATCCTGAGTCAGAGAACTTGATATGTCAAGCAAGGGCTGAAACATCATCTTCTCTACTAAGTGGACGAATCCTGTTTGCAAAATAGAGACTAAGAGAAAAGCAAATCGAAAGGGGAGAACAAGATCATAATTTGAGTCCCTGGATCATTCTTTCACCAAGCACTCCTGCAGAGTATGTTTATACAGATTACAGAGACAGATATAGATACATTAACTACTACACTATCATTTCTATTTCCACAGCCTTGATATGGATTATTCACATAACCCAAGCTTCCTGACTTACCAAGATGGATCCTATTATTTCCTCTTTCAAAGATGGGAAAACTGAAACTTAAACAACTTTCCCAAGGTCACACCAACACGAATGACAGGATCTGGGTTCAAGCAAAACTCATTAGGACTTCAGAGTCAGAGCTCTTAGTCGTCGCAAAATATAACCTACTCAGCAAAGCCTTTATACTAAGCATTTTCAGAGTACAGGGGAGAAAAAAACTACTCTTAAAAAATGGGGCCGGGCGCGGTGGCTCAAGCCTGTAATCCCAGCACTTTGGGAGGCCGAGACGGGCGGATCACAAGGTCAGGAGATCGAGACCATCCTGGCTAATACGGTGAAACCCCGTCTCTACTAAAGAATACAAAAAACTAGCCGGGCGACGAGGCGGGCGCCTGTAGTCCCAGCTACTTGGGAGGCGGAGGCAGGAGAATGGCGTGAACCTGGGAGGCGGAGCTTGCAGTGAGCTGAGATCCGGCCACGCACTCCAGCCTGGGCGACAGAGCCAGACTCCGTCTCAAAAAAAAAAAAAAAAAAAAAAAAGGTTCTGTAGGAGAGAGAGACAGGAACATAAATAGCACAGTATAAAAAAGATTGTGCTATTCTTATGAACACACCACTCTTCAGTAATGAATACAATTTATTTAAACTATCTGATTTTGTCTTCCAACAATTCTGTGAAGTAAAACCGTGCAGAGATTTTTGTTAGGCCATTTTACAGATAAGGAAAATATCTAAGAGAAAGTCTTCCCAAGATGACCTAACTGAAAATATGTAATGAGTAATGAAATGAAGCCTGAACTAGACACTACCTCTTCCAGCTCCCAAGTCTTGTGTCTGTTCCCTTTCGCCATACTACTTACTTGCCCCAGCTTAATTTAAGTAGGGGAAGCATCATTATGGGGTTCAGAAAAAGATACTTGAAATTCAGAGTTCTGGAGTTAAAATCTCCCTCTCAACATGGAACTACTTGGGAAATTTCTGATCAAAATTTCTAACAAAAACTTTTTTTTTTTTTTTTTTTTTTTTTTTTTTTTTTTTTTTTTTTTTTTGAGACAGAGTCTTGCTCTGTTGCCCAGGCAGGAGTGCAGTGATGTGATCTTGGCTCACTGCAATCTCCACCTCCTGGGCTCAAGTGATTCTCCTGCCTCAGCCTCCCAAGTAGCTGGGATTGCAGGTGCCCACCATCATGCCTGGCTAATTTTTGTGCTTTTAGTAGAGACAGAGTTTCACCATGTTCCCCACGCTAGTCTCAAACTCCTGAGCTCAAGCAATCCCTCTATCTCGGCCTCCCAAAGTGTTGGGATTACAGGCGTGAAGCACCACACCAGGGCCTACCAGACTCTTACAATAAGAAAATTTTTTTTTAATCTAAAGTAGTTCTTGCCAGACACAGTGGTTCTCACCTATAATCCTAGCCACTAGAGTGGCTGAGGCTGGAGAATCTCTTGAGACCAGGAGTTCAAGCTCAGCCTGGGCCACATAAGGAGACTACTATGTCTGCAAAAATTACATATAAAAAAACAATTAGCCAGGTGCAATGGTGCAGGCCTGTAGTCCTAGCTACTCAGGAGACTGAGGCAGGAGGCTCGATTGAGTCTAGGAGTTCCAGAATGCAGTAAGCTATGATAGTGCTACTGCCCTCCAGCCTGGGTGACAAAGTAAGACCTTGCCTCTAAAATAAAATAAAAAAAAATAAGAAATTCTTAGACTCTGAAATTTGAGTATTCAGTAAAGAAAGGTAAGTGAAACTATATATTCACCAAGATTTTCTTTCCATTCTTTTGCACTTTTTAAAATTTGTTTTAAATCCATCTGGAACATATTGCGATGTAAGGTGTTAGATGACAATAACTTTTTCCCCTCTGTAAAACTGATCAATTCACCAGCATCACTTAGAGATTAATCCAGTCTTTTCTACCTGTATACTCACATACACACCCTTAGATTTTTTTTCTGAGCTATTATTTCTGTAATCTTACTGTGGAAAAAGCTGTATAAGTATAAAAGACAAAAAACAATAAAGGAAAGAGATGGAGGGTTTTGCATCTGTGCGAACACACACCCATATATCAATTAATACATAAAAAAGATTTTAAGTCTGTGAACAGACTAGAAATATATGTGTTACATGACCAAAAATCTTAATTTGCAGATTTGTTATAAATACAAAAAGATAGATGCCCAGGTAAAAATAGATAAATAACAATTAGGAATAGCCAATCTGCAGAAAGAAAAACATATGAGCTGACAGAAAAAAAATTTTTAAATATGACCATTTTGGCAAGGATGCAGGGAAACATGCACCCTGATCTACTACTAGAGGCTACTAATAATTAGTACCCTTGTGGAAGACAACTTAGCAACACATATCTAAAGCATTAAAGTGTGCTCTACCCTCTAGTCTATGAATTCAACTCCTAGAAATTTTTCTAAATAACTAAGGATGTAGGCAAAGTTGTTTTACATAAAGTTTTTTATTATCCCATTTATAACAGCCAATAAGCAACATCAAAGTTAAACTATAGCTGGACAAGCAATCTTTTATACATGCAGTGGGATAACTTGTAATCTGAAAACTCATCATTCATTCATCCAAACCAAAGTTTAACCTACTGTGTGTCAGGCACTGTGCTAGGCCTTGGGAATACTTAGTCCCTATCCATATGTAGCTCACAGGGCTGTCTCTAGAAAGAGACAATCAGAAATTACACAGAAATAAAAAGTTACAACTGTTATTAGTGCCCAGAAGGAGAAACCCACTAAGCAATGAGAGCTTCCAATGGGAAACAGACAAATCAGGGAGATCAGAAAAGTCTCTTAAGAGTAAAAGAAGGACAGCCTAGGTAAAACGATCAACACACACAAAAGCTATTTTATCCTTTGACCACCTGTGTTCGTTGACAAAGAAAGTATAAAGATGACTACAAAAGCATATAAACTGTATGCTACTTTTATAAATGTACGCGTGTGTTTTATACACACACACAAATTTAAGAACTTAAGGACTATTAACAAAATGTTAGCAGTAGCTATCTGTGGTTGTGGTGATATTCTACACACCTTTTATTTTTTAAATTAACTTTGTAAATAGAAAAATAAATTGTGACTAGAAGAGAGAACTGCAGATTTGCCTACTGATACTACCCCAACTCCACATATAGGCCATTGTGTGATCAAGCCAACCCCATCCTAGGGTCAGTTCTAATTTGCCCCAACTAGAGAAGAAGTTAACAGCAACTACAAACTCCAGAGTAAGCCGTGTTTTCTCACTTGCATATCTTTAGTTACAAATGACTATTTACCTGTCAGTTGGGCTGAGAACACCCATAGGTTTTCCTTTGAAGTGAACCTCTTGGATTTAAAGCAATTTTTTTCAGCTGTTGAAGGTTTGCTTGATCTAAAGTCTCCGAGACGTTTGAAGTTGTGACTTAATGGAAGATTATTTTTATTCACAGTGATCAAGCAGTTAATGAGATAAAGTAGAGAGGAGACAAGCTTAATAGAATATGTGGTTGCACCGCATGTTAATCTTTATAAAAGGCAGAATGAAAATAACAGGAAACCAGGAAGAAATTGGGACAGATGGCTGAACAGCTCAAAGATAGGAAAAACAACTCTTCCCTGCATAGGCCTTTCAAAAGCATACCCCTCTCATGTTGAGTTCAATAGATAAAAAGGCAACAAAGAACAAGAAGATGGAAAACCAGGACTAACATTTCCTAGTGGCTGCTCTCTTGAGACCTTCATCTAACCCTTCCTCGATCCCTTCCCCACCCGTCCTCTGAGAGGCAAAATGCATCTGGAGCAACTACAGGCTTTCAATATGGAAAGAACATAAACAGTAAAGAAAGCTACCATCTGCCTCAATGGTCCATTACGCACCATTTTAACCTCCATAAGTCATAACAAGACGAGGGGGAATCTCCAGTCTAGCCAGATTCAGCAGCAATGCACAAGGGAGGCCAGGGAAGCAGATGGCAGAAGGCGGGAAAAGGATGTTATTTCGATTTATTCTGTGTTGGTTCAGTTATCATTGTTTTCTGGTGGTGGTGTGGGGGGGTTGTTTTTGTTTTGTTCTGCATGCTTGTTTTTCAGTCCAGTAAAGAAAAATTCAGGCTTCCCAATTTTCAACTCAGTTGAGAAAACCGTTAAAGTCTGAATAGTCGTGAGGGAGAAAAGGAAATTTGTCATCAGTAGGTGTCTGTTTAACCCACTGATGGAGAGGTGGAACCAATTATAAATAATTTTAGTATTTCAAGTAGACGGTTGAATACATTTTGGGAAATTAGCAAACTATATTCTCCAGTGGGTCCTCTGAGAGCTCTCTGCATCTCACTCCTTTGGGATGCTTATTTTCATTGCAGATTCCTGGGTCTACCCCAGCTATCGATTTATTAAGACTAAGGTAGGACCTAGGAATCTGTACTTTCCAAACATTTTAAACATGCTGACAGTCCGTATCTTAGATCCAATGGCTGAAGTCCTTGAGAATCTATATTTCTGCTGGGTCTTATGGGTTTGGGAACTGGAGCTAATATTAAATTGGGCTTGATACCTGGAACCCAGAGACACCTTGGCAGAGAGGCAGCATCCCTGCAGGGAAAAAATGCTCTGGTTTCTGCCCTCCTTGCCTTGGTTCCACCAACCCAGGAATTCAGAGTTAGTTTTAGAGTTTAGGTTTTTGCGGATCGTGCAAGTGGTATGAAGAATCAGAAGGCCAAGCCTATGGAATAATCCAGAGGGAAGAGTGCATTCCCACCCCTGCTTGGAACTCAGGCCAAGAGGGTTATCTCCTTGTCACTTCCTTTTGCCAATGGTAGATTTTTCTTTTAGCTTGCCTTTTTCATGAGGAAAAAGAGCACTCTCAGTGGGGAACGGGAGGTCACAATTCCCATTCTCCACTGTGAGTGAGTCTCAGACTTTCTCTTCTGTCCCCCTCTATCCTGAGATGCAGGAATCTAGGTTATTGTCCCTCAGGGTAGTGCGGTTTTAGCACCTAATTATGCCTTCAGGTTACTGCTCCCCCTTCCAGTCTCTGAGCCTAGGAATTTTCCTTTCTTGATCATAAGCTCAGTTTCTGACCTCAGGAATTTTCCTTTCTTGATCACAAACTCAGTTACGTATTTATAACGATGTTGGCTGTACTTTATCCAGCATTTCTAGGAGTTGTGTAGTGGGGGAGTTTTTCTGGCTGTGTTGCCTCATAGATTGCTGGAAATAGAAGTTCTCCAAACTGCATTCTTAGTGAGCACCACAAATGATTCTTATCCACACGGTAAAGTTTGAGAACATTGTAATCCTCAGCAAGTAATGAGACTTTATAGTTGTATAACAGCAGTTTAGAAAATGTTTTCATATTCACTTGTTTCATTTCATCCTTGCAACAACCTTACAAAACAAGCAGAACTGGTATTTTTATTCCAAACTTTCTAATGATGAAGCTTAGTCAGGATAAGTTTCTTGATACAAAAGTCATTAAAGAACAGAAACAAGAACCAGACCCAGATCTTCTAATGCTCGGTCCATTGCATCACACTAGTTTATTCCAATGGCTATAATTTCAGTTTCCAGGAAATCATCCTCTGTCACACAACACCAAATCATAGCTTTCCACGTCAATTTGAAGGAGGTAGAGTCAAATTTTGGGGGGAGTTTACGGGTCTGTGGTTTTCTTCTCTGTGTACGTCTAACTTTGAAGCTCTATTCTATGGCCACAGATTTCTTTAAAAGTATTATCTCCAATTAAAAACATATGGTGGCTGGGCATGGTGCCTCACACCTGTAATCTCAGTATTTTGGGAGGCCAAGGCAGGAGGATCAATTGAGCCTAGGAGTTCAAGACTAGCCTGGACAACATAATAAGATCCCACCTCTACAAAAAAACTAAAAATTAGCTCGGTATGGTAGTGCCTGCCTGTGGTTCCAGCTACTTGGGAGACTGAGGTGGGAGGATCGCTTGAGCCTGGGGGGATTGAGGCTCCAGTGAGCCATGAGCACACCCCTGCACTCTAGCCTGGGTGATACAGTAAGACTTTGTCTCAATAAATAAATAAGCAACACGGCAACCTTTTAAATTATCTCTATAGGGGACTGACATGATTTATAAGAGTATCATTTGTTTTTAATAGTCATCCTTCAACTTTGTAAGAGTCTTATGTTGTGTCTACGTGTGCTTCACAGAAAGGCTCTTCCACAGTAGGAACCTCTCCCAACTTCTGCCAGGCTGGTAAAACGCTCCTATCTTTAGGGTTTACAGAGAGTAAGTGTGTTCCCTGTCGAAGACATTGGAGCCTGGTTGAAGAAATTTTTCTGTTTCCCAACTCCAGATCTTGAGGTTTATTTGAATATTGGGGTGACTTTTCAGCCCTTCAGGAAGACTCAGTGTGCTGCTGATCATTGCTTGGAGCTGATGGTCCAAGCAGTGGTGAACTCACCATAAGTCCTCAGCCACATCCATTCACCTCACAGCCACATTCATCCCATAAATATTTGAGCACCTGCAATATGACTGGAAACCAGCTAGAGACTGTCTCATATCCAGACTATGTGTTAATATTCTGTGAGAAAAAATTTACTATGAAATTAACATTGCAGCGTTTCAGATTGCTTCAAGGGGCCTTTTAGCAGAAAATCATGCAACTGAAACATTTTTCTGCTCTGTCCAGTGTTAACAGAGCCTTTCCTTTCTACTTGGAGTTATCTCTTTTTCCTCCTATCTTTAGGGTTCACAGAGAGTAAGTGTCTTCCCTGTAGAAGACATGCCAAGAATGTTTCACAACCACAAACTGCCATGAAAACTTAAAAGAATTTGTTTAAAGGGAAGTTAATTAATTTTATTTTAGTGTTGTTCAAACGCCTTTGAAATTGCTGCCTAATTTTTTCCTTTAGGGCCACACTGGTTTACTTTAGTCCCTTTAGCACATGACAATTCGCGTGAATGTAAAACATTTTATCTACATTAATATTCTACAACTTGACTAGTCTGTATAGTCATGATCAGGTCAGGCAGTAAACCTAAGTGTCCACCAATGCAAGGGTGACAGAACCCATAACTGTACATCTATTCAACAGAAAACTCAATTGCCATCTAAGAATGAGATGGACTTATGGTGTATGTACATGGAAAGATCAAGCTATAGCATTAAGAAATAAAGTAAAATTAGAATACAAGACATAAAGTTTTATATCAGTCACACAAGTGGTTAGAAAAAGGATGCTTCTGAGGAAGAAAGAGGAAAATTAAGAAGGTAAAAGGCTTTTTGTTTTCTTAAAATTCAAAAATGCATCAGTGCATAAGGCAAAACACAAAAGCATTCAGGTATATTTTTAATAATCAGATCTGAGCCACCAAATAGTTCCTAATTGATTATCATCTATGATGGTCCTCTAAAATAATCACATAAGGAGTCAGTATCACCATTCTCCTTATAAAAATGCTTGCATTGTCTTTCTTCACATACAGGAACCAGAGAATAATTTTAGTAATTTTTAACATGTACTGAGCTCTTACTAGGAATCATTACAGTGCTAGTTCTGGAAGTGTTAGCCAGAAAGAGACAGAAAAAGAAAAGCACTAAATTCTAAAATCTGTACGTCATAGCTGCTCCAGAATTTCTATGCAGCCATGGGTATTGAGCTCCATTTTCACAGAATTTATAAATCAAGAAAATGCCAATGGACCATATTAAATCATGATGAGAGGGTAAATAGCTAATTGAAGGCAGGTAGACCAATCTCCATGGTGTCTCTGATATCCTAGGAGAAGAATATCCCCAGCAAAAAAGAAGCTGTCCCTCTCTAGAATAGAAAATTAGGTTTTGTCTGGTGGAAGATTCTAGAAAATCAAGTTTCAAACAGTTGTATAGAAGATTTTTCAGAGGTGTAATATTTTCAATGCATAGATATAGCAACAACCTGATCCCTTCCTTTAAAATATATATATATTTTAAAGCAACAACTTGATCCCTTTCATATATATATGTGTGTGTGTATATATATATATATATATATATATAGAGAGAGAGAGAGAGAGAGAGAGAGAGAGAGAGAGAGAGAGAGAGAGAGAGAGAGAGAGAGAGAGAGAGAGAGCATGTAATTACACATAACTGGCCGGGTGCAGTGGCTCACGCCTGTAATCCCAGCACTTTGGGAGGCCGAGGTGGGTGGATCACGAGGCCAGGAGATTGAGACCATCCTGACTAACATGGTGAAACCCCATCTCTACTAAAAAATACAAAAAATTGGCCGGGCATGGTGGCAGGCACCTGTAGTCCCAGCTACTCAGGAGGCTGAGGCAGGAGAATGGCGTGAACCCGGGAGGTGGAGCTTGCAGTGAACCGAGATTGCGCCACTGCACTCTATCCTGAGAGACAGAGCGAGACTCGTCTCAAAAATAAAAAAAAAAAAAATTACACATAACCAACAGCTTAATTGTCCTTCAATGCAGTGTTTCTTAAATGATCTGTGGTTACAGAAAGAAAAAGAGAGAAAAGAGAAAAAAGTCTGCTTTTTTTGTTTATTAACTTCTGTTCTATTGCAGATAATAACAGTAAGTGGCTGAACTACATGTAACCCACCGTGTGGACTAACATCACTCAACCTGACCAGAGGTTAATGAATAAGAAGAGTCCACCGATCACTTGCTTGGATGTCACAGCACTGACAAATTACTGTAAAAGTTTCTAAATACTAATTCTTGATTTCTGTTCTTTTCTTAACCTAGACCATAACAAATAGTGCTGGTCCACAGATCATACTTTGGGTAGCACTAGTGGAAAAGCATATAGGTCCAGGCCGGGCACAGTGGCTCATGTCTATAATCCCAGCACTTTGGAAGGCTGAGACAGGAGAACCACTTGAGCTCAGGAGTTTGCAACCAACCTGCGCGACACGGTGAAACCGCATCTCTACAAAAAATTAGCCTGGTGTGGTGGTGCGCACCTGTAGACCCAGCTACTCAGGAGGCTGAAGCTTCAGGCTGGGAGGCAGAGATTACAGTGAGCGAGATTGAGCCACTGCACTCCAGCCTGGGCGACAGAGCAAAATTCTGTCTCAAAAATAAAATAAAATAATAAAATTGAATTAAAAGCATATAGGTCATGTCCAGCAGTGATGGAAAATAGACAATTTAAACAAAAATGTCCCACTGCCCCTCTTTACTGAGTTTGGTAAGTATCTTGACATAGCAAAACAATCTGTTTCTGAACACTGTCACCATTTGCAACTACTTATCTTTCTGAGTTTTAACTTACTCAATATTACACAATTAAAATAGGATAAATTGGATATTGAGATTGAAAAATAATAATAGATCCAGACTCCTGCAAATACATTCTACAGAAAAAAATGTAAATTTCATTAGAAAATCCGTGACCCCAGTAGAGGTTCATAACATACAAAGGCCCTGAAACATCCTGCAGAAAAAAGGTAGATGACCCTTTCAGGGGTCTGTGAGTTATTTAACCACAAAACCCATTCTTTACATTTTATGTAGGGACATGCTGATTGACATATTTTGAGAAATGCTGGAGAAGACCCTTATAAGTATCCCTTGTCATTTCTAATGCCTCATATTTCCTGAATCCTTGTATTGCTATTGCAGATTCCTTAACATTTTATTACACACACACAATCTCTCCCTAACATGCACTCTTTTTAAATGCATCCAAAATTTCTATTTTCTGCCTAGAAATAAAAGACATCTATTTTCAGTACTGAAATAAGGTCCTCCATTTTCAGTAATGATAATCAGAGCTTTGTTGGGAGCACAATTCCTCAGTTCTAAGACAACTAGCTATTGTGCTTATAAGTAACACAAGAAACCTGTTTCGAGATGTGGATGCTGGAGAATTGCCAAGACTCACAAACTAGCTGAAGGACTCAGTCTTACAGCCAGTGACCCAGAGAGCAGAGTTCAAATCTGTACCTCAGTCAAAGTAGATGTTCATGCATCATTGACTCTTACTATCACCTGAGGATACTGAAAGCAACAATGTTAAATATATCATTGCAGAGGTTTTATAAAACAAGAGTGAACTTTCTACTTCCAAAGACCTATTTACCAACACTAAAGTCTCAAACCAAAATGGATGAGGCTCGTGTAATCCACCTGATCCTTTCTAGCCAGGTTTCTCAACTTGACAGCCCAGCTCACACTACCGAAAGCCCCCTGTTAAAAATGCAGCTTTCACACACACAAAAAAAATGCAGCTTTCGTATGAAAAAATGTCCAACATCACTAATCATTTGAGAAATGCAAATCAAAACCACGAGTTACTATCTCACACCAGTCAGAATGACTACTATTAAAAAATCAAAAAGTAACAGACGCTGGCAAGGTTGCAGAGAAAAGGGAATGCTTATACACTGTTGATGGGGCTGGAATTTAGTTTAAGCCATTGTCAACAGCAGTGTGGCCATTCCTCAAAAAAACTTCAAACAGAATTACCATTCTACCCAGCAATCTCATTATTGGGTATGTGCCCAAAGGAATATAAATTTTTCTGCTCCCCACAGATATTAGGGCCAGAAAAAAATAAGAAAATAAGAAAATCATTCTACTATAAAGACACGTGCACACGTATGGTCACTGCAGCACTATTCACAATAGCAAATACATGGAATCAACCTAAATGCCCATCAATGGTAGATTGGATAAAGAAAATGTGGTACATATACACCATAGAATACTATGCAGCCATCAACAAGAATGACACCTTGACCACTGCAGCAACATAGATTGAGCTGGAGGGCATTATCCTAAGAAAACTAATACAGGAACAGAAAACCAAATACCACATGCTCTCACTTGTAAGTGGTAGCTACACAACGAGAACATATGGACACAAAGGGGAACAACAGATACCAGGGCCTACTTGAGGGTGGAGGGTGAGAGGAGGAAGAGGATCAAAAACTATCTATCAGGTTACTATGCTTATTACCTGGGTGATAAAATAATCTATACACCAAACCCTCATGATGTGCAGTTTACCTATATAACAAACCTGCACATATACCCCTGAACCCAAAATAAAGGTTTAAAAAATGCAGTTTTCCCCAGATTGTAGTGAAAATGGGACAAGTGTACAAATTACTAAAAAAAAAAAAAAAAAAAAAAAAAAAAAAACATTGAAATGCCCACTTTCAATGGATTATTGAATGGTATATAAATTATATCTCAAGAAACATGTTAAAAGTAAGAAAATTTTAAAATCACAGCTCATGGCTGGGCACAGTGGCTCACACCTATAATCCCAGCACTTTGGGAGGCTGAGGTGGGTGGATCACCTGAGGTCAGGAGTTCGAGACCAGCCTGACCAATATAGTGAAACCCCGTCTCTATTAAAAATACAAAAATTATCCAGGTGTGGTGTGCACCTGTCATCCCAGCTACTTGGGAGGCTGAGGCAGGAGAATCACTTGAATCCAGGAAGCAGAGGTTGCAGTGAGCTGAGATTGTGCCACTGCACTGTAGCCTGTGCAACAGAGTGAGACTCCATCTCAAAAAAAAAAAAAAAAATGCGCAGCTCATGGACCTCATCCCCAGCTATTCAAGGTAGTAGGTGTATGATAGAGTTTAGGAATCCACCGTTATTTGTTAAGAATCATGTCATTCTTCTGAAAATCAAAGTTTATGCTGGACATTCTACATTATATCCTGGAACTAAGCTGGACCATCAGAAAGCAACATTTTGCCTGGTTGCCTCCAAAGTCATTTAACTGAGTTGCTGTCATTAAGCAATGCTGCCAGCAGGGAAAACCCCTAACAGAAAGCCATTCTTTTCCTTTAGGATGTTTTGTTATCACCCAACCCTCTTTCTAACAGGGAGAAGAAATCATGCAATTGAAAAAAGATATTTATTTGAGTTCTAGGGACATGGATGCAGCTGGAAACCATCATTCTTAGCAAACTATCACAAGAACAGAAAACCAAACACCGCATGTTCTCACTCATAGGTGGGAACTGAACAATGAGATCACTTGGACTCGGGAAGGGGAACATCACATACCTATCATGGGGAGGGGGGAAGGGGGGAGGGATTGCATTGGGAGTTATACCTGATATAAATGATGAATTGATGGGTGCTGACGAGTTGATGGGTGCAGCACACCAACATGGCACAAGTATACATATGTAACAAACCTGCAGGTTATGCACATGTACCCTAGAACTTAAAGTATAATTAAAAAAAAAAAAGAAAAAAGATATACTAGGTACCAACAAAAGATATCCCTCTCCCAAGGAACGGCTATGTTTGTTTATTTATGTAAATAATTGAACTGACATTACTTCCTCTTTGAATGTGCTTCCTAGGAATCTCAGAAACCAAAAGTTCTTTTAACTTGAGTAATTGTGTTGGAGCTAATTGGGTTTATCTCCAAGTATAATTTATTTCTTCTATAGCCTTGATATCTTTTTGCATATTTTCATGTGGTAGTAAACAATCATGTAAATTGCCCCAAATCCTTTGTGAAATCAGGCAAAATAAATAATTCCAAAGAGACATAAATACATATCGAACTGGCACTGTAAAATACTCCTATGAAATAACCAATTCAATCTTCTGAATAACTAGAAAAGAAAAAGAGATTATCAAATGAATATATAATCCCTCTAGTCACTTGGATATATTTGTAGTTATGTGAGCAAAGGCATTGTGGTATCGCTTTTAACTAAAGAATTAGCCACGATAGGAAGGTCTGTAGCATTGTGGCCCTGAGAGGTCTTGGCACATGGTACTAGTTGCTTTGAAGGAAAACATCTCTATCAAGGAGCAGAAAGACCTTCCCCTAAATTCTGTAGCTCTCAGCCAATATACGGAAGGGATTTGGGTGTGGGTTGGAGTTACAGTACAGGGGAGGAAGCTTTGGTACCTACGTGGGAAGTTGTAAGAGTTAGTTTCTGCATACTATACAGAAAGCTTTGGGATTAAGAAGACACCTTTGGTCAATTCTACCTTCCTACTCCACTTGTAATGTATTCTAAGTATGATGGAAAAGCATTTAAAAGTTTTGAGCAGGGGAGTGACATGATCTATTGGAAGCTTTTAAAGGATTTTTCTGAGAGTTTTGTGAAAAATAGATGAAAATTGGTGGGTGGGAGTGGGCAAGAGTGATAACAGGTATACCCAGAGACTGTCCAAAATTCAATATCCACTCAGGCATTAAAACTAAAGTAACAAACTAGGAAAAAGAAAGATACTGCTTTAATCTGATAAATAGTATCTTCAAATAAGTCCAGACAAGAGATGATGAAGCATTGTCTAGAGTCATATGATAGCAGAGGACACAGTAAGATGTGCCTGGATAGATCTTGCAGGCAGAACAGATCAGATGTGCCACTGGACTGAATTCCAGTTTCACCAATTTATCTGACACCTCAGTTTTGGTGTTTGTCCAGAAACTACAGTGAAAAATAAGATTTGGTCACAATTCTAAATGAGCTCTCAACTGGTAGCAGTCATCATATTAATAAAAAGAAATCTAAAGCAGATTGCTTGTATGGTTTTTTTTTTTTTTTTTTTTTTTTTTTTTTTTTTTTTTTTTTTTGAGACGGAGTCTCACTCTGTCACCTGGGTGTGATCTTGGCTCACTGCAACCTCTGCCTTTTGGTTCAAACAATTCTCATGCCTCAGCCTCCTGAGGCCTGTAAGCTGAAATCACAGGCACCCACCACTATGCCCAGCTAATTTTTTTGTATTTTTAGTAGAGACAGGGTTTCACCATGTTGGCCAGGCTGGTCTCGAACTCCTGACCTATTAAAACAGATGTAAATGAGCAATTTCCTGCGAAACTACATCTTGAAAATGACTTGAGAAGATATAGGAAACATAAATAGAATTATAGCATTTAAAAGATTAAATCCCTTGTTGTATATAGACACAGAATCACCAGGCCAAAGCTGTTTAAAGGGTAAATTTTTCTAAATGTTACGGAATAAATAATCTTAATCTCATGCAAACTATTTCAGAGAATTGAAAAGGGCAGCAAGCTATCCAGTTCATTTTATTAGGCTACAACAACCTTACTCAAGAAGCAAGTAAAGAATGCATGAAAAAGAGAAAAGATCAGCTCATCTAAGCATTGGTATAAAAATAATTTTTTACAAAGAATTGAAAAACTAAACCCAACAGCATTAACCTGCTATCTCACATCATACACAAATATTCAAAATGGATCATAGATCTACATTATAAAACTTCTAGAAGAAAATAGGAGACAATCTTAGCAACCTTGGAATAGATCAAAGATTTTAGATAGGTAAGACACAAAAGACATAAGGCATTAAAAAAAAAAATGACAAATCGAACTTCAAAATTAAACAATTTTGGTTTAAAGGACACCTTTTTTTGTTTGTTTGTTTTTGGTTTTTTTTTTTTTTTTTTTTTGAGATGGAGTCTTACTCTGTCTCCAGGCTTGAGTGCAGTGGCGCGATCTCAGCTCACTGCAACCTCTGCCTCCTCCTGGGTTCAAGTGATTCTCTTGCCTCGGCCTCCTGAGTAGCTGGGACTATAGGCACCCACCACCATGCACAGCTAATTTTTGTATTTTCAGTAGAGACAGCGTTTCACCATATTGGCCAGGATGGTCTCGATCTCTTGACCTCATGATCTGCCCGCCTTGGCCTCCCAAAGTGCTGGGATTACAAGCATGAGCCACCATGCCCAGCCAGGACACTATTTTTAGGAACAGAAAAGCAAGTCACAGACTAGAAAAAAATATTCTGAACACATAAAGAACTTGCAGCCTGTACCAGAATGTATATAAAGAAGGCTACAACTGGATAATAAGAAGACAAACAACCTTCTGAGCCAAATGGATGGTCTTTAAAAAAAAAAAAATTTTTTAAGGAAAAAAAAGACAATCCAATGTTTAAAATGAGCAGAAACTTTGAATAAACACTTTACAAAAGAAGATATACAAATAGCCAATAAGCACATGAAAAGATGGAAAACAGCATTAGTCATTAGGAAAATGTGAATTAATATCATAATGAGATATCATTACACAAAAGAATGGCTAAAATTTAAAAGATAACCATACCAATGAAAGACAAGGATGTGGAGCAACTGGAATTATCATATATTATGATAGAAATATAAAATAGTACAACCACTTGAGAAAATAGTTTGGCAGTTTTTTTTAACACATTAAACACGACACGCACCTGCCATATGATCCAGACATTCTACTCCTCAGCGTTCACCCAAGAAAAATGAAAACATATGTCCACAGAAAGATGTGTACATAAATATTCCTACAGTTTATTTTTAATAGCCAAAAACTGGAAACAATTCAAATGTCCATAAACAAATAAGTGGATAAGCAAATTGTGATAAATCTTCAAATGGAATACTGCTCAGGAATAAAAAGGAATGAAGAGTGGATTTAGCTATAGAAATGTATTATTGCAATGTACCATATTACCAATTAAAAGAAAGAAAAGAATTACGATCTTCAATTAATTCAGAAAAATAAACCACCTTCTAAAATTCAATATCCACTCAGGCATTAAAACTCAAGTAACAAACTAGGAAAAAGAAAGACATTGCTTTAATCTGATAAATAGTACCTTCAAACAAAAACCTGCAACAAACAGAATACGTAATGATGAAAAGTCAGAAGTGTTTCCTTTCAAATTAGAAACAAGGCAAGGTTGTTCAACCACTGCTTCTATTCAATATTGAACTCAAGGGCAAACAACTCAATGAAAAATAAAAAGCAAAACTATTAGATAGGAAAAAAATTAACTTATTACTCACGGGCAATGGCATTGTGCCCATAAAAACTCCAGACTATTTTGTGGAAAAACAGCCAGAACAAGGAAAAAGAATTAGAAAGGTTGCTCGATATAAGATTAATGTTTTATTGTGTTCCATTACATCAACAATTAGAAAATTATAAAAGGAATCGTGTTGCTGCTCCCTCTACAATAAAAAGTGAACATGACAGTATAGTCAGGAGGCTATAATTTATGCATAAAAGTCAGATTTTTTTGCTGAGGACAACACCTTGGACCACTGAAGGGTTTGATGCAGAGGTCAACAGCCATATTTGAGTTTTTGGAAGTTTACTCTTGCTGCAGTGAATTGGCAAGAACATACAAAGCCACAAACTCCATCTGAGCTATGAATACATTTTTCAAACATCCTAAAGGCAACTGCTATCAAAACAATAACCAGGTTAAACTAACAGGATGAAAATTCTATTAACAAAAATCCAATTCTGCCTTTTGACTCAAAAAGGAATTTATACAAATATGAAACAGCAGCCTAATAACAATTGATGAAATAAAGACATGAAGAGTCCAGTGGATGATAAGTTTATGAGGGGCCCGCAGTGGGTGACAGCTATTAGGAAAGCTATTAGGAGATTATAAATTGCAATAACAACCACCAGAAGAAAAAGGAAATCTGCTGGCCTCTCTAATAACCTTGTAGGCTCCTGTTTCCTGTTTTGAACACTTTTAGCCATGTTTTAAGAGGTGACTTTAGACATTAGCATCAGCAGAGCCCATAGTGGAGGGACAGATGGCCATAAATTGTCCTGATGCTTCTATGCATCAAAACCTGTATCCTCAAAGCATGATGTAGGCTGATTGGAAAAAAAGAAAGAAAGAGAGAAAGAAAGGAAGAAAGAAAGAAGGAAAGAAGGAAATAAAGGAAGGAAGGAAAGAAGGAAGAGAAGGAAGGAAGGGCAAGGAAGGAAGGAAGGAAGGAAGGAAGGAAGGAAGTAAGAAGGAAGAAGGAAAGGGAATGGAGTAAGGACGAAAAAGGGAAGGAAGGAAGGAAGAAAGAAGAAGGAAGGAAGAAGGAGAAAGAAAGAGAGAAAGAAATAAAGAAAGAAAGAAAGAAGAAAGAAAGAAAGAAGAAAGAGGAAAGAAAGAAGAAAGAAAGAAGAAAGAAGAAAAGAGAAAGCCGCAGCAGCAGCAGCAAGCAGGCAGGAGGCAGGCAGGAAAGAAAAGAAAAGAAAAGAAAAGAAAAGAAAAAAGAAAAGAAAAGAAAAGAAAGAAAAGCAAGCCAGCCTTGGGCATGTTGGCTCATGCCTGTATAATCCCAGCACTTTGGGAGGCCGAGGCAGGAGGATGGCTTGAGCCCAGGAGTCCAAGAGCAACCTAGGCAGCAAAGTGAGACCGTGTGTCCACAAAAAAAAAAAAAAAAAAAAAAAAAAAAAAAAAAAAACAGAAAAAATTAACCAGGCATGGTGGCATGTACCTATAATTCCAGCTACTTGGGAGGGTGAGGCAGAAGGAAAACTTTGAGCTTAAGAAGTTGAAGCTGCAGTGAGCTCTGATCACGCCACTACACTCCAGCCTGGGTGACAAAGGCCCTAATTTAAAATTCAAACTTTAAAAAAAACAAAAACAAAAAAACCTATATCCCTTCCCCTTGCATCTGATAGGCTCTATGACTGCTCTGATCAATAGGATATAGCTGGCTCTGTGACAGTTTCTGGGCCCAGACTTTAAGATACTGGTGACCTTCACTTCTTTCATCTTGGAATACTGAAAAAGCCAAGCTAGCCACATGCAGAGGCCTCATGGAAGGACAGATACCCAGCCTGTCTCAAGCTATTCCAGGCTGTAGCTACTCTTTTTTTTTTTTTTTTTTTTTTGAGACGGAGTCTTGTTCTGTCGCCCAAGCTGCGGGTTCAAGAGATTCTCCTGTCTCAGTCTCCCCAGTAGCTGGAATTACAGATGCCTGCCACCACACCTGACTAAGTTTTGTATTTTTAGTAAAGATGGGGTTTCATCATGTTGCCCAGGCTGGTCTTGAACTCCTGACCTCAGGTGATCCACTTGCTTAGGCCTCCCAAAGTGCTGGGATTACAGGTGTGAGCCACCATACCCAGCCTTAAACAAATAACTCTGTGGAAAAACTTTAAGACTAAAGGAAGAAAAGATAAATGTTTGAGGTGCTGGATATCTCAGTGACCCTGATTTGATCATTACACATTGTAATCAGGCATCAGAATATCACATGTACCCCTAAAATATGTACAACAATTATATATCAATTTTTAAAAGTTAAGATTCATTAAATTCATTCAACCCAGAGGAAAAAAACAAACTGGTAGAGATGACCCTTCACTACCACCTTGATGCCTACTTTCTCACGTTTGGTAACTCACTACAGTCCAGAAACGGTGCTCATCATCCCACAGTATTCTCTCATTTATGCTTCATAAAACTCTGTGACATACGGTCTTATTCTTTTTTCACAGATGAAGAAACCAAGGCACAGGGACGTTAAGTAACCATCCCAAGGGCACAGCTAATAAATCCTGGACCCCTACACAGCTGCCTTGCTGCCTGGGCAGACTGAAGAATGCTTCTTACTCAGAGCAGTGATTTTGATTTTACTAAGAAGCTCCTGGGAAGCTCTGTTCCTTAGTTTCCACAAATGCTTTTATTTGATTTTCAGACAAATTACTAATTTGTGGTGTTATGAAGAGCAGAAAGGAGAATAGATTGAGAGTGATGTTCCTCTCATGTAGAGGTGGCAGTTTGTTTGGTAGGGGGAGCGGGGAGGAGGTCCAGGTACAGCTTGAGAAAAAAATAATGCCAACAGCCCTTCCCAGTCTTCTCCCCGCAAAGATAGGTTATTTCACAAATCAGACAAATGCCATATAGCAGAGTGCACCTCCTTGAAAACTGGAAAATAAATTGCATTGACCCAAGGAGAACAAGGTGTGATAAAGAAAGTTGATCATTATTGTTCTTCTCCATTAAAAACAACAACAAAACTTTAAAAAGAGCCTGTTCTAAAAATCAGATAAACAAAACACAACGTTGTTTTATTCAAGAGTCAGTTTATCTAATAAGGCAGCCTCTATATATCTATTCAAAAAGAAGTCAAAGTTCATTCAGCTTGGGTTTATCATCAAAATATTGATATTAAAATGTACTGAGATGGCAATCAACTGGGATGCCTGAGATATATATATATATATATATATATATATATATATATATATATATATATTTACAGATCATCTCTCGATCTTGAATAGTTGCTTACACAGCTATGTATAGAGTTGTTTTCTGCAGGACTTTGGATGAAACAATCCTTCAAGGTGGTTTGGTGTCTTTCAAGTACACGGCTGTGTTTTTACCCCATCCCAGATCAGACAAGCTTCACTAACCACAGAAGTTGGGATAAAAGCCAGATACATCCCACACATCCCTGTGGTCCTCCTGCCTTCTGGCAAACTCTAGGACCAGATTGGAAAACCTGTGCCCAGTTTGGAGGCCAAGTTTGGTGTGATCCGGGGATGATTTATATGGCTCTGGGTGGAGTCCACATGACATGTGCTACTTTGGCCAAGTTTAGCTTTGGAGCTTCTGACTCATTTGAAATAAAATGTACCAGGTGGGGACAGATGGGCTCCCCAACAGGGACCACAGGGGTTTCCTCCAAATCTTGTGGGACCCAAAAAGCACCGAATTTCTCACCTCCTTATTCAAAGGCCTAAAAAACAGGCAACACAGGTGATGTCAGGGAGAAGGAGTTGGAAGTACGACGGCTTTCCAGGATTTGCCAAAAACAAAAATAAATTGCTTTTAATTTCTGAAAGGAGAAAGGCTGGATTGATTTTACAGGCTGTCCTCTAAACAGCAATTTACATGCTGAAACTGTAAAGCTGAGGGTAAAATATCCCTTCCTGGTGATTTGAAATCCGTTGATTAATCTCAAGTTGATGACCTTGTTCCCCTGCAACAATAGAACTTTAATTCATCTCACTCAGCCTGCCTCTAACTAGTTTTCAACAATCACTAAACAACCAGCAAGTAGTGGCTATCCGATGGATAGAATCCTTATTAATAAATACAAATTAAATGAGGCATATCAAAAGAACCTGATCCCAATACCAAAGTAAATAACGACTTTCTCTGCATTTAAGAGCAAAATACATCCCATTTGGAAAAATCTCAGGTACTCTAAAGCGCTGTTGTCCAATAGAAATAAAATGCAAGCCACAAATGTAAGCCATGTATGTAATTTTAAATTTCCAAAGGGCAACATTAAAACATAAAAACGGGTTAAAATTAATTTTTAAAATAAACTTGTATTTAACTCAATATATCCAAAATATTGTTATTTCAACATGCAATCAAGTAAAAAAAAAGATGAGCTTTTATATTTTTACATACAAAAAAATGTTTTACATTTTTTTCCACAGTACATCTTTGAAATCCTGTGTGTGTTTTACCCTTACGAGCCCATCTCAATTTGGACTGTTTGCATTTTCAATGCTCTATAGATTTATGTGGCTACTGGCTACTATTATTGGACAGGGCAGCTTTACCATAATAGCCACGCCACATATATGTCAGTAAGCAAATTTTATAGTTAACTCAGATATAAGTGACCAGAATACAAAGAATGGTTTTGATCTCACAGAAATGGCAACACTTGGGAAGCAATACAGAAGCAGGCTATCAGGACTCTGAAAAGACCCTTCCCCAAACTTCTTCACCATGTGCCTCAGTTTCTCCATCTATAAAATGATGATAAGAACTCTAAGTATCTCATATGGCTTAGTGGGTTTAAACAGTTCATACAAGTAGACTCTTTGGAACTGTGCCTGGAATATCATAATAATCAACAAATCTTAGCAAGAAGAGTCTGATGAGAAATACCTTGAAGGCAAGGACTATTTCTCATTCACCACAATAAGCCCCAGTACCTACCATAGTCCTATGACATTGAAAGTGATCAATGAGCATTTTCTTTTAAGATATTAAGAGCAGTAGAGACTATGATGTGCTTCCCAGATTCTTCTTTGAGAAATAAAAGGAATTTTACCCAGGCTGCTAGGAGTGCTGCTATCAAATAGTCCTTAGCTACCATCTTCCTTTGGGGATTGCCCCAGCTAAACAGCAATGCCTTGCTAACGTCAAACTCCTTTTCCAAGGTGGTTTTCTTATAACACAGTGACTGTCGGGCACACTGTCTGCCCCTCAGGGAAGAGAGTTCTGAAAGGCCATTCCGGCTCCAGAGTTCCTCGTCCTTGTGTATATATATCCTTGGGCATGCACCATACTCCACTTCTCCCTCTACACCATCCTGTTTTCTTCCCCTCCCTTCCACTGGTGCCAATCCCAAACGCAATTCCCAGTAAACATCCTGTATGTGAATACACAACCCAGAGAATGCCAACTGCAATGAAAAGAAACAAGAACTGCCTATTGAAAGAATAGTTAACACCATGAATAAATAATATTTACCAATGTTTTCTTAACAATTTCTATTAACCAGGTCAGTACAAATATTGCCAGTATACCACACAGTACAGATTGTCTCCTTGAGTCTTCCCACCAGCACTACATTGTTTTTTCAAGATACACAACCAAGCGGTGACAGAAGAAATGAGAACAGCTGGGAGCATTGATACTGTTTTTTAAGAAATCTTCTTTCTTCTTTGGGTTATCCAAGACCCACACGCTACAACCAGGCACATGCCAGAGTGAGCCTAAACCACTGGGTTCTCTCGCATCTCGGACTTTCAAATTCTTAAATTTGCCCTTTACTTAAAAAAGTCAATGATTTCACCAAGAAAGTTTGATTAGTTTCTTTTACTTTCTGTAATGAAGTGCCATCCTTTTTACACTTGAAAGGATCTTTGTAATAATGCAACATTGATCTTTTGAATACAGATGAGCTAACCTAGATAATAGGATTTAGAATGTGAAAGGTTGGACTTGCAATGATATTTAAGGCTCCAGTGCCATCAAGAGGAATTACAGCACAAAACATCTGTTTCCTGAGACATTGTCTGATGCCTCATAAATAAATGTAGGATCATGTTTCCTCCTGCACATAGTTTTTATTTGTCTCAACATCTTAAAAGAAGTCAATATGCTGTGTCCTCAGATGTCAATCACCCAGTACAAAAGAGAGAGAGTGGAAAAGAGAGAGATTTAACTCTGAGATCTGTCTTCTTTAGTCTGCAGCCTTAAGCCTCTAGGTCTGGAACTGGGATTCAAATCTGACACTAGAAAACAGTTCTAATAAAACTTTAGCAAAAATGGAAAGACAATCATTCAAAGACTATTTTGCACCAAGTTCTGTTAGGGGCTGGGGATACAAAAATGAATTGCGGGGGGCACAGTGGCTCACGCCTGTAATCCCAGCACTTTGGGAGGCCAAGGTGGGTGGATCACGAGGTCGGGAGATCAAGACCATCCTGGCTAACACAGTGAAACTCCGTCTCTACTAAAATTACAAAAAATTAGCTGGGCGCGGTGGCAGGTGCCTGTAGGAAGGCTGAGGAAGGAGAATGGCGTGAACCCGGGAGGCGGAGCTTGCAGTGAGCCGAGACTGCGCCACTGCACTCCAGCCTGGGCGACAGAGTGAGACTCCATCTCGAAAAGAAAAAAGTGAATTGAACACAATTCAAGCCTTGAAGAACTGACAAGAGGAGACAGGAGAATAAAGTTTTGGAAAGTGAAGTGGATTCTCCAGAAGCCATATGGGAGGGTGCCATTTTTCCATCTCCCCATACTTTAGAAAAAAACAGAGACTTTGTGGTGGTCCCATATTCCAAGACAGGCTGAGCAGACACTTCTTTATGTGAAGCCACACACACGGTGGATAGCTCTTGTTCAGTCAGGGCCAATTCCCTGTCACCTGTGTGAGGACCAATAATACATTTAACAATAGAGCAAAGTAAAAAAGAACTATCACAAAAATCTCAATTCAATGACAACTGCAGGAGGACCCATGCTACTATTCTCTCTACTAATGGGTATTTATGAAATTATCCATAATTTTGAGAAAAAAAAAAAAGTCCAAATCTAGCTTGGGACACTATAACTAAGTCACATGCAGCAACACGTGCTAAGTATGAGATACCAAGTACAAAATATTTAGAAACCGGAGGGCTCAGTGTGGGCTAAACTGATCAAAGAAGCCTTTGAGACTTAGGTAATATAACAACTGATAGTTATTGCTCTCTTGTTCTGTGCCACATGTTATTAGAAGCACATCACATGCACTTTGTCATTTAATCCTTATAAGGACTGTATGAGTGAGTTACCCCTATTAACAGATGAGAAAGCTGAGGTCCAAAGTGAAGTAACATACTCCAGAGTTTACAATTATGAGATGGTGGAACTGGAATTGGAACTGTTTGGCCCAAGAGCCTAAACTCTTCAACAACTAAACCAAACCAAATACTTGACAAAGAGCTAGGATGGAGCAGAAAGGCATAGACCCAATAATGAAGATTCAGATACTGAGACAGGCCACTAGGAAAGGTAAATTGAGAGAGCACAGGTTAAGCCATGTCATGAAAGGAAACTAGCAATACAGAGTCCAGTTTGGGGTCTGGGTAGGATGCCAGACCTTGGAATGACAAATCAGGCCAAAGGAATTAGAAAATGTACAGGAGCCCAAAGCGGGAATGCACTTACTGGAATGCCTTACAAGACAGACTTTTGGTTACTAGGCAAGCCGGAAAGAGCATAGTTATAGATGCAAACTATAAATTATCAGAAGTATCATCAGAGCTAATTGATGCCCTCATCATACCCTGCCTAGGAATAGAATTAGTCCTCAAGTCTGGCCTTAGGCCCATTACTTAGGAATTCAGTAACCATAACTATAGTAGAGCTGTATCCTCCAAAACACATAGTATGGCATTGTAGCCCCATGAAATATTTTAAAAGAAAAGAAAAAAGGATGGGAGGAGGAAGAAAGAGAAGGAGAAAGGGAGGAAGAAAGAATAGAAGAGGGAGGGAGGAAGAGGGAGTTTTAAATTCCTAGGTTTAAATTGTTTGAGAAACGCTGCATGCAATCGCATCTTTTGAGGAACTTATAATACACATTAGCATAAAACTCCATTTAAAAAACCCAACCATTCTCCAAGCTTATTTGACCACTGAACTCCACAAGGCACACTCTAGAAACAAATAGTTTAGAGAAATGCAGGGGCAGAGAACCACACCAACTTTTGCAGAAAAAAAGAAGGAAGGGTATCACAGAAAGTGCAGATGGCCTGAAAAAAAGGCATGAAAAGGCACGAAGAATAAACTAGGAATTATGGTGGAGAAGAGGTGAAGATTCAGTTGGAAAAACACTGGGGTCAGATTACAAAGGAACTGGAAAACCTGAATAGACAGAAAGAGGGGAGGTTCCTGAACTGAGCCATCATAACATAAGCAGCAAAGATGGAATGCCCTATATCTAAGAGCTGGAGATCCGCATTGAGATTAAATCTAAAGGAGGGTGGGCTCCAAGGGTTGGGGAGGTGGGCTGTAGTTTTCAATCAATTGAAGTGTATGCAGTGAAAAGTGCAGGCTTTAAAATCAAACATTTCTGTTTGAATGTCAGCATTGTCATTTGCCCCCTGTGTAACCTTGAGGAAGTGCTTAACCTCTCTCTCCATCCCCTTTTCAGCAATGGAAAACTACGTCTTAAAGAGAGTATGTGATTTTCTCAACATCTCAGCTAGAAAGCATCACAGCCAGGATTCAAAACCTAATGCAGCTGCCCCCAGAACCGTTGGCTTTGACCACGGTTCTACCTTATCTGAGATTTTTTTTGCTTTCAGCTCCTCAAGGGCAACAGAGCCAGTCACTTACCCAAACTCCATGTTCTCTGCCTGGTACCACTGGGCCTGTTCTCCCATTAATCAGCTGAAAGCACCATCTTACTCACTTCCCCCACAGGAAGGATTTTATTGGAATATAAAGTTACATAAGATCTGAGCTATTGTTTTGAAAAATTCACCAAACTTCACCTTTAGGTAACATATTTTTATCCCAGACTCTAGCTATTACAGTGGTTATCATATTTTAAGCTAACAGATACACCCAATTCAGGTATAACATTGGACACAGTTCAGGTGATAGAGCCAGCTACCACCACTCAGAGATATTTTGGTGACTTCTATTCTTTGAGCAGCGTGGTTTAGCACTTTTGGGCACTGGGAAATTACCCAAGGCCAGCACCTGTCAATTTCCTTTTTGAGTCACCTCACTCTGCGCGTGATGCTCAGCTCTGGGGCTCACTAGATCCGAGGGCTTCCCCCGCACCCATCTCTCCGTTTCCCAAATTTGAACCTCAGGATGCCTGGGGTGAGCAACCCTGGCTCCTTAGCGGCTGGAGAACCGGTTCCGCACTGGAGCCGCAGCCACCGGCTTATCCCGGACGGGCCGCGCTGCGGGTCATGGTAGTGAAAGGCCCGCAGGCAGCACCTCTGGAGGTGAGTGTGGGAAGAAAGCCCGACTGAGCCTGGGCTTTGACTTGTAAACAGAGGCTTTGAAAGAGCAAAGTTGTGAGTTTGTCTCCACTAAAGCAAACTTCCTCTGCTGTTTGCTTTGGGCGTTTTGCCGACGTATCTGCAGAACAAGAATGGATTTCCTGTCGGTTCCTGCAGCCTCCTCCAGCTACGTGCAGCTCAGCTGCCACCGCGAGGCTGCAGAGTGGGCATGGAGACGCGTCTGGGTCAGAGCCCACGATCCAAAGGGTTTTCCCCTCCCGCCCTCCTTCTTTAACCCTTTCTTTCTCCCAGCGTAGTCAGGCAGTGTATCTGTAACTTGCCAGACGAGGGATGGTTAGGAGTCTCCGAGGAGCATCAGCCTTAAAACCCACTGCTTCCAAAATAAAGGTAAGGAAAAGTCAGGGCGTGGTCGACCTCTGGATGCGTGCCCGGTATGGCGCTAAGCAGTGTACCCATATAGGACAGTGACTACCTCGCAGGTTGTTGTAAGATTAAATGAGGTTATCCCCATTGAACCATCAGGATAAAAGATCACCGGACTCTCAAATGTCCTTGGGGTTTAACCAAGGACAACCCCAGGCCAGCCCACTTTTAAAGACGAAGCTCTCCCAGGTGCTGAAAATCGAATGCCCGCAAGGCCAGGCAATTTCTCTAAGTGCTACAGCAGGCAGGTCTACATTTAGGATCTTTTTTTTTTTTTTTTCTTGAGACATGTGGCTCTCCTACTATACCTTTCTATTTTTTTCTCCTTCGAGACGGGCATGGGTATTAAATTCTCATTTTCCTTTTTATTGTAACGAAAACAGTACAAACGTGATTACAAAGGGCACCTCCCTTAGTGTCAGGAAAACAAAAGGGAAGATCTGTGTGTGCAGTGACTGCATAAAGCCACAAAGAAGGTGGCTCTGCTGATTGTCACCAGGGGCTGTTCCGGCTAGAAATACCATGCTGTCCGATGTTTCAAGAAAAGCAAGAACCCTAGATTTTTAATGAGAATTCTTTGCACTTAAGTGTTGAAAAGTAATTTTTTTAAAATGGACAGGCCAGTATTACACAGCAAACCAAATATTCCCATAGAAAAGATGCTAGTACCGTCTACCTTTGGGTGTAACCCCTGCATTATTCTACCTTAGGAAGAGTGAGCTGGTTAGCTCTGAGTGAAGACCTCCAGAACCCAGAGAGACTGGGGGACATTAGGAACCCAGCAGGACTAAGCCCATCTGTGAAAGGAACACTTCAGAGTTTCTGTGACCACGGAGTAAGTAAGGTCACACAAGATATCCTCAGAGAAAGCTGGCTGTAGTCTCCCTACTTAATAGGCGTGGAGAAACATTAATCACAAAGATAATCCAATAGGAACAACAGAATCAGAATCATATCGAAAGGGTATTGGAGGGTTTGCAGGGAAAGACAGGTTTATGTATTATCTTTGTGACATTTTCAGTGAAATGCAAAATCAACAGAGCATCTTCTGCCAGGGTCACTGTGGTAATGAATGCTGACCTCAGCTTGTTAGCACACCAATCCCTCAAAACAGCAAAAAAGAGAATAAATCAACTGCCTTTGCTACCGTTATCAGCATAAACAAAGAGATAAAAATACGGTATAAAATTTTAACTGTCTTTCCCCATTCTACCTGCAAATGCGAAATTCCCCTGTGCTTCAATAAAGCAAAAATACATCCAATGAAGTCTAACAAATGTGCCATCTGTTCAGAAAGCAGCAGGCGAGCATCTTTTACACGTGACACCATTGCCCTCGTGTGGTCTAAAACAATAATGCAGCTGTTTTCTCAAGGAGGCTTGAAAGGTTATGATTAAAAAATGTAGTTTTCATAACTATAAATCATTTACGACATTGAACAATATATGAAAAAAACTTACACTTTAAAGAACACAAAAATTGGGCTTATTGTGCTGACTGTAAACATAAATTAAAAACAATAAAAATAAAGAGAATAAAGAACACAAATACCACTTTTTTTTTTTTTTTTTTTTGAGACGGAGTCCCGCTCTGTCACCCAGGCTGGAGTGCTGTGGCCGGATCTCAGCTCACTGCAAGCTCCGCCTCCTGGGTTCACGCCATTCTCCTGCCTCAGCCTCCCGGGTAGCTGGGACTACAGGCGCCGCCACCTCGCCCGGCTAGTTTTTTTTTTTTTTTTTTTTTTTTTTTTGTAGTTTTTTAGTAGAGACGGAGTTTCACCGTGTTAGCCAGGATGGTCTCGATCTCCTGACCTCGTGATCCGCCCGTCTCAGCCTCCCAAAGTGCTGGGATTACAGGCTTGAGCCACCGCGCCCGGCCAACAAATACCACTTATAATAAAACCTCTGTTCAAATCAGATTCCGATATGAGTTTCATTCCACACTGAATTATATTATAGAAAGAAGAAGAAATCAAGTGGGAAAAATGTCATTAAAATAGCTGAATAGCAAGGAGGTGCAACTCTCTGACCTAATGATGACATTGGACACTTCTCTGCCACAGGGTCCATACCTGGCTTTTCATCTCACTGCCTTCCTGCGGGGTTGCTGCAAGGGAGACTGGCGGGAGGAGACCTGTTGCTTCTCACATTCATTTGTAGGCTCCACACCATCAGCTGGTACCTCTGCACCATTCAAGTTCAAGATAACCCAGAGGTCATTTCTGATTAGTCATCTTCTCACAGGGTAGGAGGAATTCAAAACTTGGACAGAGAGTAGAAAGGAAAACGTCCCCAGGATGGTGAACCAGAGTGGAAACAATGGTACACCTAAAACTACATAAATCATACCTTTATTTCCTTTTCCCATTTCCTGACTATACGGTGACTCAACCAATAAACAATGATTTTCAGTGGAGTATGTACACATGTCAAACAAGATGCCAGGCACACTCAAGATAGAAAACCCTCTGATCCAACTTATCTGTAAAACGGAAATGATGCCATCTATTTAATCCTTACCATCACCTTAGGGAGAATTGAGGTGCACTGGGACTCTTTCTTCCCCTTGGGAATTAAAGTCTCTCCAAGATTGAACAAAGCCTGTAGGTTTTTAACATAACATTCTGGTTTAAATTGAGGTGCAAGAGCTAGATTTAAATTTCATGCATGTGATTGTTTAAGCGATAATCTGAAAGCATAGTGGGTAACTTGAGCTCATATAACCCAGCACTTGAATGCCTAGTTGTTCCCAGTAAGTGTCAAAACCAGGCCAGTTGGTAACAAAATAAAAGACCCTTAAGCTTTTATTTTGGGAGCCTGACATAGCTGCCAAGTCTACACAGCTGCAATCAGTGTTAGAAAATGCTGTCTGAATGGCTGGTGCTAACCAGCTGGACCCAGAGCATCTGAGGGCTGCAGACTGCTGTGACAAGGCCCAGCCCCAACTCCTAGCACTGTGCCAGCCTTTGCCAAAAAATCAACTGGCAATCCCTACTACTCAACTGGTTAGCAGAGGGCAAAATTGCTGGTCCACTTTTCTGTGTAAGGATTCACATCATAGGTAGATATTTGGAAAGAGGGGACAGGAAAGTGTCCTGGAGAACAGGCCTTGGCTTCAGACACAGCCAAGTTGAAGCCCCCACCTCTGCCACTTATTACTTGTGTGATCTCAGCAAGTTAATCCACGTTTGAGATTAGACCTTCATCTGTAAAGTGGGGCTAACAGTCCCTCGCTCTTCAAGTTGGTGAGAGGACGCTTGGCAAGATCTTAGCATAGTTCCTGGCAATCATTCACGTTAAAGAACGCTGAGAGAGCTGACACTGTAAATAAACAAAACTACATTTGAAGGCCAAGTCCATTTTAGCTTCAAGTGAACAAAAGTATCAAAGCAGAAGATCTTCACTTGTGATTTATTTTGCTTTTATTTATTTATTCGTTGAAACAAGGCCTCACTCCATTGCGCAGGCTGAAGTGCAGTGGCACAATCACAGCTCACTCCATCTCCCCCATTCAGGCAATCCTCCTACCTCAGCCCTCCCAGTAGCTGGGACCACAGATGTGAGCCGCCACTTCTGGCTAGTTTTTTAATTATTTGTAAAGACATGTTCTCTCTATGTTGCCAGGCTGTGCAAGTAATTTAGACTTAGAGACTATGAGGGAGGCACACTCTCCATCATAAAGTTCAAGAGCAGGACTGGGAGTCAGAGAGCCTGACCAACATGACCTGCAGCCATTTGTCGAACATTTACTTTCTCCCTTGTACCCTGTCAGGGGCCACTATCGATCATTTCTTTTCCTTCTGAGCCATCCCAGCAGCTGGGCTGACAAGGGTGAATGGCGAAGTGATGACTCCTAACTGGAAGGTTTTCACACTGTCACGTTTCTCTGGCAGTTGCTACAGTCTTTTCACACCAGGGTGACCAGCACTGCCCTGGAGCATTTCAAATGTGGTCCCCCTAGTACCGCTGGAAAGCAAGACCATGACCTTCTTCGTTTCTTCACTGTCAAGAACTGGGCAGAGGGGTTAAGCTTCCAGTCCCAAGTCTCTCTTCAACCTCATGTCCTTTCTCTACTTTGTATTCCAAGCCCTTTTGTAGACCTATTCCCTACAGGAATCTTGGCCCTTGATCCCTCATCGCCTTTTTTGTGAGCTTCAGTCCCAACTGCTTTGTACAGCTCCACTCTCCCTTTCAATCATTCCACCTCCACATTTTTTTTTTTTTTTTTTTTTTTTTTTTTGCCAGTGAAATATCACCCTCTTTGACCTGCCTTGTCTGTATTTTTTTCCTCAATAAAAATTAAAAATTGGTTAAGGCCTCAGTTTCAAGCTGGAGTTCTTCTTTAGACAGCTTTATTGTGATATAATTTATATACCATAAAATTTGTTTTTAAGTGTACAATTGAATGAATTATAGTATAATTATAGAGAATAATCATCACAGCAATCTAATTTTAGAATATTTCTATCAACTAAAAAGAAACTTCATGCCAATCACAGTCACTCCATAATCCCGCCCCCAGATTTTTGAACAGTTCATATAAATGAAATCATAAACCATGCGTATGTTTGTGTCTGGTCAAATTGAGTTTTTTTAATGTATCCGGGTACCTTGGACAGCATCAGACCACATACCCTTCTGCTCCTGTTCCCTGGCCTGTGAGAGAAGATGTCTTCATTTCTCGACAATTCTTTGAGCATACTCTATGTAAAGGCTGCTAGGCTTAGCCTGGGTACACAGTGATCAGCACTAGACATAGTTTCTGTCTTCACAAAATTACACAAATATTTATTGCACCCAAATAAATTTAAAGTTATCAATGTTATATGCTCTAAAAAGAGACACAAAATTTTTTATTTTAATCTGAGCTTATTTAATACAGCTTACAATAAATGCCTATTACCAAGAGAGTTAGCATCTTGAAAAACATAGACTTTCTGGTCAATATGGAAATTGTGTTTTTCCTAAAAGTAAAGCATGGAATTCAGTGCAACTCCTATCAAAATCTCAGCTGCCTTTTTTGCAGATATTGACAAGCTGATCCTAGAATTCATATGGAAATGCAAGGCACTCCAAATAGCCAAAACACTTTGAAAAAGAACAAAGTGTAGCACTCAGACTTCTCAATTTTAAAACTTACTACAAAGTTACACTAAAGCAAGACTGTATGGTGCTAGCATAAAGACAGGGATATATGTCAATGGAATAGAATTTAGAGCTCAGAAATCCATTTACTTTCAACAAGCGTGCCAAGGTCATTCAATGGGAAAAGAATAGTCTTTTCAACAAATAATACTGAGACAACTGTATATCCACATGCAAAAATTAACTCAAACTCTATCGAAGTCCTAAATTTGAGAGTTAAAATTGTAAAACACAAGAAAGCAGATATAAATCTTTATGCTTGGATTAGGCAATGGATTCTGAGCTGTGACACCAAACACACAAACAACAAAAGAAAATAAACAGATAAATTAGGCTTCATTATAATTTAAAACTTTTGTGCATCAAAGAACATTATCAAGAAAGTGAAAAGACAACCTACAGAATGTTAGAATATATTTTAAATCATATTTCTGAGGAGGATCTGGTATCTAAAATACATAAAGAACTCTTACAACTCAAGAACATAAAGACAAACAACTCAATTAAAAAAGGAGCAATAATAACATGATGAGATCCCATATCTACAAAATATTTTAAAATTAGCCAGGCATAGTGGCACATACCTGTAGTCCTAACTACTTGGGAGGCTGAGTGGGGAGGATCATTTGAGTCAGAGAGGTCAAAGTTGCAGTGAGCCATGATTACACCACAGCACTCCAGCCTGGGCCACAAAGCAAAGGCCTGTTGCAGAAAAAAAAAAAAAAAAAAAGAGTAAAAGACTTAAATAGACACATTTCTCCAAATAATATACACAAATGGTCAACAAACCCATGAAAAGATGCTAGGGTTACTAATAATGTATCATTTCATTTTATTTATTTATTAGAAAGAAATCCTAATGAGTTATCACTTCACATGCATGAGGATGGCAGTGATCACAAAGACAGACACAAAGAAGTCTTGGTGAGGATGCACAGAATTGGAACCTTCATATGTTGCTGCTAGGAATGGAAAAGGGTGCAGTTGCTGTGCAAAACAGTTTAGTAGTTTCTGAAAATGTTAAACATAGAGCTACTGTATGACCCAGCAATTCCACTGCTTAGTAGATAATAAATAGAATTGAAAACATGTGGTCACACAAAATTTTGTATATAAAAGTTTATAAAAGAATTATTCATAACAGCCAACGTGGAGAAATAACCCAATTGTCCATCAGCAGGTAAATGGATAAAGAAAATGCTGTATGCCCATATAATGGAATATTATTCAGCCATAAAAAGTAATAAAGTACCAGCAAGGCATGGTGGCTCATGCCTGTAATCCCAGCACTTTGGGAGACCAAGGCAGGTGGATCACCTGAGGTCAAGACCAGCCTGGCCAACATGGCAAAACCCCATCTCTACTAAAAATACAAAAAATAGCCAGGCGAGGTGGTGGGTGCCTGTAATCCCAGCTACTCGGGAGGCTGAGACAGAATTACTTGAACCCAGGAGGTGGAGGTAGCAGTAAGCTGAGATCATGCACCATTGCACTCTAGCCTGGGCAATAGAGTGAGACTCTGTCCAAAAAAAGAGTAATAAAGTACCTACACATGCCTTAAAAACAATTTTTTAAGCAAAAGAAGACCACATATTATATGATTCAATTTGTGTAAAATGTCCAAAATAGATAAATCTACACATACAGAAAGTAGGTTAGTGATTGCCTAAGGCCAGAGGGTAGGCAGTGTAGGAGGATAGGAGGTAATAGCTAAAGGACGTGGAATTTCTCTTTGGGCTGAGGAAAATATTCTGGAGTGAGATAGTGGTTGTAACTGCACAACTTTGTGACCATACTAAAAAACCACAGGATTGCATACTTTAAAAGGGTATGTGAATCATATCTCAACAAAGTAAGTAAGACTTAGTCACCACAGACCCAGTTCAAACAATGCAGAAGTACATAAAGAGTGAGAGCAGGTGTCTGTATCTCTTTCCCTGATACAACTATGCTTAAACTCTTGTCTCCCAACTTCAAAACTACTCTTCCATATTCTTCTTTGTGATGCTTCCACTGGGACTTCACACCTCACATTTCTTTTTTGAGTTTTTTTTCCCAACTTTTATTTTAGGTTCAGGGGGTTCATGTGCAGGTTTGTTACATGGGTAAATTGTGTGTTGCTAGACTTTGGTGTGTCAATGATTTCATCACCCAGGTAGTAAGCATAGTACCTGATAGATGATAGTTTTTCAGTCTTCAGGCTCCTGTTACCCTTCATCCTCAAGTAAGCTCCGGTGTCTATTGCTCCCCTCTTTGTGTCCATTATACCTCCCATTTCTGACTACAGGGAGATTGGAGGACAGGAAGGGAAAGGAATATTTCACCTGCAGTTTGCTTGCTGTTTTGTGTCAGTGTCACCCCAGCAATAGTACTGAGGAGTGCAGTTAGTTTCACTTCCAGCCTCCAGGTTTTTTAAGCACTCCCAGAACCATTTCTGTGGAGCTCCTTCGAAAGGTACCAGCCAAAACTAGGCAATGCTCTCTCCTCAGAGGGCTGAGCCCTCCTCTGAGGCACTGATGACTCCTGGCCCCATCTTTTGTCTCTCGTTCTTAGATGAAGTAGCTGTGTGCCACAGTTACTGTCTCTGTGATACCTCAGCATTCCCTTCTAGCTTTTTCAGCAATCTAACCTTGTAAGCATTTCTCCATGTTAGATTCCTCACACTGAGATTTTTATATGGTTTCTTTTTGCTTAATTGCATCCTGACTGATAAAGCCCATCTCACACACACACACATACACACACACTCCCTCACACCAAATTTTCTTCTTTTTAAATTCATATTGAAATATTACCTACCATTTTTCTTTATCTAATGGGATGCTATGTTATAACATGACCTCTTTATATTGTAAGCTTCTTTATCATTGTACTTCCATATAATTTTAAATGTAGTTAATATATCCTTTTTATCGTAATTGGATCCATTCTATCTTCTCACGTGAGGTGGTTCATTGCTCTAAATTTGTCTAAAGTATATTGGTCTTTTGAGGAACTTTAATTGCATTGAATTCTAATTAAATTCATTTATTTATTGAGCACCTACTCTGTGAAAACATTAAACTGAGCATTTGGGGGATACAATGATAAGTTAGACACCGTCTTGTTCTAGAGGAGCTTGAATTTAGTGAGGAGAGATGAAATATAGCGAAGAGGATACAACTGGATTTTCCAAGATAGTTATAATTTTAAGTCATCTGTCCTTTTCCCTCAGATACACTAATTCTCATACTCAAGTTTTCGTTTTTGAAGACAAAGTGGCAATAATCACAAATCTCCATCCAGTTGCTACTATGCAATTCTTTATCCTGCTGCTCATTGGCCCCATGAAAAGAAGGATTCTATTCAGAGTTCATAATAGTTTTGAGATAGGAAGAATTTCTGACAATACATCTAAGTTTAATTCTCTTCCAGGTATAATGGTCACAGTTCCAAGGAGATATAAAATTTATCAAATTGAAGAACAAATAGTAAAGTAATTATACCCAGTATTATACTGGCATTCAGAGAATGACCTCAACCAAACTCAACTTTGACCTTATTGGAACTTAGATAGACACTCACTGGAGCACCAGAAGGCATTTTCTTAGACATCCTAACAAGGTGATTTTCCTTAGCATATATTTTACTCAAGGGAGATATACGAACCCTACATTTCATTTACAACTGTGCCCAGGGGCCCAGAATAATTTATTAATGAAATTTCCTTTAAATAAGGAAATGTCTTATTTCCTTCGTAAGTCCATAATATATTCAAAAGGGAAAGAAAGGAAAGACAAGATAAACAAATAAATTCAGTGGACATCCCTGAAGTTTGCTGGAGCACCAACTTATTACTTTGAAATTTTATAATAAAAAGAAAAAAAAAACAGTCAGCATATACTATGCCTATCTAGGGTAAATAAACTTCAAGGCAACGAAAATAACCTTAGTGAAGGATAGAAAACATTTATATTCAGAGGAGTTCCAGGTAATAAATGGAGAAAAGAAATTGATAGAATACAAAAATCACTATTTCTCAACTTTCAATAAAATAACCAAAACAGGTAATGGTCACTGTATTTGTTTCCTGGGACTGCTATAACAAACCAACACAAACTGAGTGGCTCAAAACAACACAGATGCATTCTGTCATAGCTCTGAAGGCTGGAAGTCCAAAATCAAGGTGTCAGCAGGGCTGTGCTCCTTCTGAGACTCTAGATACAATCCTGTCTTGTCTCTCTCTCACCTCTGTCAATGGTCCCATCTATCCTTGGTATTCCTCGGTTTTTATCGGTGTCATCCCAGCCCTGCCTCTGTCATCATGTGATCCTCTCCCCACGTGTTTCCATCTCCATGTGGTGTTTCCCTCTTCTTATTAGGATGCCAGTTATATTAGATTTAGGCCCACCATAATGACCTCATCTTAACTTGATTTATCTGCAACGATCTTATTTCTAAATAAAATTACATTCTCATTTACCAGGGTTTAGAATTTCAACCTGTCTATTTGGAGGGGACACAATTCAACTCATAACAATCATCCAGTCATCAAGAGATGATAAAAAAATTAAATAAACTGTTGATGGGAAACTTTACACTCAAAGGATAAGAACATTACCACCTGAATCCTGATTGATATTACTATTACAAAAAGCTTAACAGTGAAACATTACATATTACAAGATGTGATGAAACATAAACTACATGGAATCCTATAATATATTTTCTCTAAAAACAGAAAAATGAAATTACGCAGAAACTAATGTGCCTTTAGTTCTACCTTCTTACTTATAGAGACTACTGGAACTAAAAGAACAAGTCAGTCCTCACCTTGAGGAAGCACTGACCAAGTTTAGAATGCAGGACTTTTCTGTGGGATAATTACCTTGTTTCTTCAATAAGCAAATACACAGAGGGAAAAAAGGAAGAGAGAGTGATCCGGGGGGAAAAAGCTGAAAGAAAATTGAGATTTCAGAATCAGAAAACAATAAATAGATCACATCTGGAAACCAAGTCAATAAACAAAGCAATTATTTGGGAAAAAGAAGCATAATGATGAAAACTATTGACGTATATATTGAATATTAGATAATACAAAGAACATGTTAATTCTTTTTTTTTTTTTTTTTTTTTTTTGAGATGGAGTCTCACTCTTGTTGTCCAGACTGGATTGCAATGGCACGACCTCAGCTCACTGCAACCTCCTCCTCCTGGATTCAAGCAATTCTCCTGCCTCAGCCTCCCAAGTAGCTGGAATTACAGGTACCCGCCACCACACCCAACTAACTTTTTGTATTTTCAGTAGAGACGGGGTTTCACCATGTTGGCTTGGCTGGTCTCGAACTCCTGACGTCAGGTGATCCACCCACCTCAGCCTCCCAAAGTGTTGGGATTACAGGCGTGAGCCACCATGCCCAGCTAGAACATGTTAATTCTTCAAAGTCTTACTATGAAAGAAAGTCCCTTTTTTGAGATCCTGAAGTATTTAGTGATTCGCTGACAGGACATATAATATTGACTTTAAAATGCCCCATATGATGGGCACTCATTACTGCATGAGCGAATGAATGAGTGAATAAATTCACCAGGACTGCCATGCCCCTCACCTGTGGATTGGATCACTCTACTTTGAATGTCAAAAGGCCACTTCCAGGTGACACCTACAGATTCCCTCTTACAAAAATCAGCACCTCAGAAATAGGCTCAATTCCTGAAAGTGTCACAACTCTTTGACCATTTTGTGTCCACATCTTAAACTGGCAGGAGGATGAACAGGAGGTAAAGGGCAGCCATTTCCCAAGCACCTGCTTCATGGCAGCCATCATGATGGTACGTTAGTGCCCATTGTCTCAGATAATTCTTAAAACATCCATATGAGACAAGTACCAGTTTAATCTTCATTTTACAGGAGAGGAAATTAAAGCTTGAAGAATGAAATGACTTGACCAGGTTCACAAAGGTACTACTGGCTGAGCAGTTGTTTGAACAGAAATCTGTCTCCCTTCTGACCCTATAATTGTATGAATGATGCAGGAAGATGAATTCTTGGTCAAGAATAAACACATAACACTAAAAAAGTGTCAGGAAATTTTCAATGAAATTCAGCACATAGAACACAAACATTATCTCCTCTCTCTTCTAAAATCTCATATGTCAATAGTAAAGGAATTGATAAAGAGAAAGGTATAAACTCATCAGGAAAAAGAACAGAAGAGAAAATGAAAATAAAATTTTGAGATCTGGAAAACAGATTAAGTGGTAACTGATTTAGCAGACCTAGAAAACAGAATTTTCTAAACTGGCAGTAGAGAGATTAAAGAAGAAATGCATTGACACATCAGAACCCAAAGTACACAGGAGCCTGTGGCATTTGATACCTCATGGAACATAGAGTAATAATGAGACTAAAAAACTAGAAAAGTAAATTAGCCAGGTGTAGTGGCGCATGCCTTTAGTCCCAGCTACTAGGTAGGCTGAGACATGAGAATCATTTCAAACCAGGAGACGAAGGTTACAGTGAGCCAAGATTGCACCACTGCACTCCAGCCTAGGCAACAGTGCAAGACTCTGTCTCAAAAAAAAAAAAGAAAAGAAAGAAAGAAAAGAAAAGAAAACTAGAAAAGTGATAGAGTCTATTTCATAAGTAGTTGGATACACAGATCCCCTCCTCCGCTCTGCATGGAGGGCCAGAGAAAGCAAAATAGAGTCCAAGGCAGTGATCCTCAACCAAAAACAGGGGAATTCAGAGGAAGCTTACATACCAAAACTTGAGATACCCAGCCTTTCTTGCCTGCCTGAACCCAGAATGTTGACACTCCAAATTATATTCTCTGGGCAGAACATGGCAAAAGACTTCTCTGACTAGCCAAAGTTGAAAAACCTAACAATACGGATATTTGGGGTACCCTAATAAGATTGCTGATGAAGTCACCCTGGAGTAATATACACAGTTGACAATACCCACTCTCTCTCTCTCAGTTTCTAACCTTTTATGCCTTGTACTTGAAAATGAGCAGACTTGTATGATTCCAACTATGTAACATTCTGGAAAAGGCAAAAATCATAGAGACAGTAAAAAGATCAGTGGTCACCAGGGGCTGGGGGAAGGAATGGATAATGCATGGAGCACAGAGGTTTTTGAGAGCAGGGAAACCATTCTTTTTTCTTGCTGTTGTTTTTGAGACAGGGGTCTCACTCTCTCACCCGGACTGGAGTGCAATGGCGCGATCTTGGCTTACTGCAACCTCTGCCTCCCAGGTTCGAGCGTTCTCCTACCTAAGCCTCCTGAGTTGCTAGGATTACAGGTACCCACCATCACACCCAGCTAATTTTTGTGTTTTTAGTAGAGCCGGTGTTTCACCATGTTGGCTCGACTGCTCTTGAACTCCTGACCTCAAGTGATCTGCCCACCTCAGCCTCCCAAAGTGCTGGGATTACAGGCATGAGCCACCGCACCTGGCAATTCTTTATGATACTAAAATAGTGGATATGTGTCATTACGCATTTGACAAAATTATACAATATCAAGAGTGAATCCTAATGTAAACTTTGTGTGACAATGATGTTTCAATGTAAGTTAATCAACTGTAACAAATGTGCCACCCTGCTGCCTGTCAGTAGTAGGGGAGGCTGTGTATGGATGGAGGGGATGGATATCTTTGTACTTTCTGCTCCATTTTGCTATGAACCTGAAACTGCTCTAAAAAATAATCTATTTTTTTTTAAATGAAGAGAAAATCAAGGATCACCAGCTATTTAAGGAAATCTAACATGAAAGAAGAAAATAAGCAGACAAAACATACTCACAATGTGCACACACACATATGCAACATGAAAAAAGACTATATAGAAAATGAAAATTTCAAATGAAACAGTTTCATTAATATCTTCAGCAAGCTAATGAGAATGAAGCACAAGCAGGACATCGTTTTTAATTTAAAATTAATAGATTAGGCTGTTAAGAACATGACAGCAGAAATAAAAATCTAAACAGCAGAATTGAAAGAGTTGAGGAAATCTCTCAGAAATCAGAGAAAAAAAGACAAAGAAATGAAAATAAAGTGAAGATAAGAAAATTAGAAAGCCCATTCAAGTGAAAACTGAAAATTATTTTAATATTTTTCAGAACAAAAGGACTTAAGTTTCCAGATGGAAGAGTTCATGAAATACCGAGCACAATGAATAAAAATAGAACTATACCAAAGGCCTCTCTTTCTACCAAAATGTAAACTCCACAAGAACTTACAACATGTAGAAGTACTTACAACATGTTGGGGGCCTGCCAAGAAAACACAGAAGCCAGCCTGGTGGATTCCTACTGGCCAAATCTGGGCACAATCTGAGCATCAAAAAAAAAAAAAAAAAAAAAAAAAATGATAGTAATGGATTATAAACCAGCAAATAAAATAAGAATCCATGAGCCTATACCAATATTAATAAATGTTTATATGTGATTAAATGAAGGTACCAGGAATGAGGGCTTTGGTGCCAGAATTGTGTTAAATAAAGGAAAATGAAAAGCTTTTTCTTATAGTAGAATGCCAGCTAATAAATGGGTATGAATTATGAAGTCAGAAAATCATCATTCTACAGCTGTCCAAGCAATAGGAGGTGCTAAAACTAGTGGGCAGAAGGTCAAGGAGGAATAGGATAGTTACATATTCTCCAAACACTGCCTGACAAATTATCTATTACAAAGGGCAAAATAATAACTTTATAGTAGAGAACCTTGGCAGACATACCCTCAACTTTAAGGAATCAAAGTTAACATCAGCAGTAATGGAACCAATGGATAGCATGAGTCTCCAGAAACAATACACAGAAAGGGCAAACACCAACTGGTATTCCTGCCAAAAATGAATAACCTGAATCTAATTTTGAGGAAGCACTGGAGAAACCCAAACTGAAGGACAGTCTACAAAATAAGTGGCCTATGCTCCTCATGTTGATACCAAGAAAGATACAGAAAAGTAACTGATCAGATTAAAGAATAAAGATATATGACAACTAAATGCAGTGCAATATCCTATGAGTATTTTCAAAGCTTATAATTTTATCAAAATAAAGTTACCCACACCTGAAAAAACTTGTGTATGGAATTAATGGAGAGTGTCAAGAGAGAGAAAGGGTTGTGGTGTGACTTGGCTCTGGATTCCAAGATGGGCTTTCAACCCTTTAGAGTTGTTCTAATCCCCCTTTCCTGTTTCTAGAAGTGTTCATATTCAAAGTCTGTTTATTTACAACCTGTTTGTAACCTCATATAGGAGACAGTTTGCAGGCAGTCAAAAACAAATGGCCTTTATGCTTATTGGAAATATTCAAGCCTCAGAAAATAGATATTTCGGTTCTGATTTGGTAGAATAAACAAGTGTACTGAAAACAACAGCAACGATCCAAAAAGCAAACAACTGGGAAGTGACTAAGTATATTGTGATATACAGCATGAAATAGTATGCCTTAACAAAAATTATGTTCGAAGATTATCTATTTTCATGGTTAAATGTTTATAACAGCATGTTGAGTAAAATAAGGTACAGAGAAACCCATACACAGGAACACAATATGCATGCATGTTTGTCTATGTGTCTGTTGACTATGGTGTGCAGATGTGCAAGAACGTAATGTATATTGCCCTGTAGTCTGTATGTGGTATAGTGGTTTCTAGGAATTTAGAATAACAATACCTCTCTCTCAATGGATGCAAAGTACTCAGTACATGGCAGATGCTCTATCAATATTATTACTAAAACAAAGACCAGAGGAAAGTTAGCCAAAATATTAATAATGACTATTTCTGCATGATAAAATCATGAGCGTGTGTGTGTGTGAGACATGTGTGTGAGTGATTTCCTTCTTAATTTTTATCCTGTTTTCTATCATGAGTATCCATGAGGCTATTATTATTATCAGAAAAAACATAAATTTTCATCTCCTGCCCCTACTAGTTTCACCTGGAAGCTAAAGGAACAATAACTGACCGGACATAAATATTCAATTGTAGGCATCTAGAGAGAGTTCATTCTTTTCCTTTTTTTTTTTTTTTTTTTTTTTTTTCTGTTTTTGAGACAAGGTCTCTGTCACCCAGGCTAAAGCACAGTGGAACAATCATAGCTCACTGCAGCCTCAACCACCTTGGCTTAAGGGATCCTCCTGCCACCATACCCAACTAACTCTTTTAATTTTTGTAGAGATGAGGTCTCCTTATATTAGCCAGGCTGATCTCGAACTCCTGGGCTCAAGTGATCCTCCTGCCTCAGCTTCCCAAATTGTTGGCATTACAGGTGTGAGCAGCCTCAGAGAAAATTCTGTAATTGAACAAATAGACTTGAGTTCACTGACAGCAGTAACATTTATATCCAGAGAGAGCACAGTTGTTCCCTTATGAAAGGCTGAAACGCTTGACAATAGTAAAGAGTGAGGCAGGTTATAAAAAATATGTGTGGACTTGCCTAAGTTTCTCAAAGAGCACAAGGAAGACAGAGTAAATCCTTGACAAAACTGGTCTTTAGATATGCATTAAATCCAAAGTTCAGAAACGTGTTTAACGTGGCTGGGGATTAAGGCTGAGGAAAAGGAGGTTTGGTTGTTAAAGAATATACTTCTTGCTTAACCTGCTAAAGGAAGCTTCTGGGAACCTAAACAGTCACACTATTCTGTGGAAACCCTCCAGGTTTGACTCCAGACATCTCACATATCTAGATTGAAAGGTATCCAAAAGCTGCTGAAATGAAGGCCACGGTCCTATTTTAACATGGACGGTCAGGTCTGAGGCTCTGTTAGCACTTCTGAAAGATCTCATCTCAGTTTATCATTTCCCTCCTTACCCATTTCAAGGACATTACCTAGAAAGATCTTCACACTTGCAAAGACCTCTTCCAGAAAGACTGCACACAAAATCCCTCAGAATTGATTCAACATTTTTTTAACCCCCCAAAATTTAAACATGCCACACTAAGGAAATAAATTCTACAGTTGTCAGACTTACCAAGTTTTGAACTTGCACTTCCTAACTCCTTTTCCATAAAGATAGGGCTGAAAGGGTATTTTCCTCTAATAGGGGCGTATTCATAATGCTTGATAGTTAACTTTATTCTGACTTTACTCTGGCTGAGGAACTGGTTATATAAGAATCAAAATAACTTATTCTGATTACTAAATAAATGTGTAATGAAAATATGCAAAAGCCATCTGAGTCTACACAAGCCAATCCTAGATATCATTATTGTTCCCTTTAAGCTTGCATAGGTTTGAGTTACAGAAAAATAATGAGAAAATTCTTTGAGATGTTTAGCTATGCTGCTTAGAAACATATAAAGGATCATGGAGATTTCATCTTTGACACTAATAGAAAAGAACTTCCATTGGAAAGCGAAATGCTTTTATGTTTCAATGCTCTCTAAAATGACCAGAAAGTCCCTCCAAAATGTACTTTTGAAAAAGTGTCAGATGTTTATTGACCTCGTGGGAGACAGATTTCTGGTTAATTAGAAGCTCATCTATGAACAGACATCTGTAAGTCCAATAAGAAACCATAACAACTTTTTGGAGGGGTTTATCTTCATCTGTTGCCTGACAGAGCAGTCAGGTAGCATTGGGATCCATCCCTTTTTCTTAAGAGATAAAGGTCCAGCTTTTGCCACACACATTCAGTGAGTCCGAGCCTCCTGAAGGGCGGGTTTTTGCTGGCCTCCTTTATCGATTTGCTTGACCCCAGAAATACATAATAAATATCATTGTGCTCAACTCGAAAAAAGAAACTAAATACTCAACACTGCCCATCTCAATATAAACCCTAAATTGATTAAAAAAAAAAAAAAAGGAAAGGAAAAGGATAAGGTTACAACTAAAGAAAAACCGCAGAAACAATCAGCACCAAGTCAAAGGCAGGGCCATTGTAAACAAAATGACTCCTTTAGAAAGGAAGCCTGATGTTCTCCACCTAACTTAGAAATTATCAGGCATCAAGTTTGTAATCAGATGGTCTTTTTAGGTAGTAGACAAAAGAAGAAACCAGAAGGACCATCAGTGACTGATCGAGAAGCGTGTAGATATTGAAGATGAAGAGGGGCCCTTGAGCTCCTCCCCTTGGTCTACCATGCATGACCTCAGCCTGTGACCCAGACTTTGCTGACAGTTATAACAATGTTTGTAATATAACAAATATCCTTCCAGTTAAGAGTAATAAGTCTAGACCTATTTAACTAATTCTTATCTCTATTTGCTATTGTATTATGTATTTATTTTTATTTGTATATTGCCCATGGGCTCCATCAGAATGAAACCCATGGAAGACAAGGTTTGTGTCTCAATCACCTCTATTTCTTCAATATGTACCAAAGACAAGAATAATGAATAGAATACGAGGGGTTGGGATTGCTGCATTTGCTTTCAGCGAGCCCCTAAAGATGAAATGAGAACTTAATTGGTCTGGAGGGAGGAAAATGTAACAACTACTATAATCAGAACATTATCCCTTAATTGTCAGGCAAGAGCTAGGAAATGCCATCTGGTATAAGATAAAGAAATCTTGTTGGAAACCATCAAAGGATACTACATTCTATCATCAATGACCACAGATATAAACCGTAACATCAATACAATAAGAAGCTATTCAGTCATTTTAAAAAATCAGATCACAGAATATAGTTTAAGGTAGAAAAACAGTGACTGTATATGAGGTGAACACGGCAGGTAGAAAATGAGGAGTCTGGTTCTGTTTATTTAATAATCTGAAATCCCACACTGATAGATACTCGGTAACTATCATCAGATTAATTTGGTGTGATTACTTGTCTTTGCACTTAGCGGTGATTTTAGAGGTGTCTGCATTAGATATGTATTAATTTCATAACTAGAAAGGAGCTCAATGAAGTTCTAGAAAAGACTGCCCCACCCTGAAGCTCACAATTGGGCCACAGGACTACATTTACTGACCATACTTATGTAACCTACCCTTTAGAGAGAGTAAAGGTAAAATATAAAAGTAATTATTTTTAGAAAACAGATTCTTTAAGAAAACAAGTCTGGTTGGGCACAGTGGCTCAGGTCTGTAATCCCAACACTTTGGGAGGGAGAGGCAGGTGGATCACGAGGTCAAGAGATCAAGACCATCCTGGCCAACATGGTGAAACCCTGTCTCTACTCAAAGTACAAAAATTAGCTGGGCGTGGTAGCGCACACCTGTAGTTCTAGCTACTTGGGAGGCTGAGGCAGGAGAATTGCTTGAACCTGGGAGGCAGAGGTTGCAGTGAGCCGAGACCGCACCACTGCACTCCAGCCTGACGACAGACTGAGACTCCATCCCCCCCGCAACCTCCTATGGTGGCTCACACTTATAATCCCAGCACTTTGGGAGGCCGAGGTGGGTGGATCACCTGAGGTCAGGAGTTTGAGACCAACCTGGTCTACATGGTGAAACTCTGGCTCTACTAAAAATACAAAATTTAGCTGGGTATGGTGGCAGGCGCCTGTAATCCCAGCTGCTAGGGAGGCTGAGGCAGGAGAATCGCTTGAACCTGGGAGGTGGAAGTTGCAGTGAGCCGAGATAGTGCCACTGCACTCCAGCCTGGGCAACAGAGCGAGACTCTGTCCCACACACACACAACAAAAAGCAAGTTTACCTCTTAACCTAGACTGTCAAGCTCCCCAGGAACCAACCAAAAGCAGCCTGGCTGTTCAGCCTCAGGCCCTGATCGTTTTCTCTCTCTTTGGATTCCTCTCCTCTTTTGCATGTAGCAGAATCTTCTTTCCCTGGCTTCCACCTGTCCAGCATGGAGCTCTGTGTTCCTCGCAGGTGCAAAAGGAAGGCTCCTAATCACAGGTAGGATAAAATCCCTGTTAGGACCTTGGAGCTACTCAGAAACTGAGGCTCAAACTGAAAAGTAAACATCTCTGGACAGCTGCCGCTTATTAATGCATGATACACAGGGTTGCCTCAAAGACAGTGTGGTCATCTCAAACTTTGATGTGCTGGGTGGGGTTGGGGAGAAGCTTCTGGAGCATGTCCTCTCAAACTAAACAAACGTGAGATTTATCTGCGGAGCTGCTTGAATGAGAAGCTTCCAAGGCCTTGCTCCCAAGATTCTGTTTCAGTAGGTCATTTTTAATACGCTCATTGAATAGGTTTCTAAGGCAATTCTGCTGCAGATGGTTCACAGAGCACACCCTGAGAATACTATTTTCAAACTTTATCTAATTACACAGTGCAGACACTGAGGTCTAAGCTTTACCCCATCTCTGGTTGAACTGAAGTTAGGAGGTTTGCCTCTAGCTGGTTGGAAAAAAAAAAAAAAAAAAAGATGAAGTGATAAAGGAGATTTTCTGAGCATTTGGAATTTAAATTCTGATTTCTTCTTTTAGGAATGTGACTGCATTCTCACCTGGGAACTTTAGGCAATGCTGTTTTGCATTTATAGTTTATTTTGCTCAGTAATTATTCACAGTGTTTTATAGGGTCTATTTGGTCTCAGCAGCTTGATCACAAACTCCTGGGGTAGTTGGAAGGCTTTAAAAATGTTTTCAAACACATGGAAAGAAAGAAATTGTGCTTAGCACAGTGTTTTTTTTTTAATACAAGTGCATCCAAGGTCACAGGTGCATATTTTCTACTGCCTCACTCAGCTCTAAACCCAGAATATGACTCTTCCTACATTGGTCACTAGGAGTAGGAATTTCAGCTGGAGGATATGAACTTTTCAAATAAGGAAGCTTATCTTTTATTATCAGGGGAAGTGTTGTTTTAGTGCAGTAGTTCTCAACATGTGGTCCACAACCAGCATAATTAAGAAAGTCACCTTGTCAAAAATGCAAATTCTCAGGCCTCTCTTGGACCTATTGCATCAAGAACTCTGAGGAAGAGGCCAGCCAGATGGGTTTTAACAAGTTCCAGGTGATTCCAGTGCACGCTCAAGTTTAAGAATAGGTTGAGGGCACAGGGGAATCTGTTCTATTACGGATTTTAGAAACTGGAAACAAAACATACTTGAAGTCTATCAAGTAGTAAAGTGTCCAACCTGCTTGCTAGAAAACACTTATTGTAAAATGTCAAGTGTGCGTGAAACATAAACAGGTTCCCGTATATATTCGCATAAAATAGAAATGCTGCACAAAAACTAACAAAAATATGTACGTTGTCTTTTTTTTTTTTTTTTTTTTTTTTGAGATGGAGTCTTGCTCTGTTGCCCAGGCTGGAGTACAGTGGCAAAATCTCGGCTCACTGCAACCTCCACCTCCCAGGTTCAAGCGATTCTTCTGCTTCAGCTTCCTGAATAGCTGGGATTACAAGCACACACCACCACGCCCAGCTAATGTTTGTATTTTTAATAGAGACAGGGTTTCACCATGTTGGCCAGGCTGGTCTCGAACTCCTGACCTCAAATGATCCGCCTGCCTCGGCCTCCCAAAGTGCTGGAATTACAGGCGTGAGCCACCACAACTGGCCGTATGTTGCCTTTTACAAGGTGTTTTGTCTCATTTGATGTCATGGCATCTCCTAACTTCCCTGAGATGAAGATTAAGTACTGTTATCTTTCTATTTTACAGCTAAAGTTACTAAATTCTGTGATGACCTAGGGCAAATCATGTGAGTACCGAGAGCTGCCTCAATTCTGTATCCCCTCCCTCTAACAAAGAGCAATTCCTTCTTTCATTAAAACAATTTTTGAAGTTCCCCCACCTTGCTTTGCAAAGATTAGAGTCAATGTTACCTTCCAGAGGCCCTGGCTAGTTTGCTTGTTGTCTGCTTATCTCCTTTTTCATTCACAAATTAACAGCTTGTCCTCATATTAACCAGATGGATGGCTGCACCTGGTTAATTGGAGTTCTAAGATGGATAAATAGATATTAAAGAGCAGGCGGCCGGAGTGCTCCACTGCTGGCCAGACATAATTAAGAAACGGGAGTGAACCAGTTCTATTGGGACATCAGTGAGGAACAGGCCCAGTCGACTGATTTCTTAGAACTGCTTCAATTGCTAAATTATGAAAATCACTTGCCACAGCACTGGGAGAAGGTTGGCACTCAACTGCTGAGCAGACCCTGCTCTTTTCCTATGATGTCCATCACTTTAATCAAGTTTCTCAGAGTGGATTGTCTATTGACCACCTGTCTCGGAATCGTCTGGATGCTTATTAAAAATGCAGATTTCAGGCTGGGCGCGGTGGCTCACGCCTGTAATCCCAGCACTTTGGGAAGCCGAGGCGGGCGGATCACGAGGTCAGGAGATCGAGACCAGCCTGACCAACAACATGGTGAAACCCCGTCTCTACTAAAAATACAAAAATTAGCCGGGTGTGGTGATGCAGGCCTGTAATCCCAGCTATTCGGGAGACGAAGGCAGGATAATCGCTTGAACCCGGGAGGCGGAGGTTGCAGTGAGCCGGATCGTCCCACTGCAGTCCAGCCTCGGCAACGGAGTAAGACGTCACCTCAAAAAAAAAAAAAAAAAAAAAAAGCAGATTTCTGGACCTCATTCAGGACCCACTAACCTCGTTAGTGTGATCCCTTTTTCTTTTCTCTCTCTCTTTCTCTCTCCCTTTCTTTCTCTCTTTCTCTCTCTCTTTTTCCTTCCTTCCTTCCTTCCTTCCTTCCTTCCTTCCTTCCTTCCTTCCTTCCTTCCTTCCTTCCTTCCTTCCTTCCTTTTCTTTCTTTCTCTCTTTTTCAGTGGTGACAGAGACTAGGAATCTGTACTGTTAACAACCTCTCTCTAAAATTAGGAACTACTGACTTATTGCTATTCTCAAATATGCAGAATTTCCAGAATCATCTTTAGAAACTGCACAAGTCCACACTCTGTGAACAACAACTCTGGTAGAGTCCTTAGCTACCAAAACTTCCAGCAATTCAATTTACAACACCCCCAAAATCCTAGATAAAGCAGAGTCAATGCCACAAGCATTGAAGAGCTTGTCTCAGAAGCCTCTGGAGACACTTATCAGACATGCAAATTCTCGGCCTCAGCTCAGACCTACAGAACCAGAAACTCTGGGGATGAGGTACCCGCCAGATGAATCCAAGCATGCATACTAAAATTTGAGGACCACTGCTTGAGACCCATGCTGCTCAAACTTCTGTGCACGTATGAATTACCTGGGGATCTTGTTTAAATGCAAATTCTGTTCCTACAGGTTTGGGAGCAAATGTCTCCCAAGTGATATTGATGCTCCTGATTCACAGACCACACTTTCAGTAGCAAAATTCTAGGTTATTTTTTACCTAATGCTATGAGCAAATATTCATATTTTTCAAAAAAAGAAGACGATGAAGCCAATCCGCAGTCTTTGGCCAAAATAGTTAACTAATCAGCATGCTCTAGGCATAAAAAGTGAAGCTGCTAAAATACCAGCCATTGGCTTTGAGCTTTGAATACTGAGGATGCATTTGTACTGATGGTCTCACATGCCATCCTCCAAAACTCTGATAACTAAAACCACAAACTTTTATGTGGCTGGGAAAGGAAATTAAAAATGGCTTAGCAGGGATCGAACTCTGTCTTTTGCCCAACTTAGAAACATTGTTACCAGCCAGCTAAAAGGCTCTGATAAATTGAACTGAACTGTCTGTAGAGTGACACTGTCTTGTGTAGACAGCTCTGGTCGGGAATCAGGGAGTCCTACTTGTACTCACAGCTCTGCCAACTGGAATGTCAAACGTTGAGCGTGTCACATCGTATCAGTTCACTGGGTTTGATTTCCTTATTTATTGAGTGATGATTTGTGCCTATCCCTAAATCTCTATGGTTCTAGCACCCTTTCAGTCCTTTCCATTATTATATTTGCTGTATTGCTTCTGGTGCCTTAAGACTACGTACCCTTTGTGAGTTCAGTAAAAGAACCATTTTGTTTCTTTGAATCAGCCTCAATCGCAAGTCCGGGGATCACAAGCCTTGACGACATGTGTATGAATTCAGATGCTACATGGTTTCTGAGCTTGTACTTTTCACCTTTACCTTGGTATGTTTTCAATTATTCATCATCGATGGTACATCTCACTAAAATTACTAATTTGAAATATGGTCACATACAGGATTAGTTTGCCTGGCTGTCAAGGGTTTATTAAGTAGACCATGTCTGCTGAGATGAGGTACGTATAAATTAGAGAGTGAGGATTTGCTTAGAATAGGGACCTGCCAGAATAATTTGTGCAATAAAGGCTTCGAATAGCTAGTAGGTTTATAGAATTTCTCTAGTGTAATTAGGAGAGGCATTGTTGTGTAATGAAGAAAATTAATTAGAACTAAATGTTTAGGGAATGTGCGGTTAGGTAACCAAAGGCATATTTGCAGCCTAATTGTTTTTTGGCAGCTGGAGGCATTTTATACCCTTTCATGATGTTTAGTTAATGGATATTTTAACATGCCCTACTGTTTGCTTTTCCTTAAATTTAAACTACTTCAATATAGAAAAACAGTTCATCAAAGATTTAAACCAAGTATATATCCCATTGGAAAAATGCCTCTGTTATCTGGTTTATTTGATCATACTGTCTGTCAAATGTTAATTATTTTTACAGGAAGTGCATATTGAGGCTAATTGGCATGCCCTGCTGTACCATATAATTACTGAGTCCTACTTGTGTGCTTATAAAACACAAATACTGAAACATTTACTAATATTGTGCCATTATTTCTCCTAGCCTGGACCCAACTTTCAAGTATTCTGCCTCAAGTCTTCTCCAGAACAAGGCAGAGATTTGAAAATATGGTAAATTTTAAAATAAGAAGGATTACGTATCTGGTTGTTTGATTATTTTTACAATATGCATAAGATTTTGAAGTAATGCAGGTATTTGTTCAAATCCTTGCTCTATTATTGATTGTGTGATCTTGGAAAAGTTATTTCAGCTAACTAAGACGTAGTTTCATGCCTGACACTATAGCATTGTTGTAAAATAACAAGGTAAGTGTGTTTATTAAATTAGGGCGCTTTTTTTTTTTTTCCAGATGAGAGAAATCCAACCTAAAATAACTAAAAATGACAAGACAGGGAAATAATTTTTTATTTGGAAAAATTTTAGATCTCAGAAAAACTGTAAAAATATCATACAAAATTTTTAAAACCCTTCATCCAGATTTCCCAAATATAATCAACTTGGTAACTGTCATAAAATGATTAAAACCAAGGAATTAACATTGATAAAATACTCTTAATCTACAGATCTAATTCAGATTTTGGCAATTGTCCTAGTAATGTCTTTTTACTTTTCTTTTCTTTCTTTTTTATTTTTTTGAGACAGGGTCTCACTCTTTCGCCCAGGCTGGAGTGCAATGATGCAATCTCAGCTCACTGCAAGCCCCACATCCCAGGCTCAAACGATCCTCCTGCCTCAGCCTCCCAAGTAGCTGGGACTACAGACATGTGCCACCATGCTTGGCTAATGTTTGTATTTTTTGTAGAGATGGGGTTTTGCTATATTGCCCAGGCTGGTCTTGAACTCCCAGACTCAAGGGATCCACCTGCCGCAGCCTCCCAAAGTGCTGGGATTATAAGCATGAGCCACTGTGCCCAGCCCACAATGTCTTTTTTTCTAGTCAAGAATTCTACATTGCATTTAGGCTTAGTATCTCTTTAGTCTTTTTCAATCTGGAACAGTTCCTCAGTCTTTGTGTTTCTTAACCTTGAAACGTTTGAAGAATGCTAACCAGCTATTGTGTAGAAGTATCTCAATTTGAGTTTGTCTGATATTTTCTCATGATAGAGATTGGGATTATGCATTTTTTAGTAAGAATACCACGGAAGTTATGTTGCATCCTCAGTGTGTTATATCAATAGACACATGTCCATATGTCTCATTGCTTGGGACGTTAGCTTTGATCACTTGGTTTACAAGATTTCTCCACTGAAGAATTACTTTTCCTTTGTAAATAGTATTTTGTGGGGTGATATGTTGAAACCTTGCAGATATGCTATTTCTCATCAAACTTCCACCCACTAATTATAGCATCTATCAATAATTATTGCCTGTGATAATTGTTACTGTGGTGTTTAGCAAATGGTGAGTTTCTATTTCCACCATGCATCCTACATGTATTTACTGGAATTCTACTGTAAGGAAGAGCTGTCCTATCTCTCTGATTTGTTCAAATTATTTGTCTTTATCACTATGGACTCACACACATTTATTCTATGTACTATAATCCATTATTATCATTATATATTTTTTACTAAACTTGTTCCAGATTTGACCATGGGAGATCCTTCAAGTTAATTCCTGTGTCCCTTTGACACGCCTCCATTATTTTTTGAATACGTCCTCACTCTCTGGCACCTATGCTCATCTTGTAACTCCAGCCCTGGAATAAGCCCTTTCCCCAAGGAGACTCATGTGATTGGAAAGTTCAAGGCAGTGAATCAAAGGGTTCAAGTGATTTCATTAGGAGTTCAAATCTTTCTCTTAAACTCTTGGCTCTGCTTATCTCATCTTCATTCTTAGGCAAAAGCCTGCATATGGTGGCTAAGATGGCTACAAATCATTGCCCTTACTACTATTTTTCCTAAGAAAATAAAGAGAAAATGCCTTTCCTTTTGCAAAAATCTCACGGAAAAGTCAAATTTACACAACTTGGGTCATATGCCTGTCCCTGACCCAATTCTTTTGGTCAGGAAACTTGAGTATTCTGCCCCCAGGTGAGTATAATATGACCACCCTTGGACAGGGCACGGAAGAGGAGCTCAGTCTACAGGAACCACATGACACAGGTTTTCCTCAAGAAAAGCGGGCTTTGATATGATATAGGGGAGCTTCCACATGTATATATCTTACAAAGTTCTTTGCTTAGTATAGCACATAGTGAACACTAAGCAATGACTTTTCCACCTACTCATCACATCACCACCAACCCAAAGCAGACAATACAAGGGTGAAATAAAATTCATATAACTGAAACTGGTTACTTGTTGGCAACGCTGCCAAAAGGTTTTTAAAGTAAAAAGACCAGTACAGCATTATAGTGTGGGTGTCTAAACCCCTATCTACAACAAAAGTTTACCTCAAATGTCCCAGAACTACTATTCTAGTAATTGTATGTGGGTGGATGTGCACGTATATGTGTGCATGCATATGTATAACATTCAGATCCACAGTTTTCAAAGACTTAGAGGTAGTGTGGCAGAACAAAAATAATATGGGCTTTGGATACAACCAGACCTCGGTTCCATCTTTGCTACTTACTGTGTAACTAGGGTGTTATTTAGTTTCCCTGAGTTTGTTTCATCAGTGAAATATAGAATATCTACCTCATGTACATGAGGATTCAATGACGTAATGCATAGATAGCACTTGGCACAATAGTTAAATGCATTAAAAATTTTTAGAATAAAATATAGGTACCTAAACTAGCATGGATTTTGTTTTTCTTCAACAATAATACAGGCATCTCAGAATTTCTAAGACAGCATTATAAGCATCAGCTCTTATGGTATTAAAAATGGAAATTAGTAGTTAAAGTTTGCTAAGCATGCTATTTTCTTTTTTATGATGCCTTTAAACATACAAGCAAACAATAACAACAGTAAAAACAAGACTGAAGAAAAGGAAAAAATCAACAGACTGAAAAGCCAATTACAGAATGGGAGAAAATATTTGTAAAGCATACTTCAGATAAGGGTTAATTCCAAAATATACAAAGAATTATTATAATTTGATAGCAAAAAAAAAACTAGTCATGATTTTTAGATGGGTTTAAAACTTGAATAGATAGTTCTCCAAATAAGACATGCAAATGACCAATAGGTATATGAAAAGATGCTCAAGATCACTAATCATCAGGGAAATACAAAGAAAACCCATCATGAGATATCACCTCACACCCATTAGAATAGCTAGGCTCAAAAAACAAAAGACAGCTAATGTTGGATAAGATGTGGAGAAATTGGAACACTTGTACATTATTAGCAAGAAAGCAAAATGATGCAACCACCATGAAAAACAGTATAGAGATTCCTCAAAAAATTAAAAACAGAACTACCATATGATCCAGCAATCCAACTTTGGATATTTATCCAAAAGAATTGAAATCAGGATCTCAAATAGATACTAGCACTCCCATGTTCATTGCAGCACTGTTCACAATAGCCAAGCCATGGAAACAACCTAACTGTCCATCAACAGATGAATGGATCAAGAAAATGTGGTGTATACATACAATTATTATTCAGCTTAAAAAGAGGAAATCCTGCAATATGAGATAACATGGATAGATCCTGAGGACATTATGCTAAGTGAAATAAGCCAGTCACAGGAAAACAAATCGACATGATTCCATTTATAAGAGCAATCTAAAATGGTGAAACTCATATAAGAGAGAGTAGAATGACAGTTGCCAGAGGCTAGAAGGAAGGGGAAATAGGAGTTGCTTATCGATGGCTATAAAGTCTGTTATACAGGATGAATAAGTTCTAGATATCTGCTGTACAACATTATCCCTATAATTAATAATACTGAATTGCACAGTCAAAAATTTATTAAGAGATTAGACTTCATGTCAAGTATTCTTACAAAAATAAAATAAAATAAAATAAAATGAGCAAGTAGACTAAGGAAGTCAAAGCCCCAGTTTCACATGTGAACAGAGCAGTGGGGCAGGCATTACATCTACTGTTATGGCAGCCATGACACAAAAGGACACCACTTTATTAAAAATCACTCCCACAATGCTCCATACTCAGAAGATTTTCAGTGCTTTTTTAGCACTTGTTTATGTTGTTATGACTGTGACTTCATAAGGCTGCTTTTTAAAATAAATAAGCCAGAAAATAAATCCAACTAAATGTCATCTCCTTCAAAATAGTCACAGAGAGAAGACCTATACTGTTTCAATGATATCCCAAACATCAATGTCAAAATCCTCAGTTACTAACACTTTCTCCCTTAAGAGCAAATTTTTTAATCAATTAAAATTCATTTAAGTCAAGATTGAGAAGGTGAATGATCAGATTCAATGTACCTGTTTGGGTTTAAAACAATAAGGTAATAATAAAAGAAAATAACTGACTTTCATATGACATACTATGAGGCTATTAAAAATAATGGAGCAAAAACATTCCATGCTCATGGACAGGAAAAATCAATATTGTGAAAACGGCCATACTGCCCAAAGCAATTTATAGATTCAATGCTATTCCCATTAAACTACCATTGACATTCTTCACAGAATTAGAAAAAAACTATTTTAAAATTCATATGGAACCAAAAAAGAGCCTGTATAGCCAAGATAATCCTACGCAAAAAGAACAAAGCTGGAGGCAACACACTACCCAACTTCACACTATACTACAAGGCTACAGTAACCAAAACAGCATGGTACCGGTACAAAAACAGACACAAAGGCAAATGGAACAGAATAGAGAACTTGGAAATAAAACTGCACATCTACAACCATCTGATCTTTGACAAAGCTGACAAAAACAAGCAATGAGGAAAGGATTTCTTATTTAATAAATGGTGCTAGGAGGACTGACTAGCCATATGCAGAAAATTGAAACTGGACCCCTTTCTTACACCTTATACAAAAATTAACTCAAGATGGATTAAAGGCCGGGTGCAATGGCTCACACCTATAATCCCATCACTTGGGGAGGCTGAGGTAGGCAGATCACTTGAGGTCAGGAGTTCGAGACTAGCCGGAGCAACATGGCAAAACCCCTTCTCTACAAAAATATAAAAATTAGCCAGGTGTGGTGACACACATCTGTAGTTCTAGTTACTTGAGGCAGGAGAATCACTTGAACCTGAGAGGCAGAGGTTTCAGTGAGCCAAGATTGTACTGCTGTACTCCAGCCTAGGCAACAGAGCAACTCTGTCTCCAAAAAAAAAACAAAAAAACAAAAAAACAAAAATCCTGGGATGAAATCTAGGCAATACCATTCAGGACATAGGCTCAGGCAAAGATTTCATGACTAAAACATCAAAAGCAATAGCAACAAAAGCCAGAATTGACAAATGGGATCTAATTAAACTAAAGTACTTCTGCACAGCAAAATAAACCATCATCAGAGCGAACAGACAACCTACAGAATGGGAGATAATTTTTGCAATCTATATATCTGATGAAGGTTTAATGTCCAGAATCTACAAGGAACATAAACAAATTTACAAGAAAAAGAAAACATTAAATAGTGGACAAAGTACATGACCAGACACTCCTCAAAAAAAAAAAAAAAAAAAGAGGCCGGGTGCGGTGGCTCAAACCTGTAATCCCAGCACTTTGGGAGGCCGAGACGGGTGGATCACAAGGTCAGGAGATCGAGACCATCCTGGCTAACACGGTGAAACCCCGTCTCTACTAAAAATACAAAAAATTAGCTGGGCGAGGTGGCGGGCGCCTGTAGTCCCAGCTACTCAGGAGGCTGAGGCGGGAGAATGGCGAGAACCCGGGAGGCGGAGCTTGCAGTGAGCTGAGATCCGGCCACTGCACTCCAGCCTGGGCGACAGAGCAAGACTCCGTCTCAAAAAAAAAAAAAAAAAAAAAAAAATTATGCAGCCAATGGACATATTAAAAAAAAACTCATCACTGATCAGAAATGCAAATCAAAACCACAATGAGACAACACTTCATACCAGTCAGAATGGTGATTATCAAAAAGTCAAGAAACAACAACAGATGCTGGCAAGACTATGGAGAAATAGAAATGTTTTTACACTGTTGGTGGGAATGTAAATTAGTTCAACTATAGTGGAAAATAGTGTGGCGATTTCTCAAAGACCTAGAAACAGAAATATCATTTGACCCAGTAATGCCATTACTGGGTATATATACTGGGTATATACACAAAGGAATGTAAATATTCTACTATAAAGATACATGTACATGTATGTTCATTATGACACTGTTCACAATAGCAAAGATATAGAATCAACCCAAATGCCCATCAGTGATAGACTGGATAAAGAAAAATGTGGTACATATTCACCATGGAATACTATGCAGCCATAAAAAGGAACAAGATCATGTCCTTTGCAGGAACATAGATGGAGCTGGAGACATTATCCCCAACAAACTAACACAGGAACAGAAAACCAAATACCACATTTCCACTTGTAAGTAGGAGCTGAACAATGAGAATACATGGACACAGGAAGAGGAATAAAACATACTGGGGCCTGTGGGGGGTGGGGGAGGTGCGCCAGGGGGAGGGAGAGCATCAGGATAAAGAGCTAATGCATGCTGGGCTTAATACCTGGGTGATAGGTTGATAGGTGCAGCAAACCACCATGAGACATTGTTTACTTATGTAACAAACCTGCACATTCTGCACAAGTATCCCAGAGGTAAAATAAAATAATAATGGAGCAGATACATATGTACAGCTATAAAACAACCTACAAAACATACTATTCAATGAAAAAAGGCAAGGAATACAACAGTATGTACAACATCCTTTCAGCTGTATTTTTAAAATGGAATATGTACATAAACATATGCTTAATTTATGCATAGACTATACCTATAAAAAAACTAAATAACTGGTAGTTTGCAAATAGCCATTCCAAAAATATTAATATGTTTGTATAGCATTTGTATATGTTTTATTCTTAGCTCTTATTCGATTTCAAGATCTTTAGGGATGAAGATTGGACTTGATTTTTTCTTGATATTTCCAAATGCACAGGAAAGCACACAGAGTAGATAATAAATGCCTGTGGATTAACACGCCCAAATTTACATGGGGAAAAGTCAAGTAAAGTAGGGGGTATAGAGCGAAATATTAGTTCAAGCTGATGATAAAACTGATGTGAGGACTTATTCGAGGAAGGGCTCATTTGTTGAATACAACAAATTTTACATATCCTTTTCATCATATATCAGTAAGTGTACCTGAAACTTGGCAATAGCCTGTGATTCTAATTCCTGTTGAGATAAGTGTAACAGAAAAGATAAAGCTTTCCATTGTGTCCCCAGAAAGTGGGTACCTCATCATGTTTATCCTGCAACCCAATCTTGCACACAGCCATCTGCAGTTGTATTTGCCATTGTAAAATTAACAGCCCGTGTGGTTCCTAGAAAAGGTCCAGGTTGGAAAGGGAACTTCTCACTGCATGGTGTGCAGTCAGAAACAGCTGGCCCCATGGTCAGGGAGGATTCTACTGCTGCCTCTGCCGAGACATTTGCCATGGGTCATTGCCATTCTTGGAGCACCAGACCGGCCCATCAGCTCTTCATGATATGATACAAACCCACAAGCAGGTGGTTGCTGCTCCACTTCATTTCTTCATTCAAAACATTTCCTGAAGATCATTTCACTTACAAGAACATGTAAGTGAAATATAAAAGATCCAGATCAAAAATAAGTACACCCAAGCACATGTGACTTGGTCCAATTTCAGAGATGTAACTCTTCCTAGGTGGACTGTAGTATTGAAAAGTCCACCAACCTGAAAAGTCACGATACCTGAGGTTACCTTAGAAGCAACATATTAAATCTCTTCTTCTTCAACACACAAAAATTAGTTAATTTCCTTTGCAAATTATGAAGCTGAGAACATTGAAGGAGAGAAAGAATTATCTGACACTTTTTTTTTTTTTTTTAGAGACAGGCTGGAGTGCAGTGGCAGTTGGCAGGCGACACCACACCGGCCAATTATTTTGTAGAGACAGAGTCTCACTTTGTTGCCAAGGCTGGTGTCAAACTCGGTCTCCAAAAGTGCTGGGATTACAGGTGTGAGTTACCACACCCTGTCTTAGCTGACATTTTAAGTTGTATCAAGCACCTACCATGGTCATGGACTTTGACAGGGGTTATCTCAGTTTTTTTCACACAAATATCTGTTTTACTGTTGAGGAAACTGAAGCTCAGTGAAGTTGCTAAACTTGCCCAAGGTCAAACTTCCAGGGTGTTTATATGTAAATGTCAGGATCTGCATTCAAACTCGGGTCTCTCTGACCTTAAAGCTGATACCCTCCCCAATACAAGAGCCAGTGAAAAACAGGGGCAAGCGGTGTGAACTCTGGAGCCAGGTCACCTGGGCATGAATCCTGACTCCACCACCTGACAGCAAGAGGCCAATATGTGTCTCGGGTCTGTGTCTCGGGTCTTCCACCTGTGAAATGGCACAATAATAATATGCAATAGGGTTATTTTTATCACAAATTTATCACAATTTATACAAGTAAAGCACTTAGAAATGTACTTAGTAGGCACCATTATTATGTCAAATGATAACTGGGCAAATCAAGAAAAACATACTTTGGTGAGAGATAAAAAAGAATATGATCAAGTTATAAAGCAGAGGAAGGTAGATGAACATAACAGAAGTAATCAGGAGGTTTCAGAATATGTACCTGTGATGGTGTGGATGAAAATTGGAAAAAGCTCACCAAGAGAGAACACGGACTGATGAAAGTGGAAGAGAACATTAATGAAGACAAACTTAGAAATTGGAGTCATCCTGTGGATATGAAGACTCTGAGGTTTGCTTTTTTATTGGCTTTGTTGTTGTTGTTGTTCCCTAGTCTTTAAACAGAAAAGACATCACTTTGTTAAACTGTCTCAAAAGGAATTGTTTTGAGAATTTGTGTTTAAAGTAAAGTCTATACAATTTGAACTCCTGTGAGGGATTTATTCCACCTTCCTCGGCTCAGGCAAAGGCTTCAGGAAACAAAGCACCAACTTTGATTCCTAAATGAGCATCAGTCCCCGTGGTTCAGTTACTCAAAGCTTCCTGCAGCACTGGGCCTAATAGTTCATGCTGCACAGCTGGGTTCTGAGCCTGGGGCTCCCGATGACTTTTAAGAGAGCTTCATGATTGGTTTGCTTCCATGGGATTTGGATCAAGATAAAAAATAAGCCCAAGGTTATTTGGAAACAGTTCATATTTAAGAGACCTTCAAAAAACTTCACAAATAAAAAGTGGTCTATAAATATTGTATAATAACCCTATAACAACTTCCCACTTGCTAATGTTTATCATGGGGGAAAAAATTAGCAATGAGCACATCCATACTTCAAAAGTTAGGGAATTGAGGAAAAAAATCCAAGTAGTTTAGAAGAGTTGAAATCAGTTTACTCACAGGGGAATAGTAGTTCATAAGGGAAGAAAATTGCATTTGAATTTCCCAGCACTGTGATAAAAGTACTCTATCTAGATGACACCTCGTTCTGACTAAGCATCCCCAGCCTCCAGCACCCAATCCACCAGCCCCTGCCCTGAAAACTTATTATCCGTGATCCATGGAGACTGCATTGTTCTGTAGTTACAGGGATGGGGTTATGCAGATAGAAGGTTATCTGTCTATCTTTAATGCATAAAGTGGAAACAAATGCAACGATCTCAGTGACACTTAACAACTGGAATGTCTTTCCAATTACCATCCATCACCATCTTTTTGTGGCATTTGCGCTAACCCTTACCCTTCATCCTGGCGCAGAGCTGCCCTTTAGAACACACTCTACATCAGCCAGCCCGATCGGCCATTTTTCATTGCAGACCTGCTGGCGGAAAAATCAGCATTTACAAAGCAGCTTGTGATGCAGTGAAGAGCCCAGACAGAAATGTAATAAACAATGTTTTGAATTACATTTTGGACATTTAAAAATGCTCTGGGCTCAATTTCAAAAGGCATTTGCATTTGTAATGAAAAAAAAAAAAAACCATCAGTGAGCTTCCAGTCTCAGTCTCAGGTTAACAGGCCCTTTTATGTTGTAAATTTTTTGCAGGAGCAATTACAAATTGTACACAGATTCATTATTTCTTGAGTACTTTATCAGGACATTTTCCCATACATCTAATTTGTCCTGTCTGAAATGTAACTTGACATAAGGGATTTTCTTAATTGCTTTTGAAGCCCTTCCAAGATAATCAGCTGCTTTTTGGAGCATGCTAAAAGACAGTAGACAATATTGCCAGGCTGTCTTCGGATCACACGCTGAAGTTTTTGGGTAAGAGATAGCAAAGAAAGGCAACATTTGCCTTTTAAACTCTTCAGTAGCTCCATTTTAATTTGCTTTTTATTTGAATGACTTTGTCAGTGTCTAACAATAGCAAAAAGAAGTTGCTCCATTTTTATCTGCCCTATTGTAATGGCTGTCACTTTGGGGGTAGATGCAGTCAATATTTACAAAAGGATTAAAGTATAATCTTTATTATTTTGAAGACTCTTAACGAAAGATTAAAGATAAAACCAAAACTAAAATAACCCAATTTGGGGAGGAGAAGGTATACTATAAAAAGCCAGTTGTGTTTCTGCTATCTTCCTTCAACAGATTTAAGCAAATAATACAACATGTATTTATTTTGGGAGAATGTTTTTACTTTGAATTTTCAAGCTGCCAATTCTAAACAACTTCATTTTTTAGTTACACATGTAGGCAGGATGATGTTCCCCCACAGATGTTCATACCCTAATCCCCAGAACCTTTCATGGCAAAATGGACTTTGTAGATGTGATTAAGGTAATGGACCTTGAAACGGGGAGATTGTTCTGGATTATCAGGAAGTACCCAATCTAATCACAAGCATCCTTAAGATTGGAGACTATATCCATGCTGTTTTCAGAGAGCTATGGGATAGAAGAGTTGGAGAGATTTGATGCGAAGATTCAACCTGCTGCTGCTGGGGGTTGAGGACAGGGCCACAAGGTAAGGAAGGTGACTACCCACCAAAAGGTGGGAAGAGTCTTCAGCTTACAACCTGCATGAAAACAAGGACATCAGTCCCAGAGACTCAAGGAACTGAATTCCACCAACAATCCAAATGAGCTGAAAACGTATGCTCCCCTAGATGCTCTAGAAAGAAGTGCAGCCTGCAGATACCTTGATTTTAGCCCACTAAGACCTGTGTCAGATTTCAATCTTTATTTACAAATTAATAAAGATTGTACTTTAATCCTTTTGTAAATATTGACTGCATCTACCCCCTTACACTTAGTGACCTACAGAACCGTAAGATATTTGAGTTGTTTAAGCCACTCCATTTGTGGCAATTTATCAAAGCCACATAAAAAATTAGTACGCTGTCCACAGCGTAATACCCTATTTTCATGCCCAAATCATCCTTAAAGTGCCCAAATACAAGAGATTTAATACCAATTTTACTACACTTAGCATTTAGTCAGCGTCACCTTATGGAATGGAAATTCAAATATTGCTTGCTAAAATCCAATTAAATGGAAAATATAAAGACTGTAGGTTCGCTTCAGGAAGCTAACGTTATTAACTTAAGAACACTGATTGGAATATTGGGTAAAAGATGAAAATTATTAGCTTTGTTTTAGATCAACAATGTTAATATGCCATGCTGACCCTTAATCATCTCCCAAGAATTGCTATTGGCAGGAGTCAGAAAATTGATTTTTCTCAATTTTAAAGCTTAGCCTTGAGAGTCTGTAATAAGAAGTCCACAGGAGTTCAAGGAATATTTAGATCTTTTCAACTAAAAGCTACTCCAAACATGATAGGAATTATTACTAATAACAGCATCATTTTTTTCCAGGTGAAGGCAGCCAATATTAGTAGCCAAAAATGAAATGACTAGTTTAGTGCTTCATTTGTATTAAATGATGACCATATCTAAGATCCTTGTTTTCCATTTGTAGTTAATTAACTTTCCCAAAGACATAATGGCAAAGAGCAGCAATTCAAGTGAGCCAGAGGATCACACACTGCTATGTAAGGTGTCAAACTAAAGAAAACTGAGAGCTTCAGCTCATAAAGTGGGTTAGGAGGTTCAAGATCCAAGCCTGTAACATCAATAATGGTATGGTGTTCCATAATAAGACAGTGCATTGAATACATGTATCAAATTTTGTTTTCCTCTCAAAACCCCAAGGAAAAAAAAAAAAAAAGAAAAAAGACCTAACACAACTAGGACAGAGAGAACATGAAAGGAGACAACAGAACAAAATTTTGGAAGCTGAAAAGCAAGGGAACTAATGGTAAGAGATTTAACCTACCCAAAAGAGTGAATTTTGGCTAGAAGTGGATTGAGAACTAAACTAACTTACTCTGAAAATCCTCAAAAGGATTGGGATCAGATACCTCTGAAATCTTGGGTAAAGGGGAAGGGACAGAGTAAAGAAGAAAAAGTGACGTTAGATTCCCAGACACCCTCCCCAACAGCTCCTGATGACTGGACATCTGTTCTCTGGAGAGACCAATGCAGATAGATTCTATTTTCTCCCTTCCCCACCCCTCCTTTTTTTTCCCCTAGACAGGGTCTTTCTCTGTTGCCCTGGAATGCAGTGGCGCCATCTTTGCTCACTGCAGCCTCGACCTTGGCTCAAGCGGTCCTCCCTACTTCAGCTTCCTGGGTAGCTGGGACTACATAGCACCACCGTGCTTGGTTAATTTTTAATTTTTTTTGTAGAGACAGGGTCTCACTGTGTTGCCTAGGTTAGTTTCAAACTCTTGGGCTCAAGTGATTCTCCTACATCAGCCTCTGAAAATGCTCAGATTACAAATGTGAGCCACTGAGCCTGGACAGAGATGTGGGTTCTAGACTGAGGTGTGTGTGTTGGGGAGTAAATGGGCAGGTACTATGCTGAAAACAGGAGGATTGAGTGAACATATGAAGGCTGAATGCTAATTGCAGCAACTTCAAACTGTGTGAGAACTCTAATATAATCTAACAAGGAGTTCAAAATTGTTTGCCCTGTTATCATGGGACTAGGCCTCTACTGGATGAATATCACACTGTTAAGAAAGCCTATTTTTTAACAGGTAAGCTTGGTTCTAACAATGAGCCTCTACATTACCAATTATGTGATCACCCTAAGTAGGAAGTGGATGGCATGAGAGGAGCCCTGGGTGGTAGGTCAGCTGGCCTAAAGGCATGATAGTGGTGTGGTGAGCTCTCTCTTTCCCCTAGCATCACTTCTCTGTAGATGAAACTTTCACATGTCCTGGCATGGTAGCTCACGCCTGTAATCCCAGCACTTTGGGAGGCTGAGGCAGGTGGATCACCTGAGGTCAGGAGTTCGAGACCAGCCTGACCAATATGGTGAACCCTCATCTCTACTAAAAATACAAAAATTAGCTGGGCATAGTGGAAGGCACCTGTAACCTCAGCTACTCAGGAGGCTGAGGCAGGAGAATTGCTTGAACCCAGGGGGCGGAGGTTGCGGTGAGCTGAGATTGTGCCGTTGCACTCCAGCCTGGGTGACCGAGTGAGACTCGTCTCAAAAAAAAAAAAAAAAAAAAGTTCACCTTGATGCACTCTCATTTAGTAGCTTAACAGTAGGTATCTCAGGTTGCTTCTTCCATCCACTCTCCAGGCCATGGGCAGTCAGACCTTTGCCCTCCACGCAGGAGACTGGAAGAAGCCCGAGAAATCTAATCTCCCAGGAGGAAAAACCTAAAAATAATGACAATAGGGGTTTCCCAACTGTGGGGTAAAGAAAGAGAGATCAGACTGTTACTGTGTCTATAGAGAAAGAAGTAGACATAAGAGACTCCATTTTGTTCTGATTTGAGATGCTGTTAATCTGTAACCCTACCCCCAACCTTGTCCTTGCAAGAGACATGTGCTGTGGTGACTCAAGGTTTAACGGATTTTGGGCTGTGCAGGGTGTGCTTTGTTAAACAAGTGCCTGAAGGCAGTATGCTTGTGAAAAGTCATCACCATTCTCTTAATCTCAAGCACCCAGGGACACGTACACTGCCAAAGTTCGCAGGGACCTCTGCCTAGGAAAGCTAGGTATTGTCCAAGGTTTCTCCCCATGTGATAGTCTGAAATATGGCCTCGTGGGAAGGGAAAGACCTGATGGTCCCCCAGCCTGACACCCGTGAAGGGTCTGTGCTGAGGAGGACTAGTATAAGAGGAAAGAAGGCCTCTTGGCAGTTGAGATAGAGAAAAGCATCTGTCTCCTGCCCGTCCCTGGGCAATGGAACATCTCAGTGTAAAACCCGATTGTATGTTCTGTTTACTGAGAAAGGAGAAAACCGCCTTAGGGCGAAAGGTGGCACTTGGTAGCGCAATGCTGCTCTTTATGCACTAAAAAGGTTTATGGAGATGTTTGCATATGCATATCAAGGCACAGCACTTTTCCTTAAACTTATGTCACAGAGATCTTTATTCATATGTCTTACTGCTGACCTCCCTACGATGATCCTATTATCCTGCCACTTCCCTTTTTCTAAGATGGTAAAGATAATGATCAATAAATACTGAGGGAACTCAGAGACTGGTGCCAGCATGGGTCCTCTGCATGCTGAGCGCTGTCCCTGGGCCCACTTTTTCTTTCTCTATATTTTGTCTCTGTGTCTCATTTCTTTTCTCAAGTCTCTCGTTCCACCTAATGAGAAATGCCCACAGGTGTGGAGGGGCAGGTCACCTCTTCACCCAACTACATTTTTACCAATGTAAAAACCATTTATATTGGTACCAGAATAGTGGTTTTCCACTGAGGTGAGGAAAAAGACCAAAAACAAAGCAGTATGGAGGAAACAGATATCCTGAAGACAAAAATAAAAAACGACAAAAAACTCCACACAACGAAAACAAAATTACCATTGATATTTCTGAGCTATATGAGAACCCATACATCCATGAAACATGATAATGATGCGAATTTTTTTTTTTAAAAGAAGCATACAGAGAACAAAGAAAAGCTATTAGGAATCAAGAAGATGGTAGCAAAAAAGAATTTAGTAGAAGAATTTGGAGGGGTATTAAAAAGTCAAAGCAGCCGGGCAGGGTGGCTCACTCCTGTAATCCCAGCACTTTGGGAGGCCAAGGCCGGTATATCACGAGGTCAGGAGTTCAAGACCAGCCTGACCAATATGATGAAACCCTGTCTCTACTAAAAATACAAAAATTAGCTGGGTGTGGTGGCGCACGCCTATAGTCCCAGCTTTTTGGGAGGCTGAGGCAGGAGAATTGCTTGAACCCAGGAAGCGGAGGTTGCAGTGAGCTGAGATCACGCCACCATACTCCATCCTGGGCAACCGACCAAGCAAGACTCCATCTCAAAAAAAAAAAAGTCAAAGCAACCTCTCGGAATGTAAAAAGACATAGAGCTGAAAAATTGGGAAGAAAATATGAAAATCAAAGAATCCTTGTATTAGTTCCTTATTGATGCTATCACACATTGCATAAATAACATGCGTTTACTGTCTTACTATTCTGGAGGTCACTAGCCTGAAATGGGTTTCACTGGGCCAAACCCAAGGTATTGTCGGGGTCATGCCCCCTCCGGAGGATCTAGGGGTAAATCCGTTTTCTTGCCTTTCTAGCTTCTAGAAGAGGCCCAAATTCCTTGGCTTGTGACTGCTTCCTTGCATCACTCCGACGTCTTGCTTCCATCATCACATTTCTTACTTCTTTGAATTCTTGTCGCCCTCTTAAAAGGATTCTTGTTACATTGGACACACCAGGATAACCTCCTCATCTCAAGATTTTTAAATTTAATGACATGCTGTAAGAGCCCCAGGTTCTAGGGATTTGGACATGGATATCTTGGGGAAGAGGAGGGGGTCATTATTCAGCCACTACAGGCAGAATAGGAGACGTGATATCTATAAAGTAGAATGAAAAAGAAAATAGGAGAAAAATAGCAGTGAGATAGTGAAGGATTTAAGTTTAAAGATTGAAGGAACCTACCAAGTACAAGGCAAAATGAATGAAAAGAGAACTATAACAAGGGACACCACTGTAAAATTTCAGAATACTAGAGACACAGAGAAGATCTGACAAGCTTCCAGAGAAGGGAGGAAAACATACAAAGGACAAGGAATCGTAATGTCTTTGGAATTCACAAAATCAACACTGGAAGCACAAACACGGTGGAACAATGCATTCAAAATTCCAGGGAAAAATGGTTACCCAGCTTAAAATTATATACCCAGGCACTCACAGTTGAGTCTTCACATTTTGATCTATTACGGAGCCTTGTTCTCAGGAAGCTATTGAAAGATGCGCAGCCAAAACTAGAAAGCACAACAAAGGGAAAGAAAGGAAACACAGGTAACAGGAGACCCAACACAGAAGAGACAAAGGAAATTCTGGAACAATAGTGAAGAGACGTGGGAAATATAAGGCAAGATGTCCAGACTGGCAAAATGACTTACGAGAGTAAGTTGAGGGCTTCTGCAATTGCACCACCTCTTATTACTAAGAGGGCTTCTGCAATTATACCACCTTTTTTCCTTAAGTCTTATCTTAGAATGCCAGGATGAGCCTGGACCAGCTTCTTATTTGTTCCTTCTCTGCTCTCCATGCTGTGATGATTGGAATACACGAGGATCCTTATTTTACCTTCCAAGCATAAGCCTGAGAGTCAGATGTGGGGATGATTAGCTCAGAAACCGAAAATACTGGGTAACTCTGTTTCGCTTACCACATTCTTACTGACCACCCTGTCCCTGCCTCAAAGTACCATCCTATGGTAGATCTAATTTTCCCAAGACTTACTCACGCCTTTGCCCACTGGATCCTAATGAGCTCTGTAAACTCTCTGGAAAACTGAAGCCAAAGACATTCAGTTAATCATTTCCTGGGAACTGTCACTTAGCAATAGAAATAGTGTGCTTTTTCCCATAGCTAGATGTGTGCTTGTACCTATTTTTCAAACTGAATAATGTATAGGAGATACATACAGAGATTATAAATAACCATAAAGATAATCCAGAATCTGATACAAAAGTCAGCATACCGGTCAGGTGCAGTAGCTTATGCCTGTAATCCCAACACTTTGGGAGGCTGAGGTGGGTGGATCACCTGAGGTCAGGAGTTCAAGACCAGCCTGGCCAACATGGTGAAACCCCTTCTCTACTAAAAACACAAAAATTAGCCAGGCATGCTGGTGCGCACCTGTAGTTCTGGCTACTCAGGAGGCTGAGGGAGGAGAACTGCTTAAACCCAGGAGGCGGAGGTTGCAGTAAGCCAAGATAGTGCTACTGCACTCCAGCCTGGGTGAGCCTCCTCAAAACAACAACAACAACAAAACATCAGGATACCACATCACACCAATTAGGATGGTTACTATCAGAAAAATAGATCAAAAATAGAATTACCATGTGATTCAACAATTCCACTTCTGGGTATATATCCAAAAGCACTAAAAGCAGAATCTCTCAAAGAGAGATTTGCCACCCATGTTCATTGCAGCATGCTACAACATAGATGAACCTTAAGAATGTTACTGCTAATTGAAATAAACCAGTCACAAGTCAAATACTGTATGAAATACTGTATGATTCCACTCAAATGAGTTATCTATAGTAGTCAGATTCAGAGAAGAATGCTAGTTAGCAGGTGCAGGGGGAGAGAAAAGGGGCAGTTGTTAATGGCTACAAAGTTTTAATTTTGTAAGATGAAGAGTTCTGGAAATGGGATGCATAACAATGTGAATGTACTTAATGCTACTGAACCGTATGCTTCAAAGTGGTTAAGGTGGTAAAGTTTATGGTATGTATATTTTACTACAATTTTTTTAAAGTAAAAAAAAGAGTCAGGATAATGATTACCTCTGGGAAAAAAATGATACTATGATGGTTAATGTTATGTATTAACTTGGCTGGGCCATGAGCTGCCAAGATATTTGGTCAATTATTCTGGATGTCTGTGAAGGTGTTTTGGATATGATTAATATTTAAATTGGTGAATTTTGAGTAAAGCAGATTGCTTTCTGATATGGTTTGTGTCCCCACCCACATCTCGTCTTGTAGTTCCCATAATCCCTAAATGTCACTGGAGTGACCCAGTGGGAGGTAATTGAATCTTGGGGGTATTTACCCTCATGCTGTTCTCATGGTAGTGAGTTCTCATGACATCTGATGATTTTATAAGGGGTTTTTCCCCTTTGCTCACCATTTTTCCTTTCTGCCACCATGTGAAAAAGAACATATTTGCTTCCCCTTCTGCCATGATTGTAAGTTTCCTGAGGCCTCCCCAGCCATGCTGAACTGAGTCAATTAAACCTCTTTTCCTTATAAATTACCCAGTCTTGGGTATGTCTTTATTAGCAGCATGAGAATGGACTAATACAGCTTCCATAATGTCAGTGGGTCTCATCTAATCAGTTGAATGCCTGAGTAGAATAAAAAGATTAATCTTCTCCAAGCAAGAAAGAATTCTCTAGCAGTCAGTCTTCAGACTTCACCTGCAACATCAGCTCTTCCTGGTTCTGCAGCAGACTGCCTTTCAACTCAAACTGGAACATTGGCTCTCCTGGTTTTCAGTCTGCCAGCCACAAGCTGAGCACAGTGGTGTATGCCTGTAGTCCTGTCTACTTAAGAGGCTGAGATGAGAAGGTTGCTTGAGGCTAGGAGTTCCACGATGCAGTGTGCTATGACTGCACCTGTGAATAGCCACTGCACTTGAGCCTGGGCAACATACTGAGACTCCCATCTCCTAAAAAAGAAAAAAATAACACACACACACACACACACACACACATCCTATTGTTTCTTTTCTCTAGAGAAAAAATTATGCCTAATACAGAAACAATGGGGGAAAGCATTTGCAGAGCTTCTAAGGTACTTGCAATGTTCTTAACTTGAGCGGCAGGTACACAGGAGTTTATCATTATTCTGTAAACTGTACATACATTTAATGTAGTTTCTTGTGTGCACTATTCTTTTTTTTTTTTTTTTGAGATGGAGTCTCGCTGTGTCGCCCAGGCTGGAATGCAGTGGCCGGATCTCAGCTCACTGCAAGCTCCGCCTCCCGGGTTTACGCCATTCTCCTGCCTCAGCCTCCCAAGTAGCTGGGACTACAGGCGCCGCCACCACGCCCGGCTAGTTTTTTGTATTTTTTAGTAGAGATGGGGTTTCACCGTGTTAGCCAGGATGGTCTCGATCTCCTGACCTCGTGATCCACCCGTCTCGGCCTCCCAAAGTGCTGGGATTACAGGCTTGAGCCACCGCGCCCGGCCCGTGTGCACTATTCTTTTCACAATTAAAAACATTTTTTTAAAAATCTTAGTTTGGGATGCAACCAATCTATTCACCAAAGTTCACATCTTTTTCACAAGTCTTCAAGATTTAAAAAAAAATAAATAATCTGGGTCTGATAACACTGTCTGTAGGCAGAGACTGTGTTAAATTGGTTTGGCAGACTTAAGTGGGTTACAGATCATAGATCTGCAACGGGTCATTAAGAAAAATTCAGAATGTTTTGGGGTTAACTTTACGAAAGATGACTGTCCCTCATGCTGCTGAGAGAAATGTTATCCAACTACATAGATATTGGTGTCATCTTATTTGGTATCATATCATATGGCATCTATTTTTTCCTCTTCTTTTCTTGACTTCTAGTTTCAGGGTGAATTCTAACTACAGACAAACACTTCTGAAGGCCAGAACCATCATCCCTCTTTCCACTTTCCAAGGACCTTACGTGTTCTAGGCACATAAAGCCTGAGGGTGACACTGTATAAGGAAAATAAAAAATTATTTCCAGCCCTCCTATATGCCAAGTGTTTGAGTTATCCTGAATACTTTTTAACATCTCACATTAAAACATTTTAAAGCCTCTATATCAATTTTTCATTTCAAAGTCAACATTTTTTAAATCTACAACAAACTGAAATTGTTCAATAATATGTAGTGTGTATATATGTCAAAAATTAGAATGGAAATGGGGACTACGGAAAGCAAAGTAACTGTAGACAGAGCTGGGCAATTTCATGGCCATATTTCAATGTAAATCACTTGCAAGTAAATACATGGAGTGATTGTATTCAATTTCCAGAGATACATTTATATGCATACAAATTCAAGTATTCTGGCTATTTCTGTAGCAAAATACAGAAAAGAACTTTCAGGAGTCCTTAGGTAAAACAAGTTACAAAAATAATTTATCTTCTTTGAAATATTTTTAAGTGTATTTCCAAAATACTAAAAATAAATCTAGAAAATACTCAAAAATCACAAAGAGAAACCACTAGTAATCTTATTTACGAGAAAAAACTCCTAATATCTTACAGCTGAAAGTGAAGGTAATATTACAAGACCACCATTTCTCCCCCATACCCCAACCCTTGGGCATCTGTTAAGTCCACAGCTACATTTGCTATCTGTTCCAAGTATTTCCATGACAGACCTGTGAAATAGGTGGTATTCTTTTCATTTAACCCTAAAAACTACTTCAAGCTCTGAAAGGAAAAGCAACTTGCTACTAACATGTGAAAAAAATCACCTTTGAATCTAGAGTTGTTTCTTTTCACTATACATAATACTTCCTTCAAGTAAAACAATTATCTTCAGTAGCCTACCCTTGAATTAAAACCTACTGCACAAAAAAAAAAACAAAAAAAAGCCTGCTACTATATTTAATGTTGATGAGATAGATGATTTGACTGCCAAAGGGGTATAATTAACTTATATTCCAATCAGATACCCAGCTTACAATGGGGTTACATCCTGATGAATCCTTCATACCTTTAAAATATCCTAAGTAAAAAATGCATTTAATACATAAACCTACTGAATATCACAGCTTAGTCTAGCCTACCTTAAATATGCTCAGAACACTTAGATTAGCCTACAATTGGGCAACATCTAACACAAAGCCTATCTTATAGCAAAGTGTTAAATATCTCACGTAATTTACTACATACTAAACTGAAAGTGAAAAACAGAATGGTTGTATGGGTACTTGAAGTATGGTTTCTATTGAATGTGATTACTTTTCACACCATTGCAGTCAAAAAATCCTGCTGAACCACTGTAAGTCAGGGACCATCTGTACACCAATAGATTAAATTGTGATTCCCTCATTGATACAATGGGAGACATGCAGCCAAAAAAGGAACGAGTTCCTTCTCTTTGGTGCTCTGCTGGTAAATAGTGGCACATGTGATTCTTGGTGCAGTGCTCTATGGGTCGGGAGGATCCTTGACCAGGTACAGTGGTCCCTGTAGTCACTGGCATCAGGGCCAGGTCACATGGGTCTGGGAATGCTCAGCTGGCTCGGAGGCCTGTGTCAAGTGGGGAGCAGAGGAAGACTTGGCTAGTGTCATCAGAATTATTCTTATGGATGAATGAAGCAAATTAATAAATATAATAATAATGAGGGCCGAGGCCGGGTGCGGTGGCTCATGCCTGTAATCCCAGCACTTTGGGAGGCCGAGGTGGGCAGATCACGAGGTCAGGAGATTGAGATCATCCTGGCTAACAGGGTGAAACCCCGTCTCTGCTAAAAATACACACACACAAAAAAAAAATTAGCCGGGGGTGGTGACGGGCACCTGTGGTCCCAGCTACTCAGGAGGCTGAGGCAGGAGAATGGCATGAACCCAGAAGGCGGAGCTTGCAGTGAGCCGAGATCATGCCACTGCGCCTCCAGCCTGGGTGACAGAGCGAGACTCCATCTCAAAAAAATAAAAAAATAATGAGGTCCGAGCCCTGTGGCTCATGTCTGTAGTCCCAGCACTTTGGAAGATCAAGGTGAGTGGATCGTTTGAGCTCAAGAGTTTGAGAGCAGCCTGGACAACATTGCGAAACTAAAAATACAAAATTCAGCTGGGTGTGGTGGCACATGCCTATAGTCCCAGCTACTCAGGAGACTGAGGTGGAGGCTGCAGTGAGCCAAGATTGTGCCACTGCACTCCAGCCTCGGTGAGACTGACACCCTGTCTCAAAAAAAAAGAATTGAGAACTAGGTTGCTGTCAGAGAAAGGTGCCACAAACATGGGAAGAGCCAAAATAAACGCTGTGGAACAAGACTGGAATTGGGGCTATCGATGTCAACTTATGGTTTCTTATGCAAAGAAATGTGAAAAAGGTCAAAACCATGAAAGACAAACACTGAGGAAATGTTCCACCTTTGAAGCTAAAGCAACATGGCGACACACACAAGGAATTTTGGACTGCATAGACCTATCAAGGACAACTGGAACAACTGATGAAACGTGAATGGGATCCTATAAAATTGAATGGTAATTTCTGGGGTATGTAGATGTGTATTCTTATTTTTAGAAAATATACACTGAGGTTTATATACTAAGTGGGTGATGAAGCATCATTATCTTCAACCTATTCTTATATAGTTCAGTATACACATGTGGTCTGCATGTAGAAAGAAAATGATTGGGTAGATGTGCTTCACACTGACAACTGGGGCATCTGGAAAGGTAAATATAAGCATTCTTTTTTTTTTTTTGAGACGGAGTCTCGCTCTGTCGCCCAGGCTGGAGTGCAGTGGTGCGATCTCGGCTCACTGCAAGCTCCGCCTCCCGGGTTCACGCCATTTTCCTGCCTCAGCCTTGCGAGTAGCTGGTACTACAGGCACCTGCCACCTCGCCCAGCTAGTTTTTTGTATTTTTTAGTAGAGATGGGGCTTCACTGTGTTAGCCAGGATGGTCTCGATCTCCTGACCTCGTGATCCGCCCACCTCGGCCTCCCAAAGTGCTGGGATTACAGGCTTGAGCCACTGCCCCCGGCCAATATAAGCATTCTTTACGCTATTGTGGCAACTTTTCTGCAATATTGCAATTTTTAAATGAAGTTTTAAAAAAAGGACATTCTTGGCCGGGCACGGTGTCTCATGCCTGTAATCCCAGCACTTTGGGAGACCGAGGTGGGTGGATCATGAGGTCAGGAGATCGAAAACATACTGGCCAACATGGTGACACCCCATCTCTACTAAACATATAAAAAAAATTAGCTGGGTGTAGTGGCGCGTGCCTGTAATCCTAGCTACTCGGGAGGCTGAGGCAGGAGAGAATCGCTTGAACCAGGGAGTCGGAGGTTGCAGCAAGCTGAGATCACGCCACTGCACTCCAGCCTGGCTATAGAGTAAGACTCCGTCTCAAAAAAAAAAAAGGACATTCTATATAATATACAACAAATTCCAAATGAAAAAAACTTCAGAGAATTGTATGTTATTCTTTGTGAGGGCGGAGAGTGAGAGCATGGACACGTGTGTTTTGTGATTACATTCTTCTATATGCAGAGTACCTCTAGAAACGTATGCAAGGAACTGACCTACATTGATTTTTTCCACAGATGAAAAATGGGTGGCTAGAGAAGAATTACACTTTCTACTCTCTGGAACTTAATTTTGCACTGTATGAAATGTAGTAACTTAAAATATAAAACAAAATGCTTTAATTTAGTGGTTGCCAAATGCGATGCCAGACTGGCAATCTTAGAACCACCTGGAAAACATCTAAAAATAAATTTATAGGCCTCAATTACCAAAATTTATGTCAGTAAGCCCATGGTAGGACCTGGGTATCAGTAAAATTTCCCCAGTTAATTTTCTCAGCCTACTCAATATGAAGATAAGAATAAAGAACTTTATTATGATATCCAGGCCAGGTGTGGTGGCTCATGCCTGTAGTGCCAACATTTCTGAGAGGCCAAGGTGGGTGGATTGCTTGAGGGCAGGAGTTCGAGACCAGCCTAGCCAACATGGCAAAGCCTCATCTCTACTAAAAATACAAAACTCAGCTGGGCGTGGTGACAGGCGCCTGTAATCCCAGCTACTTGAGTGGCCGAGGGAGGAGAATCGTGTGAACCCAAGAGGCGGAGGTTGCAGTGAGCTGAGAATGCACTACTGTACTCCAGCCTGGGCGACAGAGCAAGACCCTGTCTCAAAAACAAACAAACAAACAAAAAAAACACTTTATGATGATCTACTTCCACTTAATGAATAAATATACTTTCCCTTCCCTGAGATTTTAACATTTATTTTCTCTAGGTTACTTTAAGAATACAGTATATAATACACAGAAGATAGAAATATGTTAATCGACTATGTTTATCAGTAAGGCTTCTGGTCAACAGGTTTTTACTAAGTATTTGGGGAGTCAAGAATTATAGTGGATTTTAGACTGTGCAAGGTTGATGCTCCTAAACCCATACTGTTCAAGGATCAAATATATAACAAGATTATATAGCTATTAATTTTTAGTTAAAAAAAATCAGTTGGCACAAATAGATACAATATCTGTAACATTCTAGGATGGGGTGGTAGTTCACATTCTGGATCAAGTGTTAATTTTATTGTGTTTTATTTCAATATATATTAAACTATATTCTTTTGTATATATCAGATGTTACATTAGAAGAACGTAATTTTTAAAAATTAAAGCAACAAAAGAACAATTAGTTTAGAAGTTTGGTCCTTACATTTAAAAAGGTAAGTAAATACAAGAAAACTAAGCATTACATGCCAGCAGTACATATTTATTATTATTCACGAATAGTGAAAAGACTTACAAGGCCCATTATTATGAGTATAACCACACATAGGAAATATCACTTAGCGGCGACATGGGATGAAAAGGACAGTTATATATTTATATTAAAAAAATACACGTTTGCATTCAACGTTTGCCTAGGAAAAAAATACATGTACACACGCTCTTTCAAGTGCTCCCCATAAACTGCTATAAAAGCAGGAAGCATCAAACTGTAGAAGTTCCAATATACATAACATGTTGAAATATCTCAAGCATAAAAACTGTACGTAACTTGCAAAAATAAAGTTCCTTTCTTCAAACATTTTGATCTGAGCTCAAGCAAAGCAAATAATGAACAACAATGATTTTTATACCATTTCCCACAATTTAAAATAATCAACATGAAAAGGTCAACAGCTTCAAAAATCCTGAAAACATAGAGGTTTGAGAATGAACAATGCATTTCATCTGAAAAGTCTACAGCAGATCTGCTTCATCCTGGCTCTCAAATATTTAAGGATCATAATTTACTGTACTCGAACTCCAAGTTTAGCCAGGACAAACAAAATGATAAAAAGAAAAATTACTGCAAACAGGGCAACATTGCCCTTTAGTTTCTTTAGACAATTTCACTAGTGCAAGAGCATCATTTACCTGAAAGATCCTAAGAGTCACAATTAAAGTACTCATACAAAACTATTTCCTTTGTTCTTTAAAAAGTGCCACATACTATACTTTTCATTAAAAAAAAAAACAAAAACCCAACACAAATAAACTAATGAAAGACCGTTTGTCTCCATCTCTTGTCAATGAGGAAAGGCCAAAGTGATTCTTTGATTCCAATTCGAAATGGTGTTCGTTGGCCAATGCCCAAGGTCTCCAATTTGGAGCAGTCAAGCTGAGCATTTCTTGGACGTTGTGCTCCTAGGACAGGGCTGTCAGTAATCTTTAAAGAAAGACAAACAAAAAAATCAAAAGTAAGTGAAAGGTTATATTTGAGGGCTTTGTTCCCCCTGACCTTTTAATATGTATATATTTTTAAACAGAGATGAGATCTCCCTCCACTGCCCAGGCTAGTCTCAAATTCCTGGGCTCAAGGGATCCTCCTGCCTCAGCCTTCGAAAGTGTTGGGATTACAGGCATGAGCCATTGCGCCTGGCCATTTTGAGGTTTTATATTTGCTACTCATTTTTGCTCTTAGCGTAAGAAATCTGGTTTGATCGTCCCTGGAAAAATAAACCAAATGCCTGTCACGATCAAGACAATAATACATTTTCTACAAACTTCAATACTCATGATCTTCTCTATAGATGATAATTTCGAGAAAAGCAGCACTATGAACAGCCAGCATACAAGCAAAGTTCACTTTGATTAGTACTGAGAAATGAAGTTACCCAACACAGCAATAATATATACCACAGCGATGGATCTAGAGAAGGTTTTTAAAGCCATGTACTTACAGGTCTTAAGTGACTGCTGGGGAGGTTGAAGGCATCTGCAATTGCACACGCCATTTCATACTTAGTCATCTGTTCATTGCCAGACCAGTGAAAGGTTCCCTTAATTGATGGATCCTAAGAACAATGACACAATGAATTCAATAGTTTCAACGTTTTGAGTTGAGCAGGATAAGAGGTTTGACAAAAAAGCTTATTTAGAACAAGGTCCAGGAACTAAAATGCAACCCTCTTTTTCCGGAAAGCTCTCATCAAGGTATCTAAAATCAAGTTTCTACTAATACTCCCAGCAGAACACAAAAGAGCAATTTCTAGAATTTAAACCTTAAGAATTTTTAAAATAAAAAGGCTCCAGTTTTACTTAATTGTTGGGAATATAAAATGTGATTACAGATTTTTATGAAAACAGTCCAATTTAATGAGTATTTTTAATTACCCTAAAATGAAAACTTAATAGAACCATTCAAGTTGAGCTAAACTTTCTTAAACATTGTCATGTTATATATTACAAAATATAATTCTCATATATTAAAAAACTGTGGTCATCCTATTAATATTCTAAACTAAATCAGTCTCATCTGTCTTTGTATGGATATTATATTTAATACTAACTTTTTCAAATGTGCTGGGATTACAGGTGTGAGCCACCATGCCCAGCCCCCAAAGAGTACCTTCTTAACAGACATTAGGTGATTATTTTGAAGTTTTCTAACACTTTCCAATAAAAGAAATGATGGGGTCTATAGTACATAAGAAATAAATGTAGACAGAAGAGCATAATATTTTTATTCTTCAGGAATATAGTGTACTACATGTAAACCACTTTTATTTGGTCTAATAGTTTTTTTTTTTTTTTTTTTTTTTTGAAATGGAGTCTCGCTCTGTCGCCCAGGCTGGAGTGCAGTGGCCGGATCTCAGCTCACTGCAAGCTCCGCCTCCCGGGTTCACGCCATTCTCCTGCCTCAGCCTCCTGAGTAGCTGGGACTACAGGCGCCCGCCACCTCGCCCGGCTAGTTTTTTTGTATTTTTTTAGTAGAGACGGGGTTTCACCGTGTTAGCCAGGATGGTCTCGATCTCCTGACCTCGTGATCCGCCCGTCTCGGCCTCCCAAAGTGCTGGGATTACAGGCTTGAGCCACCGCGCCTGGCCTTGGTCTAATAGTTTTAAAAAAGCACTTTTGGCTTTCACTCAGTAATACTCCAAGTATAGCTATGAAAGTTCAAGCATGGAAAAGACAAAGTGGACCTTCGCTAAGACAGGTCTCAGGAATCCTTCTTACCAGCATTCTCTTCTCTGCTAGCTGCCGGCACACAGTGGCCACATCTTTGACATGTGTGGGGAACCTCTGCTGCCAGTGATCCATGTTCGCTGACTTGTTGCTGAACTGCACTTTATCAAACATAACAGTCACAGCACTTTCTTCGAGCTTTTCAACTTCCCCATACAGAATAGGAATCCTCAAAACAGCAGCTCCTAGAGAAGAATAAAAGCAAGTATTTTAAAGCTGACTGGCTCTTATATTTTGATGTAAGATACAAGGGTATGGATTTAAATAATATCAAAGTAGAAACCTTGCCTTTTAATTAAAAAAAAAAACATAATGACACAGCTCACTTGTGACAATGTAATGTAAAAATAGTCAAGGCCAGGCGCAGTGGCTCATGCCTATAATGCTAGCACTTTGGGAGGCCAAGGCAGAAGGATCACTTGAGGCCAGGAGTTCAAGATCAGCTTGGGCATCATAGCAAAAATCCGTCTCTACAAAAAATTAAAATGAAAATTAGCTGGGCATGGTGGCACATGCCTGTAGTCCCAACTACTTGGGAGGCTGAGTGAGGCAAGAGGATCTCTTGAGCCTGGGAAGTTCGAGACTGCAATGAGATATGATTGCAACACTGTACTCTAGCCTGGGCAACAGAGTAAGACCCTGCCTCAAAAATAAAATTTAAAACAGTCCAAGGCTGAGTGTGGTGGGGCTCATGCCTGTAGTTCCAGCACTTGGGAGGCCAAGGCAGGAGGACTACTTAAGCCCAGGAGTTCGAGACCAGCCTGGGCAACATAGTGAGACCTCATCTCTACAAAATGTAAAAATATTAGCCATTCATGGTGGGAGGATCGCTTCAGCCAAGGAGGTCAAGACTATAGTGAGCTGTGTTCCACTGCACTCCAACCCAGGCGACTGAGACCCTGTCTCAAAAAACAAAAAAAGAAGAAAAGTCAAAAACACATTTGGCTAAGTATGTTCTGTCATTTGGACTAGTTTTTATATATAAAAATCCTACATTATTATGATCATTAAAAATAAAACCTATCATGACAACTAAATGCAATTAATAGTCTTTGGATGCTAGATTAAAAAACAAAAGCAATAAAGGACATTTTTGGCATAAATGAGAAAATTCTTAAATAGATTTGTATTTGATTACAGTATCATATTAATGTTAACTTTCCAATGTATGATAATTGCATTGTAATTATGTAAAGAACATTCTTGGTGTTAGAAGATAAAAGGTGAAGTATCTGGAGATGAAATTCAACTATTTATCAATGGGTCTGGCAAAAGCATACGTATAAAACAAATGTGACAAAACATTAAAATGTGTGAATTTATGTGAAGGGTATATGAGCGTTCACATTAGTTTTACAACCACTCATTAATATTTAGATTATGTAACGGTCCCTGCTGATGGTATACAATAGTTCACATTTTAACTGCAAATCAAACATTTTTTTTAAAATTATATGACAAGAGAACTTAAGATATTGCTATGGTTTGAATGTTTTTGTCCTCTCCAAAAATCCATGTTGAAACTTAATCCATGAAGCAACAGTGTTGGGAGATGGGGCATTTTGGGAGGTCTTTAAGTGGTCATCAGCGCTCTGCTCTCATGAATGGATCAATGCCATTATAAAAGGGCTTGAAGGAAGAAGCATATCCCTTTCTGCTCTTCTGCCATGTGAGAACACAGCATTCCTGCCCTCTTGAGGGCCAGAAAGAAGATCCTCACACCTTGATCTTGGACTTCTCAGCCTCTAGAACTGTGTGAAATAAATTTCTGTTCTTTATAAATTACTGAGTTGTTGGTATTCTGTTTTAGCAGCACGAAATAAACTGAGACAAATGTATTCAAGGATGATTTCGACAGAATAATTTGTAATACAAGAAAACTTGAAAAAAAACCTAAATGTCCGTTAGTAAGGTATTCTATGCTAGGGCTGCTTCTCAAGGCCATAGTACAGTCTAAGGCACTAGTTTTAGTGCAGGGGCTCATTAAATTAAATTCTATGCAGCCACTGATAGGATTAAGATATCCCAGAGCTCACTCCACTTGTACTGAAATGCAAAGATGTTGAGGGAGAAAAAAACAGGTTATGAAACAACATGCACACATTTTTTGAAAATATGTAAAAATGCTTCCACACTTAATCACATTTGGTGTTTATCTCTCTAAGGCAGCATTTATGAGAACTTTTATTCTTAGTAATTTTACATTTTTTCTAAGGAGTGCATACTTTTTATATAAGGAGATGTGTATTATACACAAACTCACATATAGGAAAAAAGAAACACCATACATGTAACAGAATGCTAACACATATAACAGAATACATAAAAACAAAATACATATACATATAACAGAATAACATACATATAAAAGAATACATATACATATAACAGAATATCTCACTCTATTATACTGCCCTGTTTTCTGAAAATAAGTTACACAAAAGCTTGCATTACCTGACTTGTTTTCTATGCGCAAAGATGAATATGTAAACACTGATAGTGGAAACTGTCTTGAAGGATTCATAGTAGTTATCTCTTAGATTTTTTATTTTTTGATTAAATATATTTTAATTTTTCTCTAATGAGTCATATTCATTGACTAACATCTTAAATTTAAAACCATTTATATGTATAGGTATAAAAGATTTTTAAAGTCTTCAAAAACAATCAGGGGCTAAAGAGATTACATCTTACCTAAATTGTTCTCCAGGACAGCCTTTTCTCCATCTAATTTTGTTTTGCCATACAAATTTAGGGGAGCTGGTACGTCTTCCTCTCTGTAAGGTGGATTTGTTCCATCAAATACATAATCTGAGCTAATGTAGATGAGAAATGCTCCAGCAGCAGCTACAAAAAAAAAGAAGACAAATCCATTAAATTTTTACATGACATTACTCTTTCATGGAATTTAGAATGGTTTTTCATGATATATAAAAACGAATAACCATCTACCAAACTTTAATTTTTAAAAACTCAGCAATCACTTATTATTTTATGAAAATTTTATAAAGTCATCATTACCTGCTTCCTTTGCTAAATTCCCAGAAGCATCCACATTAAGTTGAGAGGCAGCATCTGGCTGATTTTCTACAACATCTGGTCTTCTCTCTGCTGCACAATGAACTATAACATGGGGCTGGAAGTTAAGCATTGATGTCTTTTTAACTCAAAATAAAATGAAAGAGGTATTACAGCCTTCTTAAAATTAATTCAGAGAAAAATGTGCATTAAATCAACATTCCTTCAACTAAGAATAAATCATTATAATTTCTAGTGTAATTCTGTCATGCTGCTTCTTTTCCCTGCAAGGTTCAAACTTAAAATATTTATAGGGACTGAAAAGAGTATTTCATAATATGTAGACACACACCAGAAAACAAACTGTCAACAACTGTATTTTTATTCTGTTGTGATGGCTCATGCATGTAATTCCAACACTTTGGGAGGCTGAGGTGAGAGACTGCTTGAGGCCAGGAGTTCGAGATAAGACTGGGCAACATAGTGGTACTCGATCTCTACAAAAAAAATTAAAAATTAGCCAGGCGTGGTGGCATGAGCCTGTACTTTTAACTGTTGTGGAGGCTGAGGCAGAAGGATCACTTGAGCCAAGGCACTCAAGGCTATGGTGGGCTGTGATCGATCTATCGTACTCCACACGCTGGGCGACAGAGTGAGACCCCGTTTGAAAATAAAACAACCGTGTTTCTAGGCTGGGCGTGGTGGCTCAAACCTATAATCCCAGCACTTTGGGAGGCCGAGGAGGGCGGATCACTTGAGGTCAGGAGTTCGAGACCAGCCTGGCCAACATGGTGAAACCCCATCTCTACTAGAAATACAAAAATTAGCCAGGTGTGGCTGCGCAGACCTGTAGTCTCAGGTACTCAGGAAGCTGAGGCAGGAGAACTGCTTGAACCCTGGGAGGCGGAGGCTGCAGTGAGCTGAAACTCCACCACTGCACTCCAGTCTAGGGAACAGAGCAAGATTACGTCTCAAAAACAAAAACAAAACAGATTAAAACAAAAGTGTTTCTAAATCAAAACAAGTTTTATCCCCCAATTTGGACAGGAGGAAAGAGCTATTCATTAATGCAATTAACATGATGTAAATATCCAATAAATCCATGTCAAAGCAAGAATAGTATCCGTGATACCAAAAACCTGACCCTGCTTCCTTAGCTCTAAAATGAAAAAAACTATTTTGCAGTGTTGTGAGGTTTACAGTAACATCTGAAAACCATCTGCAGAGAAAGTATTACTTAGAAAGCACTCTATAAACATTAAGCTTTTTACAAAATACTTCATATTTGTCTTTGTCAACGTGTCAAAATTTAACTTTAAGGATTACATATGCCATGTCATACTAAATGAAAAAAATGCTACTGCATAATAGGTTATAGCTTTAGAGCTTTCAAGCATAGTAATTTCTTTGAGAGCAAGGATATTTTCTATATCATCCAGACAATTCTTAATATTGTTCATGTATACGTTAAAATAACCTAAATCATACCTGAAAATCATGAATGATGTGATGAACTGCATTAGAATCCAACAGATTAACCTGTTCAAATTTTGGTCTTGCTCTTCTAAAACCACAGCCAACAGCATGCCAATTATTCTGCTGAAATTCTTTGTGTACAGCTCTGCCAAGAAGCCCAGTGGCACCAGTAACCAGAACCCTCCTATTAGGGATGTTAACTTCCTCCTAAAAGGTGAAGGGCGAAAGAAAGAGTTACTAACTTTGAAAATAATTCTCTCAAATAAATTAGTCACCATCGTTGTTCCCTAAATTTCTTAATTCTACATATTTTGGTTCATGTCCCACATCTGCAAGCCAATTCTAAGGTTAAGTTAGAGCCGGGCACCAGGCTCACACCTGTAATTCCAACACTTTGGGAATCCATTGGGCCCAGGAGTTTGAGACCAGCCTGGGTAACATAGTGAGACCCCTGTCTCAATACAAAAAAAAAAAAGTAAAAATATACTTTATATTTATAAAAATAAATTTTTAAAATAAAAAAACAGAAAACACACTTAAAAATGTAATAAATAAAGTTAGAACAATGATTAATCAAACCATACAAAACACTGTATCCCGTAAGAAAAAGTTTTTGCCAGGCATGGTGGCTCAAGCCTTTAATCTCAGCACTTTGGGAAGCCAAGGCGGATGGATCACCCGAGCCCAGGAGTTCGAGACCAGCCTGGGCAACATGGTGAAACCCCCATTCTTACAAAAGAAAAAAAAAAAAAAAAGGCCGGGCGCGGTGGCTCAAGCCTGTAATCCCAGCACTTTGGGAGGCCGAGACGGGCGGATCACGAGGTCAGGAGATCGAGACCATCCTGGCTAACACAGTGAAACCCCGTCTCTACTAAAAAAATACAAAAACTAGCCGGGCGAGGTGGCGGGCGCCTGTAGTCCCAGCTACTCGGGAGGCTGAGGCGGGAGAATGGCGCAAACCCGGGAGGCGGAGCTTGCAGTGAGCTGAGATCGGGCCACTGCACTCCAGTCCGGGCGACAGAGCGAGACTCCGCCTTTTAAAAAAAAAAAAAAAAAGAAAAAAAAAAAGAAAAAAAAAAAAGCAAAAATTAGCTGAGCTACAGGTGGTGCATGCCTGCAGTCCTAGCTACTTGGGAGGCTGGGGTGGGAGGATCACTTGGGCCTGGGAGATCGAGGCTGTAATAAGCAAAGATCATGACATGCACTACAGTCTGGGGGACAGAGTGAGACCCTGTCTCAAAAAAAAAAAAAATTTGTTTTTAATTAAAAAAAAGTTATAATAATCTTTCCCAAGGAAAAGAACACAAGATGATATGCAAGGAATTATGTAGATTTATATTTCCTATGTTAACAGAAAATCCTAGTTTTATGATTGACAATGCCCAAATGAATAAACAGCAACTTTTTTTATACTTTTGCTCCAAGTACCTAAATAGTAAATATTACATTTTTCAGTTTATAAGACTTTACAATTTGTCTTGCTCCTATAGATATGACTGAAGGTGCTCTTTGAGTATCTAGAGAGAAATGTGTTTTAAGTTTACCTATTTTAAGGCCTGATTAGTATTTGGGTCAAATCTGCCAATATATTTACAAGCTGACGTTTCTGGTCTTCAGATTTTAATCCCAAATGTTCTTTCAAGTCTCATGTTCTTTCAAGTCTCAATGATTTATCATACGTTGATGGACCCAAGGTAGAGAATCAACATTTCAAAGGAATTTATGAGGAGGAAAAAAAACTTGGTCCTTACAACACTTAAATGCTTTCTAAGTTTAACCAAATTGGTAAATGTTCCTTAGTTAACCCTAAATTTACCTACAAAGAATAGTTAAAATTGGCCAGGCACAGTGGCTCATGCCTGTAATCTCAGTACTTTGGGAGGTCGAGCTGGGCAGATCACCTGAGGTCAGGAGTTCAAGACCAGCCTGGACAACATGGTGAAACCCCACCTCTTCTAAAAATACAAAAAAATTAGCCAGGCGTGGTCACAGGCGCCTGTAATCCCAGCTACTCGGGAGGCTGAGGCAGGAGAATTACTTGAACCTGGGAGGCGGAGGTTGCAATGAGCCAAGAGCGCGCCACTGCACTCCAGCCTGGGTAACAGGAGCGAGACTCCATCTCCCAAAAAAAAAAGCTAAAATTAATAAACACAAAGGATAAGAAAAAATATTTTAAGCAGATCTGTGTTGCTACTGTGAAACAAATAAATTCTTACACACAGAAATGAAAAAGAACCACTATTTAGGAAACAATTTAAATTCTATGTTTCCAAGCATAGTTCCAAAAATGTCCCTTCTTCCCAAGACAGGTAACACCAAATTTCCCACCAGGATCTTGAATAAAGTCAACTTTTACTATTAAAAAAAAAACCAGTTATTTTATCTCAAGAGTTGTTATAGTCATCTAATTCTGAGCTATCAAAAACTTTAAATACATATACAATACCAAAGACCATTTAAAGCCCTTAGCTCAATTAAATTACTTAGCCGAATACATACATTAAAAAAAAAAAAGACACCAAAATCAAGTATTTCTAGCATATCAAAAACCTAAAATGAAAAGACTAACAGGGAAAGATAGTATAAAGGTAAATTCTTAGGATTATTTTTCCTTAGTTCAACCAATTTCAAGACATTTTAAAAGTTGAAAGCAATTTCATTCAGGCTGCGTTGCAAAACTTGGCTCTAAACCAATTGATCTATGAAAACAAGGATTTCAGCCAACAAAATATTTTCTTTGAAATTTGGCAAGAAAACAGCTCTACAAAGATTGAACTGTAAAGAGGAGAAAACATGCCAAGTCTAGTACAGATACAACAGACAAAACAATTTACACAGGGTAAATACTGTAAAGATTCCTGAAAAAATACTATAAAAGAGATAATTTGGTTTCTTCCGAGTTTCTCACTTTTTTGGTTCACTGTAGGGAAGCAAAGGAACAGGAAACCACAGTTCCTAAGGTCAGTGGTTCTCAAGTTTCAGTGTGGATCAGAATCACCTGGAGGGCTTTGAGATCACAAAGGTCTGGGGTGGGACTTGATAATTTGCAATCCCAACAAGTTCCAACAAGTGATGCTGATCATTGTGATTTGGAGACTGCACTTAGAGGACTAGGGTACTCTGAACTCCAGGAAAGTTCAAAGCTTTCATAAAAATCTGTTTCTCTTATACAAGCAAAACAAAAAGTGCCATCTACCTTTCTCAAAATGACAACAGTATCTTTCCCCCTTAAAAAAGAAAACTTGAAATAGAAGCCAAAGCATTATACAATCCACAAAAGTTACTAAACAGTGAATTAAGATCTGGGTACTTCACTGATTCTGTGAAGTACACTTGTTTCATTTTAACATCTCTGTTAAATGAATTAAAAAAAAAAAAATCTTAAGAACTGTCATAGTTTGGCAGTATTTTTTGCTAACTTAGTGCAACTTAAATAACAGCCCAGATGATCTTATTATAATTAAGAGCATTTTGGAGCTGATGCAGTGTTAAGTATAGAGAAGAATAAGGCTCTTTAGGGAATATAATAGGCTTAACTTAAAAAAGGAAGTGGAGTTGCAGGAGAAAATGCAACTTTATATCCTTATACCCCTAGGTTACTATGTAAGGCCTCCAGTGCGCCCCCGGCCTATTCATGTTAATTTTCAAAGAGAATGCTGTGCAGTATCATTTCCATTTCAGTAAATGCTTGCACTTCAGATCCTCACTCTTAATAAAAATCTTCAGCACTGATATCTGACCGCTGGGTACTGTATACTGTTTCATATTTTTAAAAGGTAATTGTAGGTAATCTCAGCTACTCAGGAGGCTGAGGCAGGAGAATCGCTTGAACGCGAGAGGTGGAGGTTGTAGTGAGCTGAGATTGCACCATCGCACTCCAGTCTGGGGAACAAGAGCGAGACTTCGTCTCAAAAAAACAAACAAAAAAGAAAACTAACTAACATGTTATATGAGTATATAATCATAGTTAGTTGTTTTTGTTTTTTTAATAACAGCAGTTTGAGGCCAGGTGCCATGGCTCACACCTGTAATCCCAGTACTTTGGGAGGCCAAGGTGGGCGGACCACCTGAGGTCAGGGGTTCAAAACCAGCCTGGCCAACATGGTGAAACCCTGTCTCTACCAAAAATACAAAAACTAGTCTGGCATGGTGGTGGGCGCCTAAAATCTCAGCTACTTGGGAGACTGAGACAGGAGAATCGCTTGAACCCTGCAGGCAGAGGTTGCAGTGAGCAAAGATTAAGCCACTGCACTCGACTGGGTGACAGAGCAAGAAGGAAAAAAAAAAAAAAAAAAAAAAAAAAAAGCTTGTTACAAAAGGTATTTCCAAAGCGAGAAACAAGAAGTCCGGTGTTAAAGGTTTTGTCTGCAGTAAAAAAGCTGGAACCAGAACCCGAGTCTTCTTGCTTCTCTGATCAAGTCAAATACACTGCATTTTGTCTCAATCCTTTGAACTAATATTTGGTTTCATGAATGATTAGTTTTATCTGTTCTGCCACAAACTGGTATTAAGAAGTTATTCTATCTCTATTGATCTAATTCCTCACTGGTACATGGAGGAGGCATTTAGACAAAATGACTAAGGCTCTTTGAGCTTTAAAGTTCTACATTTCTAACAGTTTCCATATTATTCCTACCACAAGGAGTCCGAATAGTTTCGTTTAGTTAAACAAGGTAACTTTTCCTCTGAATAAGCATTACTCCGAAATTTAAAATACGCCAAACAAATATCTCTATTTTTGAGCTCCTATATAAACAGTACTCTGCCTCTTACACTGTTTTGTCGGGGCTTTTTGGTTCGTTCTTTAGAAAAAGAAATATCCCTCTAAAAACTACTTTGGACCTGCACTCCATAAATTATTTTAGCTGTGCACAAGGAAGAAATGGCTAAACACTTTAAGAAACTCAGAATGAAAGAACAAAATGCTATCTAGTTCACTCAAGGCACAATAAAGAGTTGATAATACTTTGCCTGAAGTCTACTTTTTCTCAACTTTTATTATATGGGGGAAAGTAGATCTAGTATCAGTTTAAGTTACTGTAAACGTATCTTCCTCTTATTGTCTAAACTTTGAAGTACGGAATTCAACCACTCCAAGGGACCAGATTTATGGACACCAAAAAAAATTTCTAGAAAAATTAAATACATATAAATAAATGTGGAGCTACTGTTATTATTCTATCTAATCGAATGATACCAAATTGTATAGGTAATGGGAGATATATGGCACTTTCCGAATGGTCCAACACAGTTCTCTGCGACAGTGATTTCTACTGTAGCACACTTGCATTAATGTCTACTAAAAAAGGCCGAGAAAAGTAAAGAATGGACTATTACTAGTATGTGGAAGGGGGCTTCCCTAAAAAGTAAATGCCTTGTCGTTTTTGGAAACTTTAAAACTTGGCACAGTTTCATGTTTATTTTTTAATTCCCCAGAAACAGACCTTTTAAGTAAACATTACTGAGATATACTTTTTAAGATTCTCTAACTACTTAGGTGGGACTGGTCTAACTCCTACTGTGACCCTACTGTGCCCCACAGACAGTATTACTAACAGGAACCACTCTAGGCTGCTTCTCTAACATTAACTATGAGACAGTTCTCGTTCTCATGAGTCAGTAAGCTTTAATTCTACAGGTTTTGACAGCAGTAAGTCTGTGCCAAGCTCTTCGTTGTTTCATTTTTAATGAAGGAAAACACGAAAAGCTATTTTCATTTTTATACTGAACTTCTTTTTGTGAAAGTAGATTAAGCTTTATATGCACACGTACACCGAATGCATACATATAAATGTAAACATACAATACGTAACATGCACTCAGCACCGTCTGGAGGACCTACCAACATAGAGGTTTAACATACCATTTATCTTAACTTTAGCCTCAAAGAACCAACGTGATTTGAAAACCCTAAACCCTAAGTACATTTGGAAGCACGAAGACTGCATTAACAAAAACAGCCATCTCTCCTATATTCTCTCTTCTCTCCAAAAGACATGGTCTGGGCATTAGCAGTGTTCTTATCCCCAGGGTTGGATATGTTCTGTTGTCAGATTAATGCTGGAAGCCCTTAAGTGGAATGGAACAAGATGGGGCGGGGGTGCGAGGGGCACCAGAGATGGATCTTCCAATCATCATCATAACCTTCCTTCAGGGAAACTCCGTTGTGGTTCAAAGCCCCAGACAGTCAGTCACACAAACCTGTATCTGAAATCCAGGCTCCAACCTTACGGAATGAACGTGGGCCAATGTCTCACCCTCTATGCCTGTTTTCTCATCTCTAAAATGAGGCAATAACAGAATCTCACAGTGGATGATTAAAGTAAAACCCTTCAAGCGCATAATCGTGCTGAGAACTTAGAGTTCAGTAAGTTGTCATCTCCAGCACTGTTATTTGTGTGAAGTCACCTTTTCCTGTTCTTTCTCAAACCTACGAACTTGTAAGATCGAGGAATACGAATCAAAGATGAAGAAACGGGGAAAAACAAAATCAAAACAGAAACAACTCTGAAAAACCTCTTTGTTGTCAGGAGCAGAGACTGAACTCGAAAGTAAAACCTCCACCTACTTGCTTCCTGCCGCAGTGGCTGGAAGAAAAAAAACACTGACCCGTGTGCGCCGAGATAAACAAACTCGGTGGCGCCACCCTCAGATCCGGGGCTGGGAGGGTGGCAGTGAGACCACTCCCTGCCGGAGGCTCTGACCCGGGCGGAATATGCCTTGAAAGCCGCTCGAGCCCCGGCGGCTTGTCCCCCTCGGCGACCCCGCTCCCACCGGAGACGCCCAGGCCGACTCCCTCACCTCCACCAGCCGGCAGCTCCCGGGAACAAAGTGTATAGAGAGCTCTTTCTCCCGCCCCACCATGCCCGCCGTCTTCACGCCGCAGCCTCACCGGCCGCCACCTCCTCCAACCCAGGATCGACGCGGGCCTCAGCTCAGACGCCCTCGGCCCGCCTCCCCTAGGCCCAGAACGACCCCGCTCGCCGCTTCCGGCTTCCGCTGCCATAGCCGCGCCCGTTGATTGGCCACGTTCTGCCGACGCCCCAGAAAGAGGAAGGGCACGCGCGGTCCGCCCCCAGCCCACGCGCCGGTGGTTAAAGCTACACACAAAAGAAAGGCCCTGACCTTAGGCAGTGAATTCAGGTTTTGTTTCGGAGATTTTATTTGTGTGCTTTTTCGTCTACTTTTTTTCTATTTTTTCTTGACTCGGGAAAAGATTGAACTGGATCGCTTTGAGTTTCAAGTTTGCAGACTGCTTAGTGCATGAGGATCGACTGAGCAACACATAAAGTAGAAAGAAAGCATTTTAAAGTCATGGGGGCGGGGGCGGAGGTGGGTAGAGCATAATGGACACATCTCTAGAGCCCTAGGTGTGGGTTTTAAAGATTTAGAAAAAGACAAGGAATAAAAAGAAAAGGGTTGGCGTCTGAGCCATTTGTCTTCCTGGATGCTTAAAAAAAGAAAAAACCTGTGTGTGAGATTTCAAAAATGTAAAACTATTTTTAATTAAAAATAAAAAGTTGTGGGGGAAAGGAAGATGAACTACTTAGGTACCTCTTCAAAATGCAGGTCCTTGGACTTTACCCATAATTACATAAGGAGAAACGAGCCCGGGGTCCGGCTTCTTAACGGGTTTAACCAGAATCAAGCCCACCCTTTGAGAAACACCGCCTCGGGGACTGCAAGATTGGGCCACGCGAGCCCAGCCTTGGTAAGCACCGAGAATTTAAGCAGCAGCGTGTAATGCTGGGCGTTCTACCACCTTTTAAAAGTCAATCAGCCCTAAGTGCTGATGCCGACTTATTTCCCTTCCAGTTCAAAATCGCAAAAAGTTCCCACCCGGGTCGCACGCCTGTGAAATTTATGCAGAAAGTAAACCCTGGCACAGGCCGTGTAGGATTTGCCAACTTTGCACCGAATAGTCCAACGGTTCTTGTGTGCCCAGGATAACAAGCTCTAAACGTCGCCCACAAACGTGACCACTGCTTGGATTTTCCTAGGGCCTTTCCCCGTCTCCTAATCCTTTTTGGTTTATTTTCAAACTAAAGACTAAGCAGCCTTTTAAAGGAGTTTTTCCACGTCAGAACACCGTGACTTTCCTTTCTCCCCAACCCCAACGAAAACTCATTTCCTCATTTGTGTAAACGTAAGTTTCTCTAGAACAGTAATCGAAGACAGCCTGAGGTTTCTTATTTTCCGATTTTTTTTTTAAATACAGGCTATTACTGTTCATCAGTTTAGCATTATTTAGGGAATCCTTGAGGACTGCCCCATCGCTAAACAAGTATAATCCGGGGACAACAAAGAAGAGGGCGGGAGGAGGGCCGGGGGAGCAGCCAAGATCATCTTAATACTCCTCTCTTAAAAACTGGGAATTCGGTTTAAAGTTTCTAGTCGCAACACATGATGTAATCTTACCTTTCTATGGGAGAAAAGAAAATAATTCTTCCTTCTTCAACGAGAAAAAGGTTTAAGGGCAAGCATATGCAATTAGCATTCTGATTCTCAGAGCAGCCTAGCCTTGAGGAACAGAAAGAGTTTAACTTGGCTACTTTTGAGAATCTGACTTGATACTTTCCCCGTAAAAGTTGGGTACAGTTCTAGGGGCATATGTTTGGATATGGTTTTTAATCATTTTCTTTAATGATGGTAGGGTCTATGCGAATCAAACGCCATTCTTACATAGACAATGTACAACTTGGTGTGGTGGTGAAGTCTATATATTTAAAGAGAGCAGCCTGAAACTAAAAGTTATGTTAGCAGATTAATACAAAGACAAAGAACATCTGGAACACACAACTACAGATAGAAACCTTATTTATGTAGAAACTTTATATACATAATTGCATTTAAAATGGTAAATGAAACTGCAATTCTGTCTTGCATTTTACTCTTGTCAGCTAATGAGACTTAGCTGAGTTCTTCATAACCTGGTTCTCTAGGTCAGTAACTAAAGTTGGCTTATTCTTCCTTGTCCCGAGGTTGTTTTAAGGAAATGAATGACACCCGTTTCTATTTTCTTTACACAACAATTGTTTTTAGCAGGCGTTCACTGGAATGCTTTTAAAGCATCTCTTACTCTAGAATGCTTCATTTCTTGAATTGCTAGTTCTTACCTGCTCCATGTCCTCTGGCATTTCAGGCATGACTCCAGAATTATTTCAGGAGAGCAGATACGGGATGGGTCTTAGCCTCTGCCTTCTCTTGCTGGGTCTTTGTTCGCTGCTGCCTGCAGAGAGCGCAGGCACGCCAAAACGTGAGGCGCAGCTTCACTTGACCTTTTAAATTAGCATTTTGATTCCGATCCCGGAATCTCGTGCAGTTTTCCCACATGGCAGTAAGCTGGTAGCTGATTCCCCGTGGTAGTCTCGAAAATACCCAATGGGAAGTTTCATGTTTAATTGCCAGTCAAGCCTGGGTCTATTTGCAAAACTATTTGGTAGAACTGTTTAACAAAAACAAAAACCCAACAACTTCCTGTCAAGACTGGTTGTAGTTTTCTCTTGCGGAAGAAGAGTGAGCCACGCTTTTGGAAAGCACACAGATCATGCAGTTGATTCCTCTTCTAAAAGGCACAGTTTTCTGTCATTTTATTTAGTTACATTTTATTGCAACAGATTATGTTTAGTAAAATTCTGCAGTGCTTTCCCTTCCCAGTGCTTTTTAATTATTTCAAAGGAGAGTAAAAGGCGGTGTTGGTAACAGCACGCAAGAAGTAAAATGCAACGGGTCATTTCCATTAATACTAGCTGCCCTCTGAGGAAATGGTAGATGGAGTGAACTTAAGTTTCACAAAGCATTAAGGACTTTTAGATAAGTGATTTCCAAACCTGCCTGCACCACAGAACCTAAGAAATGAAATCATTCTCTAGGAGCGAAGCCCAGTAATCTGTTTTCGAAGACTTTGAAGGGTAATGAATGTGCTCAGTGAGCTTTGCATCACTCTTCTGGATTATGGCTCTGTACCAATTTAAGAACATCAAAAATTGCCGTTCGAATTGAACTAAAAGAATCATCTAACTTTTAATGTTATATTCATTTAGAGCACACAGCACATGGTAAACTCTAAGAGGCATTCAGAGAAATCTATTAATATAAATTATGAAGAATTGTTGTGTTGTGTGTTTGCATTTGTGAACAAATGTGAACCTGAAAAAGCCAGTCTTTCAAGATGGATCCCAAGTGGCTAACTGGGCATAATGTATTTATTTTTATTGTTTCAAGACAGGGTCTCTCTCTGTCACCCAGGCTGGAGAGCAGTGGTGCCATCACAGCTCACTGCAGCCTGGAACTCCTGGGCTGCACGTAGTTCTACAGCCTCAGCCTCCCAAGCAGCTAGGCGTGCACAACCACAACCAGCTAATTAAACAAATTGTTTTTTGTATTTAGAGACAGGGTCTTGCTATTGGGAGGGGAAATCTCTCTCTCTATATATATATATCTGAAAAGAACTAATATTCAGAGCAATTAACTCCTACAACTCGATAATTTAAAAAAAAAAAAAAAACAAGTTCTAAAATGGACAGAAGTTTTTTTTTTTTTTTTTTTTTTTTTTTTTTTTTTTTTTTTTTTGAGACGGAGTCTCACTCTGTCGCCCAGGCTGGAGTGCAGTGGCCGGATCTCAGCTCACTGCAAGCTCCGCCTCCCGGGTTCACGCCATTCTCCTGCCTCAGCCTCCCGAGTAGCTGGGACTACAGGCGCCCGCCACCTCGCCCGGCTAGTTTTTTGTATTTTTTAGTAGAGACGGGGTTTCACCATGTTAGCCAGGATGGTCTCGATCTCCTGACCTCGTGATCCGCCCGTCTCGGCCTCCCAAAGTGCTGGGATTACAGGCTTGAGCCACCGCGCCCGGCGAGACAGAAGTTTTTTTTTTTTTTTTTTGAGACGGAGTCTTGCTCTGTCTCCCAGGCTGGAGTGCAGTGGCTGGATCTCAGCTCACTGCAAGTTCCTCCTCCCGGGTTTACGCCATTCTCTCGCCTCAGCCTCCCAAGTAGCTGGGACTACAGGCGCCCGCCACATCGCCCGGCTAAGTTTTTGTATTTCTTTAGTAGAGACGGGGTTTCACCGTGTTAGCCAGGATGGTCTCGATCTCCTGACCTCGTGATCCGCCCGTCTCGGCCTCCCAAAGTGCTGGGATTACAGGCTTGAGCCACCGCGCCCGGCCGAGACAGAAGTTTTTAACAGACACTTGTCATGTCAGACCTCTATTGACTCCAACAGGAGTGGCATCGTGTATGAAAGGTTGAAGAAAAGACCCAGAGACAGTGAACCAGATATAGGGTTTATTGAGGGAACTTAAATACAAGGACAGTCCAGTGTCAGTGGGCTGGACAGGAGAACCACTGCCGTTTGTAAAAAGTATGGTTTATATAGCATTTTCCACCTAGCAACCTCCATTTAACCCATAACAAAGGGCCTCCATCACCTGTACAGCTTGTGTTGCAAGGGATGAACCGGGGCTCAGATGTCCTCCATAGATAAGAAGTGAATATTCGCCTTGGCCATTCCTGAATTCTTTAGCTCCAAGCATACATTCTTCTTAGACCACAGGGTCATTCTCAGGGTATGCTTAAAGTTATTGCTGTCAGGTGGATCTGCCATACAACGCTATTTATTTATTTATTAATTATTGAGACAGAGTCTCACTCTGTCTGCCAGGCTGGACTGCAGTGGCACGATCTCGGCTCACTGCAACCTCCGCCTCCCGGGTTCAAGCAATTCTCCTGCCTCAGCCTCCCGAGTAGCTGGGATTACAGGTGTATGCCACCACACCCAGCTAATTTTTGTATTTTGAGTAGAGTCAGGGTTTCACCAGGTTGCTCAGGCTCGAGCTCCTAACCTCAAATGATCCGCCTGCCTCGGCCTCCGGAGGTGCTGGGATTACAGGCATGAGCCACCACACCCGACCCGGACAACACTTTATAAAGGAAGATATAAGAATAGCCGATAAGCACATAAAAAGATGCTCAACATTAGAGAAGCAAATTAAAACCACATGAAGATACCATTACATACCTAACAGAATGGCCAAAGTTAAAGACTGAAAGCATCAAATGATAATATAAAGGAGGCAAATTTTACTTCTGTCTTTTCAGGGTTTTTCAGCTAGACTTAATAATTCAATTAAGGTAGATCAACAGGAAAAAAGCATACAAATCTATTTTATATGAGCTTTATGTGGCATAGGTCGTTCCTAAGAAAGTGAAGACCCAAAGATGCAGTTAGAGTTGCAATTAAATACCAAATTAGACAGAGTACTAAATTGTGAAAAAGTAACTACATTTTTTGAGGCTAGAAGATCAGTTATTTTAATAAGGTTGGTACAGAATTATCTGGCATTAACTTCCTGTCTTTGGTGATAGGAATGTTCACTTTACTTCTTGTATGGGAGGGCATCTTTCATGTGGGAATGTCATCTCCTGCTTTTAAGAAACAGAAAAGTCACAGTGATCTTCTTGTGCCTGCTGTTTTTTAAGTGTCTTTAACTTAAAATAGTCAAAATGCCAGGGTGGCATATTTTGGGATAGCATATTCTCAACTCCTTCACTAACAAGCATTTTGAATAACTAGAATGCTGTTATTGCTAGAGGGAGTATAAAATGATACAACCACTTTAGAAAACTGAAAGTTTTTATAAAGTTACATGTATGCCTCAGAGAAATAAGAACAATAAGGAAAAAAAAAAAAGGAAGAAAATAAAATAAAATAAAGTTAAACATACACCTATTCTGGCTGGGTACAGTGGCTCACGCCTGTAATCCCAGCACTTTGGGAGGCCAAGGCGGGTGGATCATGAGGTCAGGAGTGCGAGACCAGCCTGACCAACATGGTGAAACCCCGTCTTTACTAAAAAAAAGTACAAAAATTAGCCCAGTGTGGTGGTGTGTGCCTGTAATCCCAGCTACTCAGGAGGCTGAGGTAGGAGAATTGCTTGAACCCGGGAGGCGGAGGTTGCAGTGAGCTGCGATCGTGCCACTGTACTCCAGCCTGGGTGACAGAGAGAGACTCCATCTCAAAAAAAAAAAACCAAAAACAAACAAAAAACGTACACTTATTCCATGACCCAGTAATTCTACTTCGAGGTGCTTACCCAAGAGAAATAAAATATATGTTTATAAAGACTCACACAAGAACATTCATAGCAGCTTAATTCAAAACAGATTAAAACTGGAAACAACATAAACATCCATCAGCAGATGAATGGGTAAACAAATTGTGGTGTATCCATACTGTGGAATATTACTTAGCTATACAAAGAAATGAACTGTGTAAATGAATCTCAAAGTCATTATGATGAGTAAAAGAAACTAAATACAAAAAAGTATGATTTTACTTATGTGAAATTCTAAAATAGATTAATTTATCGTTGTCTTGTCTCCCAAACCTAATCTTCCTCTTAACCTCCCAGGTTTGTCTGAAAGATACTATTATACTGATTAACTCAGCTAGATTCAAGTATGCATATGAAAATTTATTAGGGGATAAAGATAGTAAATTTAAAATGGATCATTAAAAAAATCAGGCTGTCAGTGCTTTGTGTGGAAACTGAAAAAAAATAAGACTGGATTCTAATTCACTTATACTAAAATAAGTTATTTACAAATTTAAAAAGTTGAACTATTGTTTCATTTATCATGGTTATAAAAAGTTAAACTAAAAAAGTTGAACAAAAGCATGAGAAGAGTATATATAAAATAATCTTGATGTGAGGAAACCTTTTATAAGCATATTATGCCATTTAGAAACCAAAAGGGAAAATATCAGATTAAACCACATAGATTATTGTAAACAGCTGCACAACAACAGTAATGATAATTAACAAAGTCAAAAGACAAACTGAAGGAAAATAAGATCAAATGTGAAAAGCAATTCACAGTTGATAAAAGTCAAAAGGCAAAAACCACATAGGGCAACATGATGGAACTTACCAGTAGTCAAGAAAATGAAAATTAAACTTGACAATATTTTAAATTAACAGATTGAAAAATATCTAAAGACTAAAACTTTTTATTAAAAAGTAATATTTTTGTCTACTTTGTTAACTATGGTGTTTATTTGTCAAGATAGGCTAGTTTTACACTAGGGTAACAAATCCAAGATCACAGTGCTTAACCTTAGAAAGTTTTTACCTCCCAGTCAGGCTACACATCAGAGAAGTCAGCCAGATCTCTGCATCACACAGTTTCCCAGAGAGCAGGTCTGGGGAGCTTCCTCCCTTCAGTGGCTTCAAAAATATGTAAGAGAACATTCCAGGCAGATGAATCAAGTGCACAGAAGATAGGCCTACTCAGCCTGATGTGCTCAAGCTTCTGTAAAGAGTCCAGTGTGGCTAAAAAGAATAAAATAGGGAAAGCTGGGCCAGGGGCCTCATACCTGTAATCCCAACACGTTGGGAGGCTGAGGCATGTAGATTGCTTGAGCCCAGGAGTTTGAGACCAGCTTGGGCAACATGATGAAACCCTATCTTTATAAAAAAAAAAAAAATGGAAAAAATTAGTTGAACGTAGTGGCACATAGCGGCACATAGCTGTAGTCCCAGCTGCTTGGGAGGCTGAACTGGGAGGATCACTTGAGCCTGGGAGGTTGAGGCTGCAGTGAGCTTCAGTCTGGGCAACAGAGCAAGACCCTGTCTCAAATAAATAAATAAATAAATAAATAAATAAATAAATAAATAAATACTAAAAGAAGAAGGAGAAGGAAAAAAGCCAGAGAGGGAAGCGAGTGGAAGTGTGAGACTGTAGATCTGTTAGGGCCTTTTGGGCCACTGGAAAGACTTACTTTAGCTTTCACTGTTGGCATATCCAGACATCTGCCACAGACTGAATAATCCTTTAAAGACAGATCAGGTTATTTTACTACTTGCTTACAACCTTTCAGTAATTTCCCATCTACAAGGCCCTGCAGGATCTGTGCCCTATCTTTGACTCCACCTTCCTTGTCTGTCCTTCTCCTCAAATAGTATATACCCCAATCTTAATTAGACTCTCATGTTTTCCTCTCTCATAGTATCCTATACCTTTATTGTATAGCATTTAAAAAGTGTATGTGACCATTATTTACTTCACATCTGTCACCTTTCATTTAAAAACTTAAGGGCCAAGGTCATGTTCTCCTCTGTGTATCAGCACCAAATTCAGTCCCTGGCACAGGATGAATATTTTATAAATATTTTTGAATATATAAATGAATGAATAAATGAAATGCAGTATAATCAAAATCAAAAGCATGATTTGTAGATGAATCTATTTTATCCTCAGACCATTAAATTCTTAAGTGTGTAAATATATGAAGATAATACTTTTTTAAATTGTTTCTCCCAGAAAAGAGAATTGATTTTAAACAATTCAAATCAGTTGGCTATATGTATATAATTATTCACTTGTTAAAGATAATTAGTTTGCCTTTCACTCCTTTTCTTGAAAACTACAAAGTCCCAATGGAAGAAGAGAAAACAAGTTGGAAAATGGATGAATGTTTACTGTGGCTAGAGATGAAGAGACAAGGTATTGACCCCACCCTCTTTGTTGTAACAGTTTCTGGAAAATCTATTTGTCAAAATTTGCCTTGTGATGGGAGCTTAGATGACTCCTAATTTAAAGGACTGATGAATAAGCTAGAGTTGGAGTCTCAAGTAAAACCTTCCTAAGGATAGGTGTCTTGGGGTCCAGCTTCACCCACAAATAGGTTCTGGGGCCTTGTTTCATATTGTCACCACTTCTGTCATCCTTTTCACCCTGTTTTAGGGGGTGTTCACATAGAAGTCATGAACAGCAGCAAGAAGAGGATCTGAAAGAATGATACTGAGGAAGGAGGCAGGGCATCCTGACCTCTGTCCTCTCTTGTCAACAGTGTGATACATGAGCAAGTACTCAAGGTTAAAGGCTATTGTAGATGAATAGGGCATGAGTTAGACTAGACAGGGTGTTCAGTTCCCAAACCCAGTGTGATGTTTAATTGGGATGTTTAATTTTTATACATCAACTTGACTAGATCATGGGCTGACTGTGGGCACTACTTCAGTGGGTGTCTGTGAGGGTGTTTCTGAATGAGGTTAATATTTGAGTTAGTGGATGCACTAAAGCTGACTGAGGGTCCATTGAGGGCTGAGTAGAACAAAAAACAGAGGAAGGGAGAATTAATCCCTTCTTCGTGACTGAGCTGGAATATATCAGTCTTTTGCTGACCTTGGACTGAGACTTACACCCTCTGCTCTGATGGTTCTCAGGCCTTAAAGTTTGTGCTGCACACCACCTGCTTTCCTGGGTCTCCAGCCTGCAAATGGCAGGTTGCAAGCCTTCTCAGCCTTCATAATCATGTCAGCCAATTCCTCATACTAAATCAACTTTTCTGTGTATCTCTTACTGGTTCTGTTTCTCTGGAGAACTGTGACTAATACAGATGTTGGTACCAAGAGTTGCTCTAGGGGGACAGAATATTAAGGATGAGTTTCCTGATGGTTCCAGAGTTTTTGCAATTGATCTTATTAAATCAATTTTGATCTTATTAAAGATCTTATTAAATATGTTAATAAGATCTTATTAAAGATGTTATTAAATCTTTAATAACATCTTTTATGTTATTAAAACATTTCTTACTCTGATCTTATTAAAGATGTTAACGATTCTTTCCAGTTAGTAAAGTGAGCACTGAGTGCATAGCATGATCTAGCAATAGAAATACACAAAATAATTGCATTGGCTACTCCTAATCAACCAGTTATAAGAGACAAGGAGCTGGTTAACTGTGTATATGATTTTTTTGGGGGGATTTTTGGAAAACTAATTGTTGATGACTGTTATGAAACCTTGTTCTTGTCTTCTTAGTCTAAAAGAACTTAAGAGACAGACAGTGAAGAAGATGCAGTATAAAGCAATTCATTGCAAAGGAGAAATAATATTTTGAAAGTTAAGTGCACAATAGATAGTACACCCTTAGAGAGAGGATTCAGTACAGGCCACTGGTAAGGATGAGACTGCAAAGACTGGCACTAGGGAGACTCCCTTTCTGGGAGTCTTACATGATTAATCATAAAGGGGTGGGAAGAGGTGTTACTAGTAAGCATGTTCTGGTCCTTTGGGTGCACAAGAGCAGTAGCTGTACATGCTTGTTCATACATGGCATGTCTCATTAGCATCTTAAATCTCCACCCAGTGGTGGGTTTTTTACTATTATAATGAGCAAAGGGTCAGTCTGATGACATGTAAAATCAAAATGTGCATGCTGTCTACAGGGAAATGTCTTACTGAAGATAGCTTTGCTTGAATTAGCTTGACTACAATGTGAATGCTGGGGCTTATTTTGTTCAAGTGTGTGGTGCAGTAAGCCACAGTTGCTGCATACCATGGGCATGTTTACTTCCTTGACTACCTATTCTGCCTCATAATGAGTCTAATGAGGATAGTTGGTTGTTTCTAATGTCACTGGATAAAGTGGTGCTAAAAAAGGTGAGTGTAGGGATTTTTATTCCCAGCTCAAGTGATCCATAAATAATCTGAAAGCTTCTATATACACCCTGAAGAAGAAAACCCTATCTCCTGAATTCCCAAAGCCGAGACTGTTGAAAATCAAACACAGCATCTCATCCTGTGACTGGCTGAATTACAACACAAATTAGAATTCCAGCCTTGCAGAGTGACTATTGTTAAAAAGAGGGCACTTACTGAAAAAAGTGGGATTCTATAAATTAGAATTTGGACATGTAGGAAGACCTTGATGAAGCTGGGGACATTAAGCCCCTAAATTCTGATCAGTCTTCTTTGCTGGTGGAGAGGCTTCTCAACCCCAGTGGAAGCAGCTTCTCCATTTCCAGTGATAGTACCCTCCAACCTGTCTGAGATGATTAACACTGCATTGCCTGATGAAATTGTAATGGTCTCCTTTGAGGCAGTTGATATGCAAGACACTGCCCATTCTCCTCCAGAACCACTTCCACCACCCTTCTTTGCTTCTAGACCTGAAACTAGACAGGAACAAAGTGTTACCCATGAAGAGATGTGCTGTACTCCCAAGAGTTACTCAAAGTCTCTAATTTATACAGACAAAAATCTGGGAACATATGCGAGAATGGATAATAAAAGTGTCGGAAAGTGATAGAAAGAACAAAAAGTTGGATCGGGTCAAATTTCTTGACATGTACTCACTAAGCAAAGATTCTGCATTTAACACTGCAGCTTGGGGAATTAGAAAGGGTGCTCACAGTTTGATAGGCTTACTGAAACATGGAAAAGATGAATTGGAAGTGCTGGACATGCCTTGGTTTAATCTAGAGGATGGGATTAAAAGGTTTAGGAATATTGGGAAATTGGAGTAGATTTTTCATTTAAGAACTACTCATCCACACTGGGAATGTCAAGAAAGTATACCTTGCACCAATATTATGAGAAATAAATTTGCGAGGAGCGTTCCAGCATCTTTTTCAGAACTCTGTGATGGCTCTTCTCTGTAGGCCAGAGCTCACTGCAGTCACTGAACTGGAAAACCTAAATATAATGGAAGTAACATATCCCAGGGTGGCATGGGTCAAGTAATGGGACTCAACCACCAAAGGCAAGGTGAAGTGGTTATCATAATGACAGAGCCAAAGGAACAATCAGAATAATCTGACTTGTGTAGACCTGTGCTTTGGCTAGTTGATCATGTTTTTCCTAGAAGTGAAATAGATAGGAAGCCTACTATAAAGTCTTACTTGATCTGTGTAAGCAGAAAACTTCTGTCAAGTGACAAAAGTTGAACTTGAATCATAAAAACAGAGAATCGTGGTCCCTTAATTCCCAGACTTGAGCCACTTTATAGAGCCAAAACCCTTCGATTGAAGGGGAGGACCTCAAGGGGACCCTGGTCCATAACCAAACGTTTATACTGTTAGTCTTTCTCCTAGTCCTCCCCAAAGGGACGTACAGCCTTTTACCAACGTAACTGTGCATTAGAAAAAGGGAATAATCAGATCTTTTGTGAACTAGTGGACACTGGCTCTGAAGTGACACTAATTTCAGGAGATCCAAAGTGCTACTGTCAGGGTAGCAGCTTATGGAGGTCAGGGGATCAATAGAGTTTTAGCTTAGTTCCATCTCACAATGGGCCCAGTGAATTCCTGAACCTATTCTGTGGTTATCTCCCAGTTCTAGAATGTATAATTAGAATATAGTCAGCAGCTGACAGAATCCACGCATTGGTTTCCTGACCTATGGAGTGAGGGCTATTATGGTGGAAAAGGCCAAGTAGAAGCCACTAGAACTATCTGTACTTAGGAAAATAGTAAACCAAAAGCAATGTTCAATTCCTATAGGGAGTGAAGAGATTAGTGCCACCGTAAGTACTTGAAGGAAGGCTGGGTGGTGATTCCTACCATATCTCCATTCAACTCACCTATTTAGCCTGAGCAGAGGACAGATGGATCTTGGAGAAAAACAGTGGATTATCACAAACTTAACCAGGTGGTGACTTCAATTGCAGCTGCTGTACCAGATGGATTGCTTGAGCAAATTAACATAAACCCTGGCTCCTCATATGCATCTACTGATCTGGCAAAATGCCTTTTTCTCCATCCCTGTCTAGAAGGCCAACCAGAAGCAGTTTGCTTTTAGCTGGCAAGCCTAGAAACACACCTTTATGTCCTACCTCAGGGTATATCAACTCACAAGCCCTGTCCTAATTTTGTTCACAGGAATCTTTATTGCCTTTTCTTTCCATATCACACTGACCCATTACCTTGATGACATTATGCTCACTGGACTTAATGAGTGAGACGTAGCAACTACTCCAGAACTATTGGTAAAACATGTGCATGTCAGAAGTGGGAAGTAAATCCAACAAAAATTCAAAGGCTTTTTCATGTCTCAGTAAAATTTCTAGGGGTCCAGTGGTATGAGGCATATTGAGATACCCCTCCTAAGGTAAGTTTTTGCATCTGCCCCCTCCTACAACCAGAAGAAGCGTGACATGTGGCAGGCCTCTTTGGATTTTGGAGACATTTCCTCATTTGGGTTTGTTACTCTGGTCCATTTACTGAGTGTCTTGAAAAGCTGCTAGTTTGGACTAGGACTCAGAATAGGAAAAGGTTCTGCAATAGGTCCAGGCTATTGTGTAAGCTGCTTTGTTGCTTGGGACATATGAACTTGCAGATCCAATGGTATTTGAAGTGTCAGTGGCAGATAGAGATGCTGTTGGAACCTTTGGCAGGCCCGTATAGATGAATCTCAGTGCAGACCCTTAGTATTTTGAAGAAAGACCTGCTATCCTATGCAGATAACTACTCTTTTGAGAAACAGCTCTTGGCCTACTTCTGGGCTTCAGTAGGGACTGAATGCTTACCATGGTCAATTAAGTTACCATGCGACCTGAGCTGCCCATCATGAGTTGGGTGTTATCTGACCCACATGCCATAATGCTGGGTGTGCACAGCAGGAGTACATAATCAAAGAACATGTTATGTATGTGACTGGGCCTAGGCAGGACCTGAAGGCAAAAGTAAGTTACATGAAGAAGTGACCCAAATGCCCATGGTCCCTGTACCCTGCTACCTTGCCTTTTTTCTCCCAAGCTCATGGGGAGTTCCCTATGATGAACTGACAGGAATAAATGACATGGGCCTAGTTTATAGATGTTTCTGTGTGATATGTAGGCATCACCTGAAAGTGGATAGCTACAATATGCCAGCCCTTCTCTGGGACATCCCTGAAGGACAGTGGTGAAGAGAAATCCTCCCAGTGGGCAGAACTTTGGGCAGTGTACCTGGTTGTTCATCTTGTTACCCCATCTTGGCTAAAAGTAGAAGTCCTGAAGCATTTTGTTATTTATTTATATATTTTTTAGAGATGAGGGATCACTATGTTGCTCAGGCTGGTCTTGAATTCCTCCCGCCTCAGCCTCCCAAAGTGTTGGGATTACAGGCGTGAGCCATTGTGCGCAGCTCATTAAACCATTTTATTGGACAATTTTTCTAATTTCTACATTTCTTCTGAATTTAATTTAAAAAATTGCATTTTAAAATTCAACCATGTATTAAGATCTAATAAAATAATTATGAAAAGTAATTCTGACTGATAGTCCCTGTTGGTCGATCAGTGAGGACATATTATAAAAAAGGTAGCTTATCAATATTATACCAATGTGCAAAACAGACATTTTAGAGAGAGATTTACCACTTTCTAAACAGTATCTTTTGTGATTCTGGGGACAAGGTGGTATGGGTAGGGTAGAGATAATAAATACATCTTATATAGAAGCATTAATGTAACTTCATAAAATACAAGTTGAAAAATCAATTGGTTAAATGACTCACTGTGTAATTTTATTTCATATTACACAAATATTAATCAAATGCTCAGTAGACATGTAGATGACAAGCAGTATATGACAAACTCTAAAGAAATAGTTAACATGCAGAGTTTCTCAGATTTTCAGTGTATTTAAGAATTAACTGAAGAGTTTGTTAAAAATGCAGGCTTAAGGCCAAATCACAGATTATAATTTCATACAAATAGGATGGAGCCTAAGAACCTGTAAATTATTAAACAACTGATTAAAAATGGAGAGGTTCCTATGAAGTTAGGCTCATTCTTAAATTTCTTATTTCAGCTAGACAAGTGGAAGGATAATAGGTGAGTATTATCAGAATTGAAGTAGAGGCAAGAATAAACCAAGGTGTTTTAGCCTAGCTAAAGAAGCTCAGACTAGAAAAGACCTCCAGGATCAAGCTGAAAAATCTGGGTATTAGACTCTTGAAACTAAGGTTTCAGAACAGGAGAATAATAATATGATACTGACTTTTAAAAGAATATTAAGTTGATGAGATGCATTGTAAGCTGGAAAGCCAGTGAGAGGGTTCAGAATGAGGTGATAAAGGTGAGCATTAGCTAGAAAGTATTTACAAGAAAAAATAAAATCTCAAAAGACACTTTGGTAAAAAATGTTCCTTTCACATATTTAAGGATTGGCAGTTAAATACAAAATTATAAAATACCATGTCAAACATAATAACAACATCAATAACAGCAATACGAATGAAATAATCTTCAACAGGTTTTTCAGATGTTTATTTCCATGATTCTTGTCACTCCATAGGAGCTCAGTAACAGTTTGTACTGCCTAGAAGAATTATTGAAAAGAAGTATTAGTAATCTAGATTAAAATGAATTTATCCATCGCTATAAACTAAAAAGAGGCCTAGTATCTTCTCTAGGCAGATGAAGCAATATATTCTGCAAGATAATTTTATGTACATGTCTTTATCATTTCAACCAATTTTAATTTATTGTGAAAGACAAACATTCACAGTCAAGAAATAAGAAATTTACTTCTCCAAAACTACACATTAGAAAATGATTAAGGACTTAAGAGACATTTAGGTTAAAATGCTAAGGGTATTATAGAGGGAGTAAAATTGGGGAGTGTGGACAGGGGCAAAATAGTCAGGCAAAGCTTCAAGGAAGATATAATTTGACTCAGCCTTGAAAAACAGGCAGAATCCAGGTATACAGAAAAGAAAGTATAGGAGGAGGAAAAAAACAGTCATTTGTACACAACAATCTCAGTAAGAATTGCTTTTATCAGAAGGTGTCAACAAATTTTCACAGTTCATAAGATGGATGACTTGCTAAATGCTATGAAAGCAAATCCAAAGGAAGAGGACACTTTTATATATTTATTCATGTCTTACCTTCTTTTAATGGGGTTTTCAGGGCAAAATTTTCTTTACTTTCATGATGAAAAGCCTTTGAAGGATCAAAGTGTTTGATACCTAGGACTTTATTCAATTCCTCTTGAAGTTTTGTCTCACTTTGTTTTTTTTTAGCAAGCTGACAGCGGAGTTTTGATACTTCCTACGTAAAAAAAAAAAAATAGGTAATAAACAATTATTAAAGATTATGGCAGTGAAATGTGTTACCAATGTTGTGGGCAAATTCCACAGTTGTTTATGTACTATCACACCCAACGGCAAAAATCACTGCTAGACAGACGCTTTAAGACTGAATTACAAAATGACTTGAAACAGCTGTGACAAAGGAGATACAGTCTTTTAAATCTCCTTGCCCCTCTACAGCTACAAAGCTATTTTTCCGATAAAAGTTCAACTCAAAAGTAATTGCTGAGATGGACTTCTGGCATGACAGCATGAAAGTTCTGCTGACCTGCTCCCTAGTGAAACTAAAAGTTATAAAATGTTAACCAGTTAAAGCCTCTGAAAATTGACCTAAGGGAAAAACAGCAAATGAAGAAACGTCTATTCAAGAAAATCTGCAAAAATTTGGTGAGAAAGATGAAAGTCTGAAGTATTTAAGCCAAAACTCCTTCCCCTCTTCCCACTCCCAGCTTAGCAAGGCAAAGTCCATGCCAGACGGCTATGGTCAAAAGCACAGGGCCCTCTTTTCCCCCCAACTCTGAGTCAGAAGCTTCCCCCCCAAGAGGACCAGGACATCAGAGTTTCTCATCTTGTCCCCAGCTCCCTGTGGCTGTGGTTATATCTTGGACAAATGCAGTTGTGAGGTGGGGGATCCCTTCCTCCACTCAGCCCCATTCATGGAACAGGGGCTCACCTTGGGCACAGCGTGTTGAAAATGCTGGGCCCCTGATCACCCTTTCTCTAGCTCATGAGGGGGATGGTTCTACTCCAGGAGAGGTGAGTCAAGAGGGCCTGAGGCGATTCCTCATCTCTTCCCCACAAGTCCACTGAAAACTCCGCTCCTAGGGCAGAGATGTCTCTCAGAGAGAAAACTGCCATTGTCCCCAGTTTCAATTATAGTTCTGGCTCAGAGATATTGTCAGGGGAGGGGGAAAGGAGGGCGGAAAAGACAAGTATAGGCCATAAAACAGGTAGCTCCTCATTTATTTTCAAAGGAACTGACTTCACCTGCAACAGAGCTTGGAGAAGCTGAAGCCTAATGGTGCTCTAAAGCAGGGGTCCCCAACCTCTGGGCTACAGATTGATACCCGTCCATGACTTGTTAGGAATCAGGCTGCTAAGCAGGAGGTGAATGGTGAGCCAGGAAGCATAAGCATTACCCCCTGAGCTCCTCCTCCTGTCAGATCAGCTTCAGCATTAGATTCTCATAGGATTGTGAACCCTATCGTGAACTGCACGTGTGAGGGATCTAGGTTGCATGCTCCTTATGAGAATCTAATGCCTGATGATCTGAGGTGGAATAGTTTAATTGCAAAACCATCCACACCAACCAATTACGAGCTGGGTGATCCGGTCTGTGTAAAAATTGCCTTTCACAAAAATGGTACCTGGTGCCAAAAAGGTTGGGGACCATGAAAGAACAGTGGTGGTTATAGTGATAGAGAATTGGGAGGAGATTTAAGATATAGGCTCAACAGCAGACTAGTTAGTTTGCAGGAGAAAACTAGGGAATAAGACAGCTGGGACAAGCCCTTCTGTAGTCAGAATAAATATCCAGCACTGCTCTCAGATGCAATCCCTACAGAGGGGCCAGAATTTGATTGGATTAGTTGACAGAGCAATTTATGCCCTAGGGAACTGTTGAAAATAATAAAGCAAGGAGCCAGCATCTACTGGAGTTTACAGCCCACTATGTTCACAGAAAGAGAGGAAGGCAACCCTACCAAAGCAAGTGTCATCCCAGGGTAGTTGTGGACATACCTAAAACTATACCTCCCTGCACAGCAACATCAGAGGCACAACACTGTTGGGGTCTGGGGAAGTAGTAGGATAGGCTTCACTAAAATCATTGAGCCGCTCATTAAGCAAATAAGCAAATAAAAAGCCCCAAAAGGAGGGGAGCTGTACCCAGAAATGCTACAATATATGATCTAAAAATTTACTCTCCAATGAAAAATTAAAAGGCATGCCAGTAAACAGAAAAGTATAACCTATACATTTGGACTAAAGGAGAAAAAATGTCTTTGAGAGTAAGTGGATGTTGGATTTTTCAGCCATTGAACAAGGGCTGAAAAACCACCTACTGAGCACTATCCTTACTACCTGGGTGATGGGACCAGTCATACCCTAAACCTCAGTATCATGCAATGCACCCATGTAACAAATCTGCATATGTACCCCCACATCTAAAATAAAAGATGAAATTATAAAAAAGAAAAGTTCTTGGCCAGGTGCAGTGGCTGAAGCCTATAATCCCAGCACTCTGAGAGGCCAAAGCAGGTAGATTGCTTGAGCCCAGGAGTTCCAGACCAGCCTGGGCCACATGGCAAAACTCTATCTCTACAAAAAGTAGGAAAATTAGCCAGGTGTGGTGGTGCACACCTGTAGTCCCAGCTACTTGGGAGGCTGAGGTGGGAGGATCACCTGAGTCCAGGGAGGTCGAGGCTGCAGTGATCTGTGATTGCATCACTGCACTCCAGCCTGGTAACAGAGTGAGATCCTGTCTCAAAAAAAACCCAAAAACCAACCAACCAAACAAAAATAAAGTTCTTTCTCTACTAAAAATTTTAAAAAAGAAAGAAACTTAAACAAAAAAAGACTCAAATTACTAGAATCAGAAATAAAGAGAAGCCATTACTACTGACCTTACAGAAATAAAAGATACTATAAAGGAATACTGTGAACAATTATATACCAATAAATTAGACACATTTATAGAAAAACATAAACTACTCAAGAAGAAAATCGACTCGAAGAAAGAGATAATATGAATAAGCCTGTATCAAGTAATGATATTGAATTAGTAATCAAAAAATATTCACAAGAAAAGCCCAGGTCCAGATGGCTTCATCAATAAATTCTACCACATATTCAATGAAGAATTAATACCAATTATTCAAAAACCATTCCACATAGAAAAGAAGGAACATTTCTCAATTCATTTTATGATGTCACCATTACCCTGATACCAAAATGAGACAGACATTAAAAAAACAAAAACAAAACAAAGAAAATCCACAGACCAGTATCTCCTAGGAATATGGACCAAAAAAACCCCTCAGCAACATATAAAAATAATTATATGCCATAACCAAGTGGGATTTATCTCAGAAGGTTAGATTAACATCTAAAAATCAATTAATAAAACATATCATATCAACAGAATAAAAAACAAATTGCATGATAATCTCAATAGAAACAGAAGCAGCACTTGATAGAATTCATCACCCTTTCATATAAAAAATGCTCAACAAACTAGGAAACAGAAGGGAACTTCCTCAACTTGATAAAGAGCATCTGTGACAAATCAACATCTTTGTTTTTCAGAGATGGAGTTTCGCTGTTGTCTCCCAGGCTCAATGGCTCCATCTCGGTTCACTGCAACCTCTGTCTTCTGAGTTCCAAGAGATTCTCCTACCCAAGTAGCTGGGATTACAGGTGCCCGCCACCACACCTAGCTAATTTTTGTATTTTTAGTAGAGATGAGGTTTCACCATATTGGCCAGGCTTGTCTCAAACTCCTGACCTCAGGTGATCCACCTGCCTTGGCCTCCCAGAGTGCTGGGATTACAGGTGTCAGCCACTGCGCCTGGCTGACAAATCAACATCTAATAATGTCACTCTACATACATCATATAGCTAACATCATATATCATGGAGAAAGACTGAATGCTTTCCCCCTAGATCAGGAACAAAGCAAGGCTGTCCATCCATTTTCATTACTTCTAAATTCAACATTGTATTATACTACAGGTTTTAGCCAGAGATATTAGACAAGAAAAAGAAACAAAAGGCATCCAGATTGGAAAATAAGTAAAACTATCTCTATTTGCAAAAGACATGATCTTCCACAAGAACATCCTAAGGAATCCACTAAAAAACCATTAGAACTAAAATGAGTTTAGCAAGTGTGCAGGATACAAGATAAATATATTAAAATCAATTGTATTTCTATACACTTGCAATGAACAATCCAAAAATGAAATTAACAATTTCATTTACAATAGCATCAAAAAGAGGCCGGGCGCGGTGGCTCAAGCCTGTAATCCCAGCACTTTGGGAGGCCGAGACGGGCGGATCACGAGGTCAGGAGATCGAGACCATCCTGGCTAACACGGTGAAACCCCGTCTCTACTAAAAAATACAAAAAACTAGCCGGGCGAGGTGGCGGGCGCCTGTAGTCCCAGCTACTTGGGAGGTTGAGGCAGGAGAATGGTGTGAACCCGGGAGGCAGAGCTTGCAGTGAGCCGAGATCGCGTCACTGTACTCCAGCCTGGGCGACAGAGTGAGACTCCGTCTCAAAAAAACAAAAACAAAAACAAAAACAATAGCATCAAAAAGAATAAAATAGTAATAAATTTAACAAAAGAAGTGGAAAACTTATACTCTGAAAACTACAAAACATTGTTGAAAGAAATTAAATGAGATCTAAATACTTGGAAAAATATCCCATATTCATATATTAGAAGACTTAACCTAGTACAGATAATAATATGTCCCAAACTGATCTATAGATTCAATGCAGTTCCCATCAGAATCCCAGCTGGTTTCTTTGTAGAAAAACCGATCCCAGGCTGGGCACAGTGGCTCACGCCTGTAACCCCAGCACTTTGGGAGGCTGAGACGGGCGGATCACGAGGTCAGGAGATCAAGACCATCCTGGCTAACACAGTGAAACCCTGTCTCTACTAAAAATACAAAAAATTAGCCGGGCGTGGTGATGGGCACCTCTAGTCCCAGCTACTCCGGAGGCTGAGGCAGGAGAATGGTGTGAACTCGGGAGGCGGAGCTGGTGGTGACCGGAGATCGCGCCACTACTCCAGCCTGAGTGACAGAGTGAAACGCCGTCTCAAAAAAAAAAAAAAAAGAAAAACTGATTCCAAAATCACTATAGAATTGCAAGAGGTCCAGAATAGACAAAACCATATTGAAAACTACAAAGAGGACTCACACTTCCTGATTTCAAAACTTACTACAAAACAACGGTAATCAAGACAGTGTGGTGGCACATAGATGTATAGATCAATGGAAGACAGGTGAGAATCTAGAAATAAACCCATACATGTACAGTCTAAACGATTTTTTAATTGGATGTTAACTCCATTAACTGGAGGCAAGAATATTCTCTTTAAAAAATAGTGTGGGGACTATTGCATGTCCACATGCTAAAGAATGAAGCTGGACCCTTACCTCACACCACATACAAAAATTAACTCAAAATCAATCAATAATCTAAACGTAAGAGCTAAAACCATAGATCTCTTAGAAGAAAACACAGGGGTAAATCTTCCTGACCTTGAATTTGGCAAAGGAGATAGATACTAAGGAACAAACAAACAAAAAAAATAGACACACTGGACTTCATAAAAGTTTTTTGGGTCAAAGGACATCATCAAGAAAGTGAAAAGACAATGCACAGAATAGGAGAAGATATTTGCAGATAATACGTAAGAGACTTGTGTCCAGAATAGATGAAGAATTCTCACAATAATAAAAAGACAAATAATCCAATTTAAAAATGAGAAGAGTCTGAACAGACATTTCTTTTATGAAGATATACAAATGGCCAGTAAGCACATGAAAAGATGACCAACATTATTACCAATTAAGAAAGTGCAAGTTAAGCCACAATGGGATACCACTTCATACCCAATACAATGGCTAGGATAAAGAAGTCAGATAATAACAAATGTTGGTAAGTATGTGGAGAAATTGGGACCCTCGTATACTGCCTGTAGAATATAGACTGGTATGAGCCATTTTTGAATACAGTCTGACCTTTCTATGGCCATACCACCCTGAACGTACCCAATCTCATCAGAATATAGTCTGATACTTCCTGAAATGATTAAACGTAGAGTTATCAAATGATCTGGCAATTTCCCTCCCATTATTTCCCAGGGAAATAAAAAGAAATGTCCATACAAAAAACTTGTATATGAATGTTTATGGCTATTATTCATGATAGCCAAAATGTGCAAACAAGTGTTTATCAACTGACAAACGAATAAATGTGGTTTAACCACATAATGAATTATTAGGCTATTAAAAAAAATAAATAAAGTACTCTCCATGCTACAACACAAATGAATCTTGAAAATATTATGCTAACTGACTGAAAGAAGCCAGTAACAAAAGGCCACATATTATTTGAATCCATGAATATGTCAGGTCTATAATACGGAAATCAACAGAGACAGAAAGTAGATTAGTGGTTGCTTAGGGCTGAAGGGTGGGGTGAGGAGATAGGAGAGTGTTAGGAAAAGGATAACAGGGTTTCGTTTTGAGGTGAGGAAAATGTCCTAAAATTGACTATGGTGATGGTTGCACATATCTGTGAGTATACTAAAAAACACTGAATTGTCTACTTTCAATGGGTAGATTGTATGGGTTGTCAATTATATCTCGATACATATGTTAAAAAATTCACATGCCCAACTATTTTTGAACACTGCTTCTCTTTATAGCTTTACATCAAAGAGTTCGCTGTTTTGCAAATGGAAATAGATATGTAAATCTTAATGCATTCATCCAATTACTTTAGTAATTTTCAATATATTAAGAAGGTAGCTAGAAAACTGTAGAACACTGAAGGCCCATCTGGTCAACACTCTAAAATAAATCCACTAAATCGCAGCCCAATTTTCCTCTATAAACTGTTTTTTTTTTCTGATACCAAAGATTTTCATTTTATTTAAGTATAGTTAGAATAACCCCCACTCCCTCCAATATCTTTAATAAAATGAAATGTCACTTTACAAACCGATTTGAGTTGGCTATTTTCATCTTTCAACTTCACAACATGCTTGATTTTTTGTTTCAAATTCTGATGACCCAATAATTTAGCATATGAATCTCTTATTTTATTTAGCTGTTCCTGAGCTGCACCATGTTCATTCAACAATGCCTGTTTTTCTGCCTCAAAAGCATCTAGTTGTAGCTGAAAAAGATTTTTTAAATAAAGACTTAAAACAGTTTGATCATACTAGTTTCATGTAAACCATAAACACTAAAGAAAATTAAAAACACAAATAAAAGCAGTGTATGTTTACATATTCTCAGGGCTCTCCATAGATTCTCTACAAAAATCTTTTAAACTTTGTATTTTTCATTTTAAAGATCATTAAAACAGAGGAAAACAAACAAGATAAAAAAGCCAGCTGGCTAGTTTTATCTGCATCAGTTAGATCACCACATTATAACCAATACTGTACTTCTATCTAAGTTCCAAAATCAGCATTTATTCTTTTCTTTTAAAAGATCAGTGTATTGAGAAACAATGAATATTTGCAATAAGGTAAGTCATACCATAAATTAAAATAGGTTAATTATAAAAAGCTCATACCAGGCAAGCCCTCTGAGCCAAACTTTTAAGTTCCTCATTACAGTTTTTTTTTTTTTTAAACCACAAAGGATTCATTGAAAAATTATGTCAATTAAATTTGTTAATTATACTTCAAAAATGTGGGAAAAAATTATGCATAGTAATTTAACAATAAACCTTTAATAGTGAGCTAAATTGGCACTCTAAGTGCACAGCAAAATGATTTTGCAGAAAACCCAAGTCACTGTCCTCACTATATAATAGGGAACAAAGTGAATTCCTAAAATAAACACAAGTTAGTTTACTCCTAACTGACAAACCTGAAAAGGTTTTGTTTTATTATATAGTTCTTCATAGAGGAGACGCCACTTGTTAATTTCTTCAGTTAATTCTGCTGTTGTATTTTCTTTTCCAGCTTTTCTGCATGGAAAAATTAAATAGAGAAAAAGATGGTTATTTAAAAAATAACATCATAACTGAGTTACAAGGCATTCAGGCTCTAATCACAGAATACCTTCCTTCTTCATCTTCCAGCTGTTTTCTAAAGTCTTCCTCTTGTTGCTTGAGTTGGTTCTGCAAATCAGTTATTTTTTGAAGAAAAGAAACTGTGATTTCTTTAATTTCTGTTTCTTTTAATGCTGACTTGGTCTGCAGATCTAGAAGCATCCTTTGGTTTGAGAGAGAAGAGTTCACTAAACATTTTATAGCCATTTTCATTAATTTTTCCCTTTTTTTAAAAAAAAAGAACCCCAAGGAACTCTTCAAGTAGTGTCATTTTTTAACTGCGTAAATTCTTAATTTGCAATATAAGATGGCCAAAAGCAATCCAAAGGGACAGTTACTAGCTGGCTTTCAACATTAAATTGTCTTAATGGTTCTAAGGCCATTATTTGCTGTATATACCGTGCATATTCTTGATTTGAGCTCTCAGTTGCCAATATCTGATGCTGAACATCCTCTGCATTTTTTCCAGCCTTGGCCACTGTTTCCTGTAATGATGAGTTCTCCAGCTTAAGATCTTCTATCTCACTGGCTGTTAATGCTTTATAGCTTATTAAAAAGAAAAAAAAAGTCAAAGTAGTTTCCTATTACATATGACAATCATAACTGATCAGTTTACATTTTATACTTTTAGGTAAAACTAAAAAGTTTTTAATGTATTCATGCATTTAACACAGGTAAGAATTCAGTGTTCTGAGCTAAGTACTAATGAGTTTACATGGCATCTGCTGTGTATTCAAAGAAAAAAAAATCAAGTGCCTACTAAGTGCAGGAAGTATGCATACAAGAGATGGAAAAGAAATCAACTACCAAACATGAAAATTACTCACAATCAAAAAATAAGAAGTGAGACTAGAGCCTAATGAGTAAGAAAGGCTGGAGCAGAAGCTGGTGGCATGAGGGTCATCAGAGCAGGGCACAGTGGGCTTACCTGGGGGATAGACAGGAACCATTAAAGGTGTCCAAGTAGGTCAGGCGTGGTGGCTCATGCCTGTAATCCCAGCACTCTGGGAGGCCGAGATGGGTGGATCACCTGAGGTCAGGAGTTTTGAGACTAGCATGACCAACATGGTGAAACCTCACTACTAAAAACACCAAAAATTAGCCAAGCGTGGTAGCGGACGCCTGTAATCTCAGCTACTCGGGAGGCTGAGGCAGGAGAATCACTTGAACCGATGAGGTGGAGGTTGCAGTGAGCTGAGATAGTGCCATTGCACTCCAGCCTAGGCAACAAGAGCGAAACTCCGTCCCAAAATAAATAAATAAATAAGTAAATAAAATAAAAAGGTGTTTAATTAAATGTGTAGCTCACTCTAGAGCTATGAGGAGGATGGATTAGTGCAGGGGAAAGAATGGAAAACTGAAGGATCAACTCTAAAACAATTATTTATCAGCTCAGGTGAGTGATAAAGGAGGCTCAGACTAAGGAGCTGGCAATGGAAAGACACAAGATCTCTTTTGGAAGCAGAGTAGAAAAATTCAAGAGATAGATTGAATATTGGGGGTTAGGAAGAGAGAATGAAGGATGACTCTAAGATTTATAGAATGAAAAGCTGGGAAGATGATGTCACTGATTACAATAAAAAACAATGAGAGACTAGGGATAGAAAGCAATGGAAAGATCAAGAGTTGCTTTGGATAGGTTATTAAATTTGGATAATATTAAAAGACAGTACGATATCTGCTTGAAGATGGCAAGTGGGTAACTGGATATGTAAATACGGAGCCGTAAAGAAAGGTCTGGTTTGATGAAATAAATTTTAATACTATGAGTATATGGATGGTGAGTGAAATAACAGAATAGATAAAAACCTCCTGAAGCACTATTCTTCAAACTAACGAGAAGGGAAATTCCTTTACAGGATTGATATTAGCAATAAATATATGTGTATAATTTATATATATATACAATTTATATATTCTGATACAATAAAAATTATAAATAAAACACATACACATATAAATTATTTATCTATCTGTCATAATGTATCACATGTGGAAACAGATCACTGGGGAAACAAGGTACAGTTTAATGAATTTAAGGTACAATTAAACTAGGCAATTGGTTGTCCACAGGGAAAACAAAAAATGAATTTGATCTCTATATTGCTACACACATAGAAATCAGTTCTAGGTGGAAAAATGGAAAATGAAATTTTAAAACTTTTAGAAGAAAACTAGTTGAATACCTTTATACCTTGGGATAGAAAGAAGGTATTAAATGAGAAGCCAAAGTGCCCACACACAGATAAATATTTTAACCATATTGAAATTGAGAATTTCCACTCATCAGAAGAAACCGAAAAGAAAATTAAAAAATAAGTTAAACTGGCCGAAGATACCTGTAACCCATATGGCTGATAAAGAAAACCTCTACAAATCAATGAGGAAAAGATGATAACCCTATAGACAAATAAACAAAAGTCATAAACAAGCCTTTTATGGAAAAGGAAAGATGAATTATCCACAATAAGAAGCCATTTTACACTAAGTACACTGGCAAAATTTAAGAAGTCTAATAAGCTTTGGCAAAGAAGATAAATCATAGGTGGGAACTGAACAATGAGATCACTTGGACTCGGGAAGGGGAACATCACACACTGGGGTCTATCATGGGGAGGGGGGAGGGGGGAGGAGGGAGGGATTGCATTGGGGAGTTATACATGATATAAATGATGAATTGATGGGTGCTGACGAGTTGATGGGTGCAGCACACCAGCATGGCATAAGTATACATATGTAACAAACCTGCACGTTATGCACATGTACCCTAGAACTTAGAGTATAATAAAAAAAAAAAAAAAAAAAAAAAAAAATAGAAACTTATATAACACTAGTGGGAGTGTAGATTCTTACTCCCACATTGGAAAGTGATTTGGTATTAAGTTTTAGAGTTGAACATTCATATACCTTTGGCTTTAGAGAAATTCTTACCTACATGCATACTTACAGTCACTAAATAACTAATAATAACTAAACAAATGGGAAACAACCCAAAGTCCAAAAAGTGAATAAATAAGTTGTGGTATATTCATACAATAAAATACTCATAGCAGTGACTATCAACAAACCACAGCCTCAGACAACATGATTCAATCCTGAAAACACACATAATGTAGAATGGAAAAATAAGTCCCAGGAAACAGTATATACTATGATGACATTTTTTGGTAAAGTTCAGGGAGAAGGAAAATTACATAATGCATTATTTGTATGGATATATGTGTCATAAAATTATAATACACAGGGGAGAAAAAGCAAGGAAATAATGTAGACTTTGGGACAGTGTTATCCGTTCAGGGAAGGCATGAAAATGGGATGGTAGAGGAACTTATACATGGATACTAAGTTGTTGAAAATCTTTTGGCTTACTGGTTGTCTTTTACAGGTTCATGCATGTCAGTTTTATCTTCAAGCTCTATAGTTTATGCGCATGTTATGCATTCTTTTGTATTTACTAAATAAAAGGAAACTCTCTGCCAAAATGAGCTAAAGCAAATGTGATAAATAAAAATGTTAACATTAATATATAAGTATTCATTATATTGGCCTTTGTAATTTGTAATTCCACCCAAAATAAACTTTTTATTTAAGGAGAAAATAAGTAGAAGGCATGAGAGGTGAGGAAGTGGATATAGAGATAATCCTCTCTGTCAAGAGAAGGAAAAGAAGGAAAAGGACTGAAAAGGAGTAGAATTTTGGGTTAAGAAGGGAATGACTGGTGGTGTTAGAAAGCTGCAAAAGGAAGTTAAGGTCAGAGGAGTTTTTAAAACAATTTGTGTATTTTATTTATTTTTTGTTTGTTTTGAGACAGTCTTGCTCTGTCACCCAGGCTGGAGTGCAGTGGTGTGATCTTAGCTCAGTGCAGCCTGGAACTCCTGGGCTCAGGTGATCCTTCCGCCCTCAGTCTCCCAAGTACCATATGCCACAATGCCTGGCTAATTCTTTTTTTTTTTTTTTTTTTGCTCTGTCACCCAGGCTGGAGTGCAGTGGCCGGATCTCAGCTCACTGCAAGTTCCGCCTCTCGGGTTCATGCCATTCTCCTGCCTCAGCCTCCCGAGTAGCTGGGACTACAGGCGCCCGCCACCACGCCCGGTAATTTTTTGTATTTTTTAGTAGAGACGGGGTTTCACGGTGTTAGCCAGGATGGTCTTGATCTCCTGACCTCGTGATCCACCCGTCTCGGCCTCCCAAAGTGCTGGGATTACAGACTTGAGCCACCGCGCCCGGCGCCTGGCTAATTCTTAATATTTTTCTGTAGAAACAAGGTCTTACTCTATTGCCCAGGCTGTTCTCAAACTCCTGGCCTCAAGCAATCTTCCTGCCTTGGCCTCCCAAAGCACGGGGATTGCTGGTATGAGCCACAGCACCCAGCTAATTAATATATTTTAAAGATAGATGTATATTATCATGTTTTAATATTGATTGGAAAAAATCCAGTAAAAAGGTTTCAAATTATGAGAGAAAAAAATGATAGAATGAGGTCACTGAAGATGAAAAGACTAGGACATTTCATCTGTAATAGGTGGGAAGATAGGATGAGTACAAATTTGGGTCTCTTTATAGGTCTAATGAGGAGATAGCAATTTCTGATTTCTTTATGAAAATGATAACATCAAGAGAGTAAAAGGCAGAAGCACCAAATGCTTCTAAGTGCATGACTTGATCCTCCCACCTCCGCGTATGGAGTGGCTAGGACTACAGGCATGTGCCACTGCACCTGGCTCAGTGCATAAAAGTTGAAGTGGATAGTAAGAAAGGGGAATTTCTATAAAGTATAAAGGGGAATTATATAAATATAATAAGATTACCAGATAATGCTAAATGCCCACTTATGGTTGGTGATTATGGAATTTAAACTAATACGAATCATCCTTTGTGTGACTGCTTTGTTCACAGTTCACAGATTTCCCTGGGTAAACGCCCCTTTCTGCTTATGTTACATTTAAGAGTGCAGGCTCAAAAGAAAAATACCTTTCAAATTGAGCAGTAACATCTTCAAGGCTTTGCACTGTACTGTTATACTTTTCCTGAAAAAGCAGGGTGGCCTGGGTATGTGCAGCACTACTTTTCTCCAGTTCAGCCTCCTTCCTAAGAAAAAGACATAATTAAAAGATAAAATGCCACCTACAATTATTACCCTAAGAAAGAAAATGATATTTACCTTTGAAACTGTGAATCATATAGCTCATATCTTCACCATTGCATTACCTGCTAAATAGCTCAGATCCTAATTTATGACTTACCTCGAAAGACATGTTTTTTATGCATTTTTCTACTAGCTTCAACTTATCTTTTCTGCTTTTTTACTTTAAAAATTTGGGGGAAGAAGGTAGCAGAATATAAAAGACTTAAAACAAAATCTTAAGATATTAGCCAGGACTAAAGACTGCAAAAGATTAGCAGTTAAGAAACATCTAGATTGAATGAAGTTTCATTCTCTCCATTTAGATACTTGAGAAAGACTATGAACAATTAAAGACATTTCATTTTAAATTACAGAAACAGTAGCAATGGAATATTACTAAAGAGTGTATAATAAAAATATTTTCTTCCCTGTCCCCTAGAATAATTATTTTCAATTCTTAGTTGGTTTTTCTCTTAAGCTTGAAATTTCCAGGCTAGAAGGGATCTTAGAGATCATCTCATAAAACTCTTTTATATCTAATGAAGTAGAAAATGAAAGAAACTGATTGTCTTGCTCAGAATCAACCAGCTAGCTAACAGAATTAGTAATAAAAATCGTTATCTCTTGACTATTGGACCACAGTTTTTTGGGTTAGAATAAATAATTATCTCAACTTTCCTCTCTGAAAATGACATTATCTTATTTTCTCAAGATTCCTGTTCCCTGAGATTGGCTGTAATATAGAACACCCCTAATTACAATTTTGTATTGTTTCCCCAAAAGCAGGGATATGAAAAACCTTGCTGTTCATTCTCATTACTAATCACAAGAAAACAGAAAAGATTGATAACAAAAGTATCTACCGAGACAGATTCACAGGTGTGAGATATATTACAATAACACAAACTCCTATCTAGCCCATAGTCGTTGGCCAAAAAATGTTTTAATGATGAGATCCCAAGGATTTAAATAATATTTGCAATTTGAACTCAAGAATCAAACCAGACTTTGTAACTTAAATGTAGTAGTTTGTCACTGACCTGTGTTCCTGAACTATGAAATAGGAACATGTAGGCTAAGGAATAGTTTCTCTTAATAAATAAAAAATTAGCAAATACTATGGACAAAACAAAATGAAATAAATAAGTGTGCGGGAGAAGGAAACATAATGTGGCAGAAATTATAAGGAACTAGGATTAGGGAAAAAAGTGAGATTTCAGTCTTTTTTTTTTTTTTTTTTTGAGACAGAGTCTCCCTCTGTCGCCTAGGCTGGAGTGCAGTGGTGCAACGTCAGCTCACCACAACCTTTGCCTCCTGAATTCAAGCAATTCTCCTGCCTCAGCCTCCTGAGTAGCTGGGATTACAGGCATGCGCCACCACACAGGGCTAATTTATTATATATTTTTAGTAGAGACAGGGTTTCACCGTATTGGCCAGGCTGGTCTCAAACTCCTGACCTTGTGATCTGCCTGCCTCAGCCTTCCAAAGTGGTGGGATTACAGGTGGGCGCCACCGTGTCTGGCTGAGATTTTAAAGTCTTTCTACTGTAAATAATAGATTTCTTATTTTTGAATGTCTCCTAGTTCTAATTATTTTTTCTCATTTGCTTTTTATCAGTTATTGATTCAGAGGGCATCTTGCTATGTTGCCCAGGCAAGAGTGCCATGGCTATTAACAGGCACAATCATTGAGCACTAGAGCCTCAAACTCCTGATCTAAAGATCCTCCCATCTCAGCCTCCTGAGTAGCTGGGACTTCAGGCACGTGCCATTGTGCCAGCCTGCTTTGCATTTCTGAAGTGTTTGTGCTCCCTGAAAAATATAATTAAAGGTGTAACTTATACCATGTAAATGCATAGACAAAAAATGGGAATGCTATTTATTAACGGGAGGGATTCTTTATTTTTTTCCCCCAAGTTCATTATTGTTTTTTGTTTTTGAGACAGAGTCTCGCTCAGGCTGGAGTGCAGTGACATGATCACAGCTCACTGCAGCCCTGATCTCCTGGGCTCAAATGACTCTCCTCCCACAACTTTCTAAGTAGCTGGGACTACAGGCACACGCCAACGTGCTCAGCTAGTTTTTTTAAAAAATTTTTAGTAGCGATGAGGTCTCACTATATTGCACAGGCTGGTCTCAAACTCCTGAGCTCAAGCAATCCTCCCACCTTGGCATCCCAAAGTACAGAAATTGCAGCCCTGAGTCCATTATTGTTCTAAATGCTGATGTCCAATAAATTTCAGAAATTATCAGAGTAGTAAAGAAGTGCAAAACTTTTGTCATTTGTTTATTAAAACTCTCTTTGGACTTAAAAAAAGGGGGCAATACGTTTAACTTTTAACTTAAAAAAGGGGGCTGTCTTACATGTTTGCATGTACGTTTTGTGTATACATTCTGTGTCTACTACTTAATTGTAAAATAATAATTACTACTTAATTGTAAAATAATTCCAACCTCACACGCTCACATGATTGATATGAGAATACTAAAAAAAAGTACTCAAAATAATTTGTGACATCTGTAGTCATATATAAACATGAGATCCTATGAATACAAACCCTTTCAGCTTTCCTTCTAGGAGTTTTAATTCTTCAGCTCTAGATTTTGCTTCCTCTTCCAATTGCTTGACTAGCCTTTCAGCTTGTTCCTCCTTTTGCTGTAATTTATCAAGCTCATCCAGTGCTTGCTTTAATTCTTCCTCAAAGAGATTCTTCTCTTTAACCATTTCCTCTTGAAAAGAACAGAGCTTCTGATGAAGACTAGAAGATAATTCCTATATCCAAACAGAAAATCACCAAAATAAATTGGAATGGCATTGTGAGGTTGTACTAGAAGACAAAAAAAAGTACAGATAAAGAAGGATGAAACCTAAATGCAAGAGATTCAAGGAAACTTAAAACAATATAGAAATAGCATATTTGTTTTCATAGATTATTTCCTATACCTTGTTAACATTGCAGCAAATATCATCTTAGGCTTTTTTCTATGCAACGCACATGCAGAAACTTCTTAAACTAAAATTACATTTTATATATATATATATATCTGCTTTCCAACTGGCTTTGATATTAATATAATGTTTCACATATTATATAAAAAGTATGTGGTGATTTCCATATTATATAATTATTTTTTAAGCTATACAATATACAAATTAATCACCATTGTGAAATAATTCTAATATTACAAATGATGTTAATATTATCTTTGACGACTTCCTCCCCTAATTTTAGTTTTCCCATTGCAGAGATAGCTACGAGTTTGGAATATATATGCCTTCTGGTATTTTTCTATACACTTTTCTATACATACACATTTGGGGAGGGATATAAATGATATATACTGTGTTGTTGAAATCTTTCCAGGTCAGTGTATATATTCCTCAATTCCTTTAGCTGTTGTAGGTTGTCTAACACTATAATATTTCACATCAGTGCATGTAAGAACCTGTTGGCTTAATTCTCACCAGTATTTTATATTATCAAATGTTTTAATTTGTGCCAATTTTGTAAGTGAAAAAAAAATTATTTCTACTTCCTTGGTTACTACTAAGGTGGAGCATCTTTCTACATTTACAGGCCATCAGAACTTCACCTTCTTTTTTTCTATCCTATGCCCATAATTTTTCAGTGGACTTTCTTTCTTCTCACTGACATGTAAAATGTTCTATTAATAATCTGGATTTTAAAAATTGCTTTGTTTCCTCTGTAATTAGACACTCTTTTACAAGGTAAGTGTAAATGTTTATATAGCCTAAATCACATAAGCATGAACCAGAAATTTTTAAAAAATTATTTCCCTGTTTTGCTGTATCTGTTGTCATTTTCCCACATTATTCATAACCCTGTGGTAAACATGTAGTGAAAATATGTAGCTAAATCCTCAGCATATCCATGATTATGTCCTCAGGATAAGACTCTAAAGACTAAACTATTAGATCAAAGAATATACACAATGTAAAGGTGTTCAGAGACATAGGGAAATGTATGACACAAAATAAACAGTTTAAAAAAATATGGTAGTAAATTACTTTCTCTTGTTGCAGAAGTGAATCAACTTGCAATTGTTTTTGTTGAAGCTTTTCACGTTCCTGTTGTTCAAGAATAAGCTTCTGTTTTAAGTTTTGCATCTCAGCATTTAGATTTTCATTGTGTTCTCTATTCCTGTTGACATGGTCTTCTAGAAAGTGCAAAACATGAAAAATACTGGAATTAGAGAAGAACATTAACATTGAGAAACTGGACTCCCATAATATTCCTTTATACTGCTTTTAGCATGGTATTTCCAAAGAAAAAAACAAAACTGTGAACTTTGTATCATTACATATAATATATATTATGTGCTACATAATAAAACCCACAAATCTTGTTCTGTGTATCTACTGATTTTTAAATAGCCACCTAGTGGAAAAGTCAAGAATTATACAACTGTATATATTTCAGTCAAGACAGGTAATATGCTGCATTGAAACAAACAGAAAACAAACATTGTAAGAGTAAAATATTCTAAAATGCAGTACAGGTTTTGCTGTTGTATAGCTATATAGTTAATTATATTTAAAATGTTAGTATAGCTAATTATATTTAAAAAGTTGTTTTAGCATAGCAGTATTTTTCCTAAATGTTGTATGTAACACTTATCTAAAGAAAGTAACTATAAAACACTGTAATACCTTTTTCTTTTTCAAGCAGCTGACATTTTGCATTTAGATCTTCTACTTGTTTAGATAATATAACAATATTCTCCTCAAGAGACTGCTTAAGGCTTAAAATTTCATCATTCTTCTCTTTCAAATTTTCTTCTAACTGGGCAATATCTAGCTTGTATTTTTCCACTTGATCTGAAGCACAACTGCATTAAAACAAATTATCTTAAAAAGCACATCTATTTAGGCACAGGGAAAAATAACAGAAAAATGATAAAAATGATTCAGTATTAAAAAAATAAGGTTCAATTTAAAGCTACTGCTCATATTACCTAATTTCTTCGATGTATTCCAAGAGTTTTTCTGTTTCAGATTTTTCATCAATCTTTTCTTTCTCTATTGAAACACTAAAACAAAAATTGCATATGTTAATACATTCTAGTTTCATTATTTAATAATCATACATAATGCTTATGTACCAGATACTGCTGTATCAGGCAGGCTGAGTCCAGAGTCCTAGCTCTTAACAATTATTTTATGTGATTTCTCAAATTCACAATTTATATCCAAATAGAAGACTAAAATTTTTATTTAAGTGATCCAGTTTTTGGCATATACACTGACAAAAAACCTATGATGACAAGAACCATCATTACAGTATCCCAAGTGTTAGAAATAATTTTTTTTTGTGGTCTTCCTGGTTTTCCCACCCACCCAACATACTAAATAGCATTTTGTGTGCCATAAAGCTTTTGTCCCAGACTACCTGGTATTCGATTACTTATCTATTTACCTCCACGAAATCGTCCAATGCAAGAAATGGACAAAAGACTTCAACAGACACCTTGCAAAAGGTGATATGCACATAAAATGGTCAATAAGCACGTAAAAATATGGTCAACATTCATAGCAACAAATTAAAATCACAAAGGAGATACCACTTCCTACCTAGTAGAAAGGCTAAAATCAAACAGACTGACAACATTAAATGTTGGTGAGAATCTGGAACAACTGAAACTGTCATACATTGCCAGGGGGTGTACAAAAATGGCAAAACCACTTTTGAGTTTTAAAAAACATTATATATACACTACCCTATTACCCAAGAATTCTACTCTTAGAAATTTCTCTGAAAAATAAAAACATGTCCATAAAAAAACATAAAACATGTTCACAGCAATCTTTTTAATGGCAGAAACTGGCAACAGCCCAAATAATGATCAAAAGGAGAAGAGTAAAGAGATGGAGGTATATTCATAGGGTGAACCACTACTCAGAAATAAAATGGGAAAAATTATAGTACACAGAACAGATTGGATGAATCTTGAAAAATTACATCAAACAAAAGAAGCTACACACACACACATGCTCTTTCTCTCTTGCATGTCCTAAAAAAAGGCAAAACTGGACAGGTATAGCGGCCATGTCTCTAACTCCAGCACTCTGGAAGGTCAGGGTGGTATCACTTGAGTCCAGGAGTTTGAGACCAGCCTGAGTAACACAGCAATGCCCCATCTCTAAAATAATAATAATAATAATAATAATAATAATAATAATAATAATAAATAAAAAAAGGCAAAGCTAATTTATGATGATGTAAGTGAGAAAGTAGTTGTGGGGATGGGGACATGGCACAGGCAGTAGCAGGGAGACAAGAAGAGGTGTGAAGGAACTTTCTGAAGGGATGAAAATGTTCTTTATCTTGTTTGGTAATGGTTACATAGGTGTATACAACTGCTAAAGTCACCAAACTGAACACTTACTATCCACACATTTTATTATATGTAAATTAAAGCTCTAAATCAAAGCCTACGATTGTGCATAGATCACAACTTGCTATACTAGTGTTTTTCCATTTCAATCTAATGACCACTTTCATAAGATCATGAAACCTTTCCTCATCATTAATACAGAAGATGTACAAAAGTAATGCACTCATACAACTTTCTAGCACAACATGTTTGAGAATGATTAGGGCTCATTCTCGTTCAAAAAGAGAAATAGGGCAACTGGAGGGAGGCAATGAGATAAGTACTAAGAGAAGGCTGAAGTCTCAGTAAACAATAATTTGTGAAGAGAGTCAAATCAAGAATTGCTTCCACTTAACAAGTTCTCTTCACATTCAGTCACTTACAGTTTTCCCTCCAGTTGAGCTATTTTCCCCTGAGACTCTTCGAGACTCCTTTGGGTGACCTGCAGCTTCATCTCCATGCCTTCTTGCTTAGCCATCATACCCTATACAACAAAGATACATGTTTTAGGAAATGAGAAAATTGTACCAATCCCCAGATCCAGACAGAGCAAACCTGCCAAAGGCAGCACTCACCCTTATCTTTGTTTCTCTTTTGTTTCTAAGTTTCATCAACTCCAAGCTTAGAATTCTCAAATTCTTCTGGTTACCATTTTCAGAAAACTAAGTACAACAAACAGAAATATTTTCTGCTAAGATATATTTGAAATACACAAATAATGATTTGTCTACCTATCACTGGGGTTATGTTTTTGACTGTAATATGCTTTGGTAGGGAGAACAGTCTTTGACCTACACCATAATTACTGATTGATTTCATTTTTTTCTTTTCTTTTTAAGAGATCAAGTCTCGCTTCGCTGTCCAGGCTAGAGTGGAGTGGCATGATGATAGCTCTCTATAATCTCAAACTCCTGGACTCAATCCTCCTGCCTCAACTTCCTGAGTAGCTGGGATTACTGGTGTGCACCACCACCAGGCCTAGCTAATTTTTCAAGTTGTTTATAGAGATGGGGGTCTTGATATTTTGCCCAGGCTGGTCTCAAATTCCTGGCCTCAAGCAATTCTCCAGCCCTCAGCCTTCCAAAATGCTGGAAATACAGGCATGAGCCACTGCACCGGTCTACTGTTCTTATCCCTCTTTTCCTTAATGTGACTTGCTGGTTTATTTTGATTTTATTTTTATGAGACAGAGTCTTACTCTGTCACCCAGGCTGGAGTGCCGTGTTGCTCACTGCAACTTCCACCTCCCGGGTTCAAGTGATTCTCATGCCTCAGCCTCCTGAGTAGCTGGAATTACAGGTGTGTGCCACCATACCTGGCTAATTTTTGTATTTTCAGTAAAGATGGGGTTTCGCCATGTTAGGCTAGGCTAGTCTCGAACTCCTGACCTCAAGTGATCCATCCGTCTCAGCTTCCCAAAGTGCTGGGATTACAGGTGTGAGCCACTATGCCTGGCCTGCTGGTTTAGTTTTGAAAGGTTGTTTGGGTGGTCACTTACCTCTATGTGCTGGAAAGTACATTGCAAGATTCTAAAGCAAGTCCTTGAGACAGGATTTCTTGAAACATGTTTGCTTAACAAAATGAATCTGAATTGCCTGGTATACTTTGTTTTGTTTTGTTTTTTTTATATGCAGTCTCACTCTCTTGCCTAGGCTGGAGTGCAATGGCGCCATCTCAGCTCACTGCAACCTCCACCTCCTGGGTTCAAGCGATTCTTCTGCCTCAGCCTCCAGAGTAGCTGAGATTACAGGTGCCCGCCAATGTGCCTCGCTAATTTTTGTATTTTTAGTGGAGACGGGGTTTCTCCATGTTGGTCAGGGTGATCTCGAACTCCCAACCTCAGGTGATCTACCCGCCTTGGCCTCCCAAAATGCTGGGATTACAGGCGTGAGCCACTGCGCCCGGCCCGAAAAAATATGTTTATATTTATTCAACTGTAAATGTTATCATGAGGCTCAGATACCTTAGATTTTAGAAGTTCATTAGTCCTGGTCAATTCAATAAGTTGTTTCTCCAGTGCAGCATTATTTGCAGAGAGAGATGTTTTTTCCCTGAGTGCAGCATTTAGCCTTGCTTCCATCTTTTCCAACTCAGTTTCCAGATCCTGGATCCGCCTGTCCTGGGCACCACGTTCCTGTAGAAGAACACGAATCTGGACAAAAACAAGGTAATAATAAATGATTACGAATAATCACCCCTAAAGTTTCTGGAAAAATCTCTGATTTTGACATTATGCTTGTAGATATTCTAATGTTACTAGCTATCTGAATAATCTTATTTACCTATGATACATCTTAAAAGTCTTAATGCATTTTAAGAACAGAAGAACTTTAGTTGTCATAAATTCCAAGTACAATTAAGCTATTTATTCACTTTTTTTTTTTTTTGAGATGGAGTCTTGCTCTGTTGCCCAGGCTGGAGTGCAGTAGCGCGATCCTGGCTCACTGCAAACTCCGCCTCCCGGGTTCAAGCGATTCTCCTGCCTCAGCCTCCCAAGTAGCTAGGACTACAGGCACCCCCCACCACGCCCAGCTAATTTTTTGTATTTTTAGTAGAGATGGGGTTTCACTGTGTTAGCCGGGATGGCCTCGATCTCCTGACTTCGTGATCCACCGGCCTTGGCCTCCCAAAGTGCTGGGATTACAGGTGTCAGCCACCACGCCTGGCTGCTATTTATTCACGTTTAAGGTATTTCCACCTATAATAGTTATTTTCTCTAGCTTAAATTACACAAATTCATATTAGCTTAAAATGCTAAAAGTTTTTTATTTCAAGAAGGCAGAGCTGGGCTTCTGAGGAGAATGTACTAGGCATTGGCAAGGCATCATTCTTGATGCTATTACCAGATTTAAAAAGCGAAACCAAACAACAGAACCCCCCAAACCAATATTTGTCCATAGAAAATGTGGAAGCCAAAAGACAATGAAATGAAACGATATTTTTAATGTAATGGGGGAAACCTGCCACCCTAAAATTCTATACCCAATGAAGTCACTGATATAAATTACTAGTTCTAATCCTGGCTCTACCACTCACTTACCAGCTATCTCACTGAGACTCAGTGATTACTCCTCAGTGATTAAATATCAACCCCTACATGTATCCTCAATAAAATGATAGCTAACATTATTAGAATAAATACAAAAGAATCAGAGCAACTGAGCAGACGTCTACAGTTACTCTGACATACTCTTGGTCAAAAGCCAACATTCGACTGTAATCAAATGAAAGACTTTAATATATTGAAAGAATATATCCATGAGAAAAACAGTTGGTTAGCAACAGAAACAGAAAAAAAAGACGGCAGAGAAGCAAAGCTCACAGTGAGCTGCTTAGCATTGCTAGGAAAGAAAATGGGTTCTTTAGGTCAGTACTGTTCAATAGAAATTTCTGTCATGGTGGAAGCGCCCTGTCCAGTATGGTAGCTGCTAATCACATGTGGCTATTGAGCACTTGAAATGTGATTAGTGCAACTGAGGAATCGAGTTCCTTTTTTTTTTTTTTTTGAGACAGAGTCTCGCTCTGTTGCCCAGGCTGGAGTGCAGTGGCCGGATCTCAGCTCACTGCAAGCTCTGCCTCCTGGGTTCACGCCATTCTCCTGCCTCAGCCTCCCGAGTAGCTGGGATTACAGGGGCCTGTCACCTCGCCTGGCTAGTTTTTTGTATTTTTTAGTAGAGACAGGGTTTCACCGTGTTAGCCAGGATGGTCTCGATCTCCTGACCTCGTGATCCGCCCATCTTGGCCTTCCAAGGTGCTGGGATTACAGGCTTGAGCCACCGTGCCCGGCCGAATCGAGTTCTTAATTTTATCTTATTTAATTTAGATAGTCACATGTGGTGAGTAGCTACCACATTGAACAGCATAGCTCTGTGTTATTTCACCCATGAGGAAGGCCTATACCTATTGTGCAGAGCAATGTATGGAGTTAGCCTACCTTCATCACAGTCTGACCAGCTAGGATTGCATGCTCACTAAGCAATCCTCTAGCTATGTTGTCTTAACATAAGTTAGCATACAGGAAGAGTGTGAACGATGGATAGATAGAAATATCTGATCCACATATCTAATTGTAATCAACTGACATAATGATTTTCAGTTATCAGTTTTTCATTAAGTGGGCTATCTTGAATCTTGGCCTTGCCAGCATACCACATTAACATAGCCTGGATAGATCTGTGAAATACTGTAAGAACTGTTTTCCCGTACGCACTGTTCTGGATGGCATGTTTGCCTCACTGCAGGACTCCGCACACTGCAGCAGAATCCTTATCTCTTAAATCTATGTAACTCTGTTTCTATCATATGTACTTTTCAATAAGTTGAAAGCACTGCTTACCTCTTTCTCTAATATCTTCAAATCTTTATCATTCTTTTGAGATTCCTTCTGTTTAAAAGCCAAAGAAAACTTATAAGCAAATTTAGATGTCACAAATATCACAGCCAAATTTGTTTCTTAGTTACCAGAAAAGACTAAGGGATCCAAAGAGTTTCTATTTCAAACATTACACTGAGTCTGGTAAAAATTTTGCAGGTCACTCATCTGATAAATAAAAGATTCTAAAAATCTCAAGATATTTAAGGTTTAAAAATTTTCAACCCAATAAATCAGGATTTTCCTAATCAGCCCAGTGAAAAGAACAGGTGGAACTTTATGAATAAAGCTACTGACTGCCTCCCTCTAATGTTAAACAGCAATACATCTTGAATATTTCATTATGCTATCTCAGAAAGAATCTTACAAAGAGAAATAAACTTAAACTTTGATACCCAAAGAGGAAAATATACAGATGCAAAGAAATAAAAACTGAAATAGCATAAGCTCTGATTCTAATTTTCTCATTGGCTTTATTCTAAATAAGATATATAATTTTCACACTGTATCTTTTTATATCCAACAGACTTTCTGACACAATGGCTAGAAAAAGACTATCTTTTCCATCTAAAAATGGAAGAAAGTCATCAACATCTTGAATGAAATCTGTTTTAGATGTTTCTAAGTGGGGCAGGAGGTGGGAGTGACATCAGTGTCATGTTTATTAATTTTACACTCCATGAAATTTTTTATGGGGAAGGACTATTATTTTGGGGCTCCATACAAAGTTGTATGTAATTTAGTTTTCTAAGGGGTTTTATAAATTACAAAATTTCAGGACAATTTCTTCAAGAAATTTAAGTCAAACCACTTACATCAATTTCTAAGAAGAGTGTCTATAATAGTCCTGCCCAATAAAAATAATGCAAACCACGTATGCATCTAAACTTTTCTAGTAGTGTGTTTAAAAAGTAAAAATCTTAATAAATTTTACTTAAGCCAATATTATCAAATATATTATTTCAGCATGTCACTAGTATAAAATTATCAATGAGATGTTTTATATTTTTGTACTAAGTCTTTAAAGTTTTCTTTGTATTTTACACTTACAGCACATTTCAATTCAATGCTAAATTTTCATCAGAAACATTTATGTATGTTTAGTTTCATAAAACACAGAGGAGAAAGTAAATTCACACACTCAAGTTGTTCCAAAAATATTTAAAAGTGTTCCACTAACAAAATTGAGTATATCTTTAAATACATATTAATTAAAATTAAATAATATTCAAAATTTAGTTCTTTAATAGCACTAGCCACATTTCAATTGCTCAACAGACACATGTGGCTATGCTTCCATGCTGAACAACACGGCTCTATATTACAGAATATGAGGCTTAGGCAACTGTCAAATGAATGAAGAACCTAAGCCTAACTTTTCCCAACTCTGCATATTTTTCACATCAAAAAACCTGGTAATTTGTACAACTTTTTAACTTTATTTTTATTTTTGAGATAGGTCTCGCTCTGCTGCCCAGGTTGGAGTGCAGTGGCACCATCTTGGCTCACTGCAACCTCTGCCTCCCTAGGTTCAAGCGATTCTCCTGCCTCAGCCTCCCGAGTAGCTGGGATTAAGGCACGTGTCACCACATACGGCTAATTTTCTTGTATTTTTAGTAGAGACGGGGTTTCACCATGTGGGTCAGGCTGGTCTCGAACTCCTGACCTCAAGCAATCCACCTGCTTTGGCCTTCCAAAGTGCTGGGATTACAGGTGTGAGCTACTGTGCCCGGCTGTCTTTTTTTTTTTTTCTTATTTTTGGAGAGACTGAGTCTTGTTCTGTTGCCCAGGCTGGAATGGAGTACAGTGGTGCCATCTCGGCTCATTGCAACCTCTGCCTCCCGGGTTCAAGCGATTCTCCTGCCTCAGCTTCCCAAGTAGCTGGGACTACAGGCGTGTGCTACCACGTCCAGCTAATTTTTGTATTTTTTAGTAGAGACGGGGTTTCACTATATGTTGGCCAGGCTGTTCTCGAACCTCTGACCTCAAGTTATCCCTCGCCTCGCCTCCCAAAGTGCTGGGATTACCACTGTACCCCTCCAGCTGTCTTTTAAAAAGTATTATACAGCGGCCGGGTATGGTGGGCCACGCCTGTAATCCCAGCTCTTTGGGAGGCCAAGGTGGATGGATCATCCGAGGTCAGGAATTCGAGACCAGCCTGGCTAACAGGCCAACATGGTTAAACCTCGTCTTTATAAAAATACAAAAATTAGCCAGGCGTGGTGGGATGTGCCTGTAATCCCAGCTACTGGGGAGGCTGAGGCAGGAGAATCGCTTGAGCCTGTGGGGACAGAGGCTGCAGTAAGCTGGATGGTACCACTGCACTCCAGCCTGGGTGACAGAGTAAGACTCCATTTCAAAAAAAAATAAAAGTATTATGTAGCTTGCCTGATTATAAACTTAGGAAAAGAGTAATAGTAGCTCTGGCACAAGCCACAAGACTATTAAGAATTTAATCTCTCACCACTCCTTAACAGTTTCTCAGTAGCAAACCTTTTTTAGATATTGGCATTTTTCCCCCTTTTCTGCAAAAATACTCACCCTTCCCTACAAACAAATACACAAAACCAAAACAACTCAAATGGTGGTACTCAATAAATCAAAGCATCACATAATTTTGAAATCTTTACTAGGTAATAATTTAAACATGGAAGTGACTGAGAATTGAAGACCATTGTAATTGTGAACTAAGGGCACATTTAAACATAATGACCTAGGCAGAAATGTAACACTTGCTAGAATTCTAATGATAACTCATTTCATTATTTCACAGATTTACTTATAACCTTGATTCAGACCCTTAACCCATTCTAATCAAATACAATACTTTTAGATGTTTTTGATGACACAGTTGATAAACCAGCTGGCATATAAAAGCTCGTCACCTTTGATTCCGAAGACTTAACTTTTCTAGCCGAAGCAGGCAAAGTAGTATCTTTGTCAACATTAAGATTTTGTTTAGATTCTGCAGAAAAATGAATTGTACAGATCATGGTTGGTGTTAACATGTTTTAACTACACACAAAACACAATTTCCAGTTTTTTTTTTTTTCTGTTTTTTGAGACCGTGTCACTGTCACCCAGCCTGGACTGTAATGGTATGATCTCGGCCCACGGCAACCTCTGCCTCCCAGATTCAAGCAATTCTCCCACTTCCCTCCCTAGTAGCTGGGACCACAGGCGCACCCCACCACTCCTGGGTAATTTCTGTATTATTAGTAGAGATGAGGTTTCGCCATGTTGGCCAGGCTGGTCTCGAACACGTGAACTGAAGTGATCCACCCACCTTGGCCTCACAGAGTGCTGGGATTACAAGCACGAGCCACCTTACCCGGCCCCAGATTTCTAATTGCAACTTTTGATGAAACAATATATTCTTTTCTTAGTTGCACATTTTCAAATAATTACGCAATATTTTTACACATCTAACATGCTTCTGATTCTCCTAATATTCCCTGACAGGTCAAGGTAATTACTAAAAGGCAAGCTACATATCAATATGAGTGTCTTGCTTAATTTTCCTGGTTATATAACAACATAATGATGACAGCATTATTCCGTACTTGACCTTTTCATAAATCCATCAAATACAAGTTAAATATAGTTCTAGCTTCAAATTTTAAAAAATGCTATAACATCTTTAAATATTGTTATTCATAACTTTAAACTTACAAGATCACATAACCACTGTTCTTTGGTGATCTATTACCTTTCTGTTGTTTAAATCTTTGTGATTTCTGAAACGATACTGGTCCTTTCAATACTTCTGAAGTTTTAACATCATAAGCACCAGGAGATGGTGCGCAACCTAGAGGAAATAGAAAACATTAATATATCATCTAATGTTATTTATGATCTTAAGTTAAAACATGTCATAATAAAGCAAATATAAATGTAAAAATGTCATTAACAAACTGCTTCTATTTTTTTAAATGTAAAAAATTGCATCCATTTGATATTATAAAGAAGGCCTCTCTATGAAGAACAATATCATCTTGCCCTTTCTATCAACTGGGTCAAAGGGACACAGGCAACTGAGCAAACGACAGTTTTGAGATGAACATCATGTATTACAGGCAATATATGGCTTTCTTACTAAGGACTGAATATAGCAAATAAAATACTTGGTGTCAACTCTACTCAGAGAGTCACAAAGGTAACTACTGTTGGTTTCTAGAAATAAAGTAATTAAAACTGTCTATCCCTCAATGTTTAGCCTAGAATAAAAATTTATAGTGATAATCCATCTCTGGCTAATGTCAATACATCAGACCTATTGAAGATGTCAACTGCAATTCAAACACACGGAAGAAAAGCAACCACACTAGAGCAACTAGAATTTTTTGAGCACTTACTAAATGCCAGGCATTATGCTAAGCATTTTATAGATGTTATTTTATTTAATCCTCAAAAGAACCCTATGTGATAATTTACAGATAAAGAATGTGAGGCTTAGGAAATTCAAAAAGCCAATGTTATGCAAAGTAAAAATTGTACTAGACTATATTTGTATGTTCCAGAAGTTTATACTGCATAATTTCACTTAACTGAAGTCCCAGATTTGAAGGCATTTCTGAGTAAATAAACATAGCAGATTTGAGATGGGGCCCTTAGGACTTAAAATAATTAAAATACTATTAGCCTAAAGCTTTAGCTGATTGGGAACAAATAGATTAATACTATTCTCTGAAAAGCTATTTACTTCAGTCTAGAGTCTCATGCAAATAAACAGGAAGAGCAAGGACCAAACAGCTTGGACCATTCTCAGGCAACTACTGCGGTCCCCTAAATGTCTGTCAAATGGTAGACAGAAACTCATTATTATTATTATTATTTTGAGAAGTTGTCTTGCTCTGTTGCCTAGGTTGGAGTGTAGTGGCACCATCTTGGCTCACTGCAACCTTTGCCTCCCGGGTTCAAGTGATTCTCCTGCCTCAGCCTCCTGAGTAGCTGGGACCACAGGTGCCCGCCACCTCGCCCGGCTAGTTTTTTTGTATTTTTTAGTAGAGACGGGGTTTCACCGTGTGAGCCAGGATGGTCTTGATCTCCTGACCTCGTGATCCGCCGGTATTGGCCTCCCAAAGTGCTGGGATTACAGAGTGTGGTACATCTTAGAGCATCTATTTTATACATTTGGGGTAGGGGTGGGAAAGTAATGAAGAATATAGTGTATTTTGAAGCAAACAGAAGACTTCAGAGAAAACTGCCACCACTACTGGTAGCTATGCCCTTTGGGGGTAAGTTGGGAGGGATTCAGAGCTGGTGGTTTTTCTCTTTTGCTCTCTGCTCTTAGAAATGCTGCTGTGGAAAAGCATGAGAAGCACTGTTCTAGATTTGGCAAGCAGCCAGAAGAGAAATGGAAAACAAAAATTAAATTAGGCTGAATTCATCCTAGGTACACTGAAAAAACTCAACAATGTACCTAGGATGAGTTCTAGTATTCTAATCCCTCACTGGGTCCACTCTCAAGGAGATAAGGGCCAGCAAAACATGGGAGAGTGCATGCGACTAAGCAGCATGTGCAAGTTGCGAACAATTAAGGCCATGTTTAACAAAACTTCTTCCCTAGAGACTCTAGAGAGTCAGGTTTGATAGTTAAAGGGATTTGGATTCAAGAGCAACTAGGCTGAAAGGGAGCCTGTACACTTACCAATACCTTGTGAGACTGTGGCACACGCCATTTTCATGTTCTATATATTTTTCTTAACAACTCTTAAATGCATTCGAACATAGGTATGACTTGTTAGAAATCTGGGGAGAGGGAACATCAGACAAGAGGAATGGGATATCTTGGGAGAGATCATAAGCTGTCTGGAACAGCTTACATCTTCATCAACAATGAACTAAAGCTAAGCCAGGCAGTCCATACTTGTATGCAAACAAAACATTTTATGTGTTACATTAAACAAATTCTTCAAACTTCCAGACCTCTGTGTTTTCTATTTCTTCCACCTAGAATGAACAGCCCACCTTCTGTTTTGCCAGAAGAGCCTGGATGTTGCCTCTTCTAATTTTTTCTGAATGCCCAAATCAGGCTAGAAAACTCCCTTCATAGAAACCTGTGTGTATTGTTCCTATCATAGAACTTCTTGGTTTTCTTATGGCTTATGTACTATCCATTTTCCACATTAGCCAAAAGCCTGCTTGAAGTTAGGGAGTATCTTAAACATGTTTGTATCCCCAGTATTTAACTCAGGGTTGAGTTCAGCAGCATGGAAAAGAAAACAGAAAGTATGTTGGGGATGTGGGAATGGAATAGGCTTTTGTAATCAGCCAGATCAGGGTTCAAATCCAGCTGGGCCTGCCAATCAGACATTACTATGGACCAGATACTTTGTAGATGTATGGAGAAGAGGGTGAATAAAAACTCTCTCTTTTTCTGGTGTAGCTTTAAGCCCCTGGAAAGTAACTTCAAGAAGCTCAGATTCTTCATTCACAAAACAAGGATAAAGAACAGTACCTACCTTACAGTGTGGTTGTGAGGGTTACTCGAATAAGAAAAATCACCACAGTGCCTCATACACATTAACATCAAATGAATAATTGGTATTATTCCTGTAACTGTGAGCCTGAAATACTGTATCTTTGGTAAAGCCAGATTAACCTACTATAATGCAAACAACAACAACAAAAACAAAAAATCTTAAAGCCACACTGTTGACAAAACTTAAGAGTAGGTCCTTTGATTCCTTGGGAAATCATATGGTCTTTGAGTCTTTTAACTAAGAAAATAAGTTTGTGTTGATTCACTTGTTCATTTGGCCTTCCTTGGTGAGTAGTTGTGAACATTTTCATCCATACGTTGGCTGACAGAAAATAGAGATGTAATGAGTAACCATGAAATAGCATATGATAGTGGATAAATCACGAGCTTTGATGTTTAGCTCTACCACTCACTGGTTGTGCAAGTTACAAAACCTCTGTTTTCTCATCTGTAAAACGGGGTCAATATCAGTACCTTCCTCACTTGGCTTTTGGAAGGAATAAACAAGATCTAGTAGCACAGTCCCAGCATACAGCATCTTAAATGATGAGTGCCTATCAAACACATCTAAGGCTTCCTGGTTACTGTGCTTATGCATTGCGGTGTTAAGAGCACATGATGGGGGCTGGGTTCATATTCCAGTCCGGCCACTTCGGTAGTGTAGCACTGAGCAAATTTAAGTCTCAGTCTTTTTATCAATAAAACAATGAATAATAGGATTACCCCTTAGAGTTGGTGGGAAATTAACAACTAATAATCGATGTATAGCCTTAGTATGGTGCTTGAGGTATAAGTGGTCAATATCAGCCATGATAACTTCATTGTTTATATTTTCAGTAAGTGCTACAGCTCTAATTTTACACCCAGAAACTGCCTTTACGGATCTTCCTACTTTTATACCCAAATGGAATATACAAAAGAAATCCGCAAGTTCAGACTAAAAGTAATACTCCAATGTTCTTATCAGTGAGGCCCTCTCGGACTTGAAAATCAAATAGCTACCAACGCCTCGCCTCCATTCCCTTCATTCTGCTGTAGTTTCTCCATTACCGCTGTTTATTGACAGTATTCCCCGCCTGAATGAAAGCCCCAAGGGGCGGGGACTGTTTCACTCCATGCGGTATCTTTAGCATCCTGATTAGTGCTTGGCATGTAACAGATGCTTAGGGCATATTTGAGAAAAATCAATCAATTGAATGAGCCCCAGCCCGATCCTAAAATCGCCTTCTGCTTGCCTCCCAAGAAGGGAGCCGAAAGAGGCAAAGGGCGTTAGGGCATCTCCCGTCCCCCAGCTCCTTTCCCCTTACGCACCAGAAGGGTCATTGAATCTTTTCAGGGGCGCCTTAGGAAAGGACATGTTGACGGCCAGCTCCAGAAACTGAAGGTCACTGGCACTCCTCGGCAACTGAATGCGGATTATCACTGCCTACCGGCTTCAAATTCAAAACTCCCCACATTCCCCGCCCACACCGGCGTTAGCCAATTGGAAAGTCAAACCCCTGGGCACACCAATCCCGCAGAGGAATACAAAGAAAGACTGCTGGGTTCTGACTGCGTCCAATGAGCTGGTCTGTGAGTTCTGACTGCCAGCCAATAGGAAACCGTTACTGTTCCCCGCCCCACCCACCTACCCAGTCATTCCGGGCGTTACTCAATTGTAACCTACGTACCACTAGCATTTGCGCAAGCGCACTTCACTCCGGAGGCGTTTGAAAGTGCATTTTGGCGTCACTTAGGTGACTGTGTAGTGAGTTCCGGCTTCACTGGTTCCAGTTCTGTCCCATTGTTCGTTGCTTGTGAACTTTTCTGGGTTTCAGTTCTTTCATCCGGGTTCTGCTGGTGCCGTAAATGGCCATTCAAAAGGGGAAACGAACACGGAGACCCCAGCTTGCGTTCCTGCGCATGTGCAGTGACCCGAGCAGAGGGGCCGAGACGTAGCCTGAGCGTGGGATTCCGCGCGTGCGCTCGGCTCCGCCTGGTGCGGCTGCGGCCGGGAAGCGACTGGACTATGTCGGCCCCGTTTGAGGAGCGGAGTGGGGTGGTTCCGTGCGGGACCCCGTGGGGCCAGTGGTACCAGACCTTGGAGGAGGTGTTCATTGAAGTTCAGGTGCCTCCAGGCACGCGCGCCCAGGATATCCAGTGCGGCCTGCAGAGCCGGCATGTGGCGCTGTCGGTGGGCGGCCGTGAGATCCTCAAGGTAGCAGCAACTTGGGGCTTGTGTTCAGTTTCCTCTTCCCAGCCGCCCCCTAAAAGTTCCTGGTTTCCCTGAACGACTGTTGGGTGTCCCCACGGCTCCCGTGGCTGGCAGAAAGAGAAAGAGGATAACACTGACCAGGTTTGGGTCTGGTCAGAGCCCCCCTCCTCAGGGCAGATGCTGAGTTGTGGAAATTTGAGGAGCCCATTTTCCTATTTAGTTTTCAAACCAAGTCCGCCTGCTGCTTCTGCTTCTCTGAAGGGCTTCAGCTGGGAAAAGATTAACTAGGTTGCTAAAGGAACAAATATTTCTTCCTTGCATTGAAGACAGGAAGGTGGCAGGAAGACAGCCAGATAACATCCCTGCAGTGGAGCGTAATTAATAAACAGATAAATATAGGAAAGGACAACAAAGAAAATAGGGATAGAATAACGGGCAGAGGATTTAGAGATGATGTCAGGTGATCAGTTTTGTCATCTAAAAGTTTAAAAATCCTGCATGTTTGTGGAGTGGTCACGCACGTGGTGAAGAGGTGTGTGTATAAAATAAGTAGTACCCCTTTTATTTCTTTTCACCAATACTCGTTGGATCTGGACTCGCTTTTTCTTTGTTAAGCGTATAAACGAACAGGTTGAAATTAGATTTTGTTCTCAGATTAGATGCCCAAGATGTTTGATGGCAGTGTAATGTGGTGAAGGGAGACTTACTTGTTTCCTAGTTTTGTAAACTTGGGCGAGAGAGTTCAGTGTCTGTATACCTTCCTTATCCACAAGATACAGTAGTTACAGTACCCTTCTCATAGGATTGTTTTGAGCATAACATGGTATTCATGTGTATGAAGAGCTTGGAGTATTCACTGGTATGTAATAAGTTCATTCTGTATGTTAGCTATGGAGGTGCTTTGAGTGCCTCAAGATTCCTGTGAAAGACGTTAATTTATGTCAGCTTGGATCGCAGTGACTTTTCTGAATTGTACAATTCATAATTTCCTCAACAATGGTTTTAGATTATGATTTAAATTTAGTAAATCCAGTAACTTTCGGAATATAGCAGTCACTCTGGGATTTTTGATGTACATATAGACTAGTGGGATTTTTTTCCCACTAATTTTGACATATTTTAAAATGTGGGCTTTTTCGAGTGACATTTTAATTTCACTTTCTGTAACTTAAATTTGGCAACATATTAAAATGGATTTGACCTTATGCATTCTCTCTCTTTTTTTTTAATATATTTATTTATTTATAGAGACAGGGTCCCTGTCTCCCATGCTGGAGTGCAGGGCTGAGATTGTAGCTCACAGCAGCTTTGAACCCTTGGGGTCAAGCAGTCCACATTGGCCTCCAAAGTGCTGGGATTACAGGCCTGAGCCACTGGGCCTGGTGCTGAGAATGTCTCTTAAATTTATATTTTGTTTATTTATTTATTTTAAACCAGAGTTTGTGAACAGTCAATCACAACTAATCTTTCAAATCTGGAATATGTAAAGTTTTTTTTAATGCCGATTGCCCAACAAAAGATTAAAACGTTTTTAAAAGTTTACTTTGAAAACAACATTTTGCTGGGTGCAGTAGCTCATGTCTGTAATCCTGGCACTTTGGGAAGCCTAGGCGGGTGGATCACGAGGTCAGGAGTTCGAGACCAGCCTGGCTAACATGGTGAAACCCCATCTCTACTAAAAATACAAAAATTAGCCGGGCGTGGTGGCGGGCGCCTGTAGTCCTAGTTACTTGGGAGGCTGAGGCAGGAGAATCGCTTGAACCCTGGAGGTGGAGGTTGCAGTGAGCCAGATCGCGCCACTGCACTCCCAGCCTGGGCGACAGAGCGAAACTCTGTCTCAAAAAAAAAGACAACATTTTTTAGTTTTAGCAGGAGATCCCTTCCTGTGGTTAATTTTAATTGGTAGAATTAAAGCATTTCAGATACTAATTTCACATTAATACTGGCTAATGGTCAGTATTACTGTATCTTCTAAAAATTAAGGAGCCCTGATCTTTCTTTAGAGAGCTCTGTGTTCTTTGCCATACATAGTAAATATCCTTTGCAGTGTAAACTAGTTTCCATTTTACCTGCTGGAAGAAAATTTAGGGTTGTGCACCTATAAATGTCATGGTGAAGTGGTGGTATAAGATGTGGATTAGGTAGGAAAGTAGGTAAATCTTAATCATGAAAACTTTATAAAAATTAAATTCTGTATTTTTAGCACCTTGTATGTTTATTTTGCAGGGCAAACTCTTTGATTCTACAATAGCTGATGAAGGAACATGGACTTTGGGTAAGGGTAATTACTATAATTCATCAAATCTTTTTTTAAAATAAATTTTGTCTTGGTACCTTTTCCCCTTTTGTATTAGATCTTTTTTGTCTTTGCAACTTTGAAAGATAAAGCAATAGAAATGTGTTGAAAACCGTTGTATGTCAAAATTACCTAGTGTGGGGAGAAAAGGTTACTTAGTGGTTTTTGAAAATATAAAATTTAATGAAGAACTTCTTGAGACCAGCCTGACCAACATGGTGAAAACCTGTTTCTACTAAAAATACAAAAGTTAGCTGGTCATGGTGGCGCATGCCTGTAATCCCAGCTACTAGGGAGACTGAGGCAGGAGAATCACTTGAACCCTGGGGTGGGGGCGGAGGTTGCAGTGAGCCGAGATCGTGCCACTGCACTCCAGCCTGGGCGACAGAGTGAGACTGTCTCAAAAAAAAAAAAAAAAAAAAAAAAAAAAAAAAAAAAAAAAAAAAAAAAAAGAACCCAACTTGATGATGAAGAACTCTGATTTCTTTGTGTGTGTCTGTGTGTGTGTGTTTTTTTTAGAGGATAGAAAAATGGTTCGTATTGTTCTCACAAAGACAAAGAGAGATGCAGCAAATTGTTGGACTTCTCTACTAGAATCTGAATATGCAGCGGATCCTTGGGTGCAAGACCAAATGCAGAGAAAGCTTACATTAGAGAGATTCCAAAAAGAAGTAAGTCAGATGAAGTACATGAGTATGTGTAATTAAATATATAAAAATCATTGAATAAATACTATTTGAAATTAAAACTCAAATGTCATTATGAAGAGTTACAAACATTTTCTAGAATTTTTTAAGTGAATGGTTAGAATAATGGCCTTGTATGCCTTTGATTTTTCAAAAGATTTTCTTGAGAGGAATTTATTTGTATTGCTGTGATTTGTGAGTTTAAGCTTACTTTTATGTACATCAGTAATGCATGAATAAACTCTTACTAGAGTTGAATCAATATAGACTTACATAGTGTAAAAAGTGAAAGGCCCTTTCACCACCATTCTTCCCATTCCATGCATGTATCTCATTTTCATCTCATATGTTGGCTATTGTTTGTTTTGTTTTTTAGCATAAATGGAGGATCACACTGTGTGTATTGTTCTTCTTGTTGCTTTTTTATTTAATAATATGCCGTGGGTCTCTTTCCCTACTAGTACATAAGTATAAAACTCATTCTTTTTAACTGCTTCAGAGTATTCTGTAGTTTGGATGTGTCATCATTATTTAGCTGTTTGCCTTTGATATGATTTAGATTTCTTCATTTTTCTGTATTTTAAACAAAGCTGTGCTTTCATCTCTGTGAAACTACTCAAGTGTTCTAAGATATGTTTAAGATAAATATCTGGGAGAGGAATTACTAGATCATAGCACTTGATAATGTACGTCTTTATGATAATAATTTCCAAATGTGTATCTCTAGCCTAGACTTTTTTCCTGAATTTAGGACTTGCATGCCCAGTTGCCTATTCAACATCTCCACCTGGCTATGTATATTAAGCTCAACATGTCCAAGTTGAACACCTAACATCCTTCTATATTTGTTTTTACCCGTAGCCTTCTCATCTCAGTTGATGAAAACTGGTAGTTCAGGTCAAAAAAAATTAGGGGCTCATCTTTGATTCTTACATCATTCTCATACTCTATCCAATGTATTAGGAAATCTTATTGATGCTACCTTCCAAATATATTTAGAATTTGACCACTTCTCATCACCAGCTCTACTACCATTCAGATCTGGACCACCTCTAATGTCTTGCCTGGATTACTCTAATAACGTTCTAATTGGTCTTCTCATTTTACTCTTGCCATAGTCTTCTCAAAATAGCAGTTTTTTTTTTTTTTTTTTGAGATGGAGTCTGCTCTGTCACCCAGGCTGGAGTGCAGTGGTGTAATCTCTGCTCGCTGCAAGCTCCGCTTCCCGGGTTCCCGCCATTCTCCTGCCTCAGCCTCACGTGTAGCTGGGACTATAGGCTCCCGCCACCACGCACGGCTAATTTTTTTGTATTTTTAGTAAAGACGGGCTTTCATTGTGTTGGCCACGATGGTCTCAATCTCCTGACCTCGTGATCCGCCCACCTCAGCCTCCCAAAGTGCTGGGATTACAGGCGTGAGCCACTGCGCCTGGCCAGTTAGAGCAGTTCTTTTAAAATCCAAGTCATATCATGCCACTTCTCAGAACTCTGCAAGTCATTTCTCTATCTCTTACAAGGCCATATCTGTTCAGTTATTCCATTATCTCCTTGACTACCTCCTCCCCTACTGCTATCCCTCTTAGTGATTCTGCTTTTGCCATACTGGCCTGTTTGCTATTCCTTAAAGAACATGTCATCACATCCCTTTGTTATCCTTGTGACTGCAGTGCTCTTCTCCCACAGTTTGGCTTTTATGTTTTCATATCATTGTTCAATGAAGCATACTTTGATTATCTCATTTAAATATTATAATTTTATTTCCCTTATCCTGTTTTTTTCTATTATCACTTACCAACTTTTAACACTAGATCAGGGGTTGGCAAACTATAGCCCTTGGGCCAAATTTGGCCCACTACTTGTTTTATAGCTTTTCTAGAACACATATATGGTCATTTGTTTGTATATTGTCTTTCAGACAGTTGAGTATTTGTGATAGAGACTATGTGGCCTGCAAAACCTGAAATATTTACTACCTAGTTCTTTAAAAAGCCTGCCAGCCCCTGTACTGGTTGATTTATGGTTTGTCTCCTCCTGCTAGAATGTTAAGTTCCGCTAGAGCAGGGATTTTTGTTTTTTTTCACTCTTGAATTCTACATACCTGTAATGGTCTTCCAAACAGTAGGAGCTCAACAAATGTTGTTGGATAAATGAAATAGCCCACCAAAAAGACTAAAGTCTGACATACTACTTTACAGGATTGTTGTGAGGGTTAAATATCTTTCATATGTATAGCTCTTAGAAATTTGTGTGGCACATAGAAAGCTCTCAAAAAAATGCTAGCTATAGGCCGGGTGCCGTGGCTCACGCCTGTAATCCCAGCATTTTGGGAGGCTGAGGCAGGCGGATCACCTGAGGTTGGAAATTCAAGACCAGCCTGACCAACATGGAGAAACCCTGTCTCTACTAAAAATGTAAAATTAGCTGGGTGTGGCGGTGCATGCCTGTAATCCCAGCTACTCGGGAGGCTGAGGCAGGAGAATCTCTTGAACCTGGGAGGCGGAGGTTATGGTGAGCTGGGATTGCACCATTGCACTCCTGCCTGGGCAACAAGAGCGAAACTCCGTCTCAAAAAAATAAAAAAATTTAAAAAATTAAAATGCTAGCTATTAAATCTATCTACGGACTTTTATTGAAGTATATGTTTCCCCATACCCTTGCCAACATTGTAGTATACGTATGATCTCTAAATATTTGTAACTAGGAGAGTTGAAAAATGCCTCATAGTTTTAAATATTATTTTGGTGACAACAGTGAAGTCTGTTATATTTTCATGTATTTATTGGTCATTTATATATCTTTTTTATCAATTGCCAGTTTGTACTTCTATTTTTTCCTTTTAAGTTTTATTTCATTATATATTTTTGTATCTTTTAGAATCCTGGTTTTGACTTCAGTGGAGCAGAAATCTCAGGAAACTACACTAAAGGTGGACCAGATTTCTCAAACCTTGAGAAATAACTGCTTTTTTTCCCTGCATTCTGTGGATCCTAGCAGATATTGCCAACTTAATCAGAGAAACAGATTATGTAATGGAAGAAAAATGTGGATGCCTACAGTTAACAGATTGCAAAATATATTTTAAAATGGTTCTAAAAATTGCATTCAAACATGATTTACGTAGGAAATGTACTGTGGGAACTATTCTATGGATATATGGTAAAGTTGTTTTGGACTTGTTTTTGCTCAGCATGAAGTTTTATATGCTGCATTTTACTAATTCCATATTTAACCATATTTTTAATACAAAAGAACATTAGAGTATAGATCATGTGAAATGAAGGGTGCCTTTGGGGAAAATTAACTTTTTCTTTTGATAAGTATGATATTCAATAAAGTTTTCTAAATAGGAATTGTGTACCCCTTTGTCTAAGTATAACAATTCACACAAAATTATAGTGCTGAAAACAGTGTTAAGAAAGGAAAAAGTCCATAAATGTATTTTAAGTAATTAAGAGTTAATGAAAATTTCTTAATTAGAATATTATTACTTGAGGGATTACTTTATGTTAAGAAGTTTAAAAATAGTTAAAAGCCTAACAGTAGAAGTGGATTAACACAAAAGAGAAGTGTGAACATGGTAATTAGGTGAGTCCTTTGTGGCAGAAAGTGAAGTAAGGTCACTAATTTATATCAGTGGCATTGTTTTGATCTTAAGTGATTTAGGCATATAGGTAGGAATTGTCTATAGACATTCAATATCCTATTTATGTTATTTTTATTTATTTTTTGCCCTTTTTAACTCTTGAAAAAAAATCTCATGCATAGAAAAGTTACAGATAATTCTTTTCTTTCTGAACCATTTGTGAATTACTTGAATACATGATTCCTCATTACTGATTACTGTTTGCTTCAAATTATAATTTTTTTTTTTTTTTTTGAGACAGAGTCTCGCTCTGTCGCCCAGGCTGGAGTGTAGTGGCTGGATCTCAGCTCACTGCAAGCTCCGCCTCCCGGGTTTATGCCATTCTCCTGCCTCAGCCTCCCGAGTAGCTAGGACTACAGGCGCCGCCACCTCGCCCGGCTAGTTTTTTGTATTTATTTTTTTAGTAGAGATGGGGTTTCACCGTGTTCACCAGGATGGTCTCGATCTCCTGACCTCGTGATCCACCCGTCTCGGCCTCCCAAAGTGCTGGGATTACAGGCTTGAGCCACCGCACCCGGCCGCTTCAAATTATCTTACATGACTAGAATGCAACCATTAAAATCAGGAAATTTATGTTAACACATTACCACCCTCTAATCCTCAGACCTTCACTTCATTCACATTGAACCGATTGTCCTAATAATGTCCTTATAGCAAGAGGATCCAGACAGAATCATGCCTTCCATTTAAATGTCAGCTGTCTTTAGTTTACTTCATTCTGGAACAAGTTCTCATTTCGTTCCTTTTACAACTTAGTGCTTTTGACAATTATGGGCTAGTTTTGTAGAACATCCCTTATTTTGAGTTCTGTCTGATACTTCATGATTAGATTGAGGTTATTCATCTTTGGCAGGAATATGATAGAAGTACATCTTGTCATAGTTTAATAATTTCAATTTGTCTCATTTCTGATGGTGTTTCTTAGATGACTGATTAAGGTAGTGTCTGCCAGACTTCTCCACTGTAGTTATTTTTATAATTATTTTTTGAGAAGATAGTTGCAAAATACTACCTTGTTTCTCATCACTTTAAATTTATCATATCTCTATAATCTCATTATTTTCTATTTTATTCAGTGGGTTAAAAACCTATTCTCATTACATTGATGCTCAAAATTATTGTACATTTGGCTGGTAGAAGTCCATTTTGGGTGGCCTCTGTGTCCTTCTGACATGTTCCCATCATAATTCAATCAATTTGTTACTCTCTGGCATAAGATATACCAGGCTTCTCATGCTCTCCTTGACCTAACCCAAGAATCAGCCATTTTTCCATAGAGCCTGCGTTCTCTTTAGTGGGTAATATTTAAAAGCCAAGATCTGTGCTAGTGTGCAATTGCTATGGGTGTGTATATATAATGCATGTCTTTACATCTATATTTCTGCATCTGTGTATATTGAAAACCATGAGTTCACATGTAAATTCTAATTCCATGGGCTTCATTTTCATTTTTTCCCTTTCCATATTTATAACCCCTTTCAGTACCAGTGAGAAACCTGATTCCTATTTGATTCTCTATATGTTTTTTTTTTTTTTTCTTTTTTGAGTTGGAGTTTCACTCTTGTCGTCCAGACTGGAGTGCAGTGGCATGATCTCAGCTCACTGCAACCTCTGCCTCCTGGGTTCAAGCAATTCTCCTGCCTCAGTCTCCCGAGTAGCTGGGATTACAGGCATGCGCCACCACATCTGGCTAATTTTTAATTTTTTGTAGAGACAGGATTTCTCCATGTTGGTCAGGCTGGTCTTGAACTGCCGACATCAGGTGATCCGCCCACCTCGGCCTCCCAAATTGCTGGGATTACAGGTATGAGCCGCTGCGCCTGGCCTGATTCTCTGTTGTAGGTCATCTCCCCACATGAATGTCTTCCTCACCCTGCTTAGGCTTCGCATCCTATGCTGAGCAGGGATATCCTCCTCCTCACCCTCCCTGGACCCTAACACTTCACTCCAGGCCATGGCAGTCCATTCACTCTATGATTCCTGTCTTGCTCATTTTAAGAATGAATTGTCAGGGAAGAGGCTATTTTTCTTTTAATTTTATTCTCTTTGATATCTAACAAAATTTTTTATTTTGAGTAAACAAAGTAAAATTAACATTTTTGGTGTATAGTTTGATGAATTTTAAGTACGGATATGTGTAAACACCTCCACAATCAGGATATTGAAGCATTCAATCACCATAAGAACTCTTATGCTCTCTTTGTAGTCACACCCTACTCCCAGCCCCTAAACCTTGGAAACCACTGATCTAATCCTTGTCTCCATATTTTTGTCTTCAAGCGTGTCATAAATGGGATCATATGTAATTAAGAAAAACAGCTTTATTGTAACAACATACATTTCACCCATTTAAAGTGTATAATTCAGTAGCTTTTAGTATATACACAGATAAATGTGACCATTCCAATAATCAATTTCAGAATGTTTTCATCATCTCAGATAGAAACCTCGTATAGTTTAGCTTTTATCCTCCCATCATCCCCCGCCATCCACCACTTTTAATCTCATGGATTTCCCTATTCTGGACATTTAATGTACATGGAATCATAGTATGTGGTCTTTGGTTACTGGCTTCTTTCACTTAACATGTCTTAAGAGGTTCATCTATATTCTAGCATGTATCAGCACATTCATTAGTATGTCTGAATAATACTTCATTGTATGGCTGTATCACTTTGTTTATACATTTGTAAGTTGGACATTTTGGGTAATTCCACCTTTTGGCTGTCCTGACTAAAGCTGCTATAAACGTGTACAAGTTTTTATGTGCATGTGTTTTCATTTCTTACCTACAATTTTTAGGTTATATGATAACTATGTTAATCATTTGAGGAGGTGTCATTGTTTCCCAAGCAGCTACATCTTTTTACTTTCCCACCAGCAGTGTACACAGGTTCCAATTTCTCTGCATCCTTGCCTACAGTTGTTTACTTGACATTTTGATTTTAGTCATTCTAGTGGATATGAAATGGTATCTCGATGACTATGTTGAGTGTTCTTTCTTGTGCTTATTGGCTATTTGGGTATCTTCCTTAAAGCAGTGTTTATTCAAATTCTTTACCCATTTTTTGGTTGTCTTATTGAGTAGTAACAGTCTTTATATATTCTGGGTATAAGTCCCTTATCGGGTATATGATTTGTAATTTCTGCTATTCTCCTTTTACTTTGTTGATAGTGTCTTTTGAAGCACAGACTTAATTTTGATGAAGTCTTATCCATCATGCCGTTGGTGGATCATGTTTTTGGTGTCATGTCTAGGAACCTTAACCCCAGGTCATGAGGAATTTTTCTTTTTTTCTTTTCTTTTCTTTTTTTGAGACAGACTCTCGCTGTCGCCCAGGCTGGAGTGCAGTGGCACAATCTCCACGCACTGCGACCTCTGCCTGCTGGGTTCAAGTGATTCTTGTGCCTCAGCCTCCCAAGTATCTGGGACTACAGGTGTGCACCACCACTCCCAGCCCCTTTTTTTTTTTTTTGTATTTTTAGTAGAGATGGGATTTCACCATATAGGCTAGGTTGGTCTTGAACTCCTGACCTCAAGTGATCTGCCCACCTCGGCCTCCAGAGCACTGGGATTACAGGCATGAGCCACCATGCCCAGCCTACGGATGTTTTCTTCTAATTTTAAGTTTTACATTTAGATCTGTGATCCATTTTAGGTTAATTTTTGTATAAGCTGTGAAATTTAGGTTTATTTTTTGGCATATGGATGTTCAGTTGTTTTAAAATCATCTGTTGAAAAATTGTCTATTCCCCATTGAGTTGTCATTTCACCTTTGTCAAAAATCAATTGCTATTTATGTGAGTCTGGCTTTGGACTTTATTCCATTGATCTGTGTGTTTATCCTTTCATAAATACCACATTGCCTTGATTATCATATCTTTATAGTAAGTCTTAAAACTAGGCATCATGATTCCTTCAACTTTATTCTTTTTCAAAATTGTTTTGGCTAATTTAGTTTCTTTGCCTTTCATATGAAGTTTAGAATTAGCTACTCTGTATCTACAAAAAATCCTACTGGGGTTTTGAATGCAATTTTGTCTTCCAATCCATGAACATGAGGTATCTACTTAGGACCTCTTTGATTTCAGTTATCAGCATTTTATGTCATTTTTCAGCCTATATTCCACAGTGTTCATTTTGGGGGAACTATTGTAAGTTGTATTATTTTTGAAACATGGGTTTCCAATTGCACATTGCTAGTATATATAAATGTGTTTGATTTTTGTCGACTTTGTATCCTGTGACCTTGCTAAACTTTATTAGTTCTGGGAGTTATTTTGTTGTTAACTTGTTAAGGTTTCTACATAAACTACGAATAGGAACAGTTTTATTTTATCCTTTTTTATTCTATGGGCCTTTTTTCTTGCCTGATTGCAGTGGCCAGAACAATACAGTGGAGAAAGTGGCCATCCCAGTCTTGTTCTGGATCTTAGGATTTTGAAAGCATTGTCTTTGACCATTATGTATGCAAGCTATAGGCCTTTCATAAATTCCCTTTTGTCATGGTGAGCAAGTTCCCATCTATTAATTTGTTGTTAGCAGAGTTTCATGAGTGGATGTTGAATTTTCTATGCTCTTTCTGTATCAGTTTGGTCATTTTTCTTTAGACTGGTAAAATCATGGATTTTATTGATTGATTTCAGAATTTTGAAACAGCTTATATTTCCTCCCAACCCCAAATTTGGTCTGGTACATTATTCAGCTTATGTATCTAGATTTTTATTCTTTGAGGATTTTTATGTCTGTGTTCATTTTGGATATTGTGCAATTGTTTTTTTTTTTTTTTTTTTTCCCCTTGTATTATCTTTATCTTGGCATGGTATCATGTTAATTCTGGTGTTACAAAATGAATTGTAAAATGAATTGAAAAGTGATTATTCTTTCCGGAAGAGATTTGTAGAATTTGTGTTAAGTCTTCTTTAAATGTTTTATGAATTTACTAGTAAGGTTTTAAACAATAGTTCAATTTTTAAAAATAGAGAATTTATTGAGGTTTACTTTAGTTAAGTTTTAGTACTGTATGCCTTTCAAGGAATTGGTTCATCTAATCCTATGTGCATAGAGTTGTTCATGGTATTTTCTTTGTGTCGTTCTAATGAGGATCTATACTGTTTTCTTGGATTCCTAAGATTGGCAGCTTCTCTTTTTTTGTCAATCTTGCCAGAAGTTTATCAATTTTACTACTTTTTTCAAAAATTAGTTTTTTGTTTTGATTGTTCTCTATTAACGTGTTTACAATTGCATTGATTTTCTGCTTCTTTTTTTTTTCTTCCTTCTGCTTGCTTTAGGTTTAGTTTGGACTTTTTTCTTTTTTTTAATAGACTGGTCTCACTTCATCACCCTGGCTGGAGTAGTGTTATGATCATAGCTCACTGCAGCCTCAAACTCGTAGGGTCATGATCCTCCTCGCTCAGCCTTCTGAATGGCTGGGACTATAGTGGTATGCCACCACACCCAGTTAGAGTTTCCTAGTTTCTTAAAGTGGGAGCTTAGAGTATTAATTCAAGACCTTTTTCTTGTTTAGTAAAAAGCAGTCGATTGTTATAAATTGCAGCACCAGCATGGCTGCATTCCAAGCACAATGATATTTTCATATATTTTAAAATATTTTTTGAGACTTCTCTGTAGAATCGTGAATTATTTAGAAGTGTGTTGTTTAATTTCCAAGTGTTTGGAGATTTTCTTGCTGTTACTGATTTCCAGATTATGGTGAAAAAACATACTTTGTATGATTTCATCTCTTTTAAATTGTTAAGGTTTAAGACCCATGATGTGGTTTATCTTGGTGAGTGTTACATGTGTACTTGAAAAGAATGCTTATTCTGCTGTTTTAGGTAGAAGGGTTTTATGTCAATTAAATCTAGCTGGTTATTAGGATTATTCTATTTTTCTACATCTTTGCTAATTTTCTATGAATTCTATAGACTACTGAGAGAGGAATGTTTAAGTCTGCAACTGTAAATGAAAATTTGTCCAGTCCTCCTTTTAATGCTACCAATTTTTGCTTAATTTTTTTTTTTTTTTTTGAGTCTTACCTTATAACTCAGGCTGGAGCATAGTGGCTCTGTCATGCTTCACTGCAGCCTCAAACTCCTGTGCTCAGTCTTCCCACCTCAGGCTCCTCAGTACCTAGGACTACAGATGTTCATCACTAAGTCCAGCTAATTTTTAATTTTTTTTTGGAGATAGGGTCTCCCTAAGTTAAGCAGGCTGGTCTTTAACTCTTGGCCTCAAGCAATCCTCCCACCTTGGTTTCCCAAAGCATTGGAATTACAGGCATGAATGAGCCTCTGCACCTAGTCTCTTCATGTATTTTTAAGATCTGATAATACATGCTTACTTTTAGCACTGTCTTGGTGAATTTTATCATTACATAATGTCCCTAATTATCCTTGGCAATTTTGGTTGTTCCTAACTCTACTTTGATGAATATAAAAATGGCTTTTTTATTTATTTTTTGAGACAAGAGCCTTACTCTGTTGCCCAGGTTGGAGTGCAGTGGTGTGATCTTGTCTCACTGCAACATCTGCCTCACAGGTTCAAGCAATTCTTCTGCCTCAACCTCCAGAGTAACTGGGACTACAGGTATGTGCCACCTAACCTAGCTGCTTTTTGTATTTTTAGTAGAGATGGGGTTTCACCATGTTGGCCAGGCTGGTCTTGAACTCCTGGCCTCAAGTGATCCGTCCACCTCGGCCTCCCAAAGTGCTGGGATTACAGGCATGAGCCACTGCACTTGGCCTTAAAAATTGGCTTATCTTTTAATTCATCTTATTTGACTCATGTTTACTGTTTTTTGGTTCCTGAAAAAAAGGTTGATAAAAGTTATTCTATTAGTATAGAGAAATTCTGAGTGTTATTATTCTATGATCATGATGACAGCAGAGAAGTTAATGTGGCCAGAATATAGTTTTGATTAAAAATTATATAAGCAGTTTCACTTAAGTCCAATTAATCTTCTATTTTGAGAGGTAATGTACAGAGTGGTTAAGAGCACAGCCTCTGAGGTCAGAACTGCCTGGCTTTGAATCCTACCTCCAAGTACCAGGTATAGACTAGGGGCAAATCATTAGGGTCTGTCTATTTCATTTGCAAATTGGGATAACCTCATTCAGTTGAGAGGATTTTAATGAGATGATTCATAGTACCAGACAGTAAAAATTATCACTGCCAGCCACAAATGTTAAATTGAAAATATATATTTTTAGATAGGATGTCTCAAAATTGTTACATACAAGGTTCAGATACCTTTTTAAAAAATTAAATAAGTCTAAGGCAAGTCAGTTATAAAAGGAGGCTTCTTTTATGAACAATTTTTCTTTCATCAGTAACTCCTTGTAGTGTCGACTTTACAGGATGTTAGTTTGAACATGAACAGTTCAAAATCATATTAATTGCTTCAATTCGAATAATAATTACAATTGATCCAAGCAGGCTAACATAACACATGGTGGTTACCTGGCATTAGCAACCACGCTGCTGAAATGCTGTTTAATTAGGTAAGAGGGCTTGCACAAAACTTCAAGTGGGCTGAAACTAAGAGTAAATATGTATTAAGGATAGCATCCATAGCAGTGATGAATCTGAGTGATAAACGGGATTAATAATGCATAAACACCAACATTTAACGCACATTAAACAATTATTTGTCATCATTCTATGTCTATTAAAAAAACATTAGAGACTAGGCACAGTGGCTCATGCCTGTAATCTCAGCACTTTGGGAGAACGAGGTGGGCAGATCACTTGAGCCCAAGAGTTTGAGTTTGAGATCAGCCTGGGCAACACAGTGACAACACTGTCTCTACAGAAAAAAAAAAAAAAAAAAAAAAAAATTTTAGCTGAGTACGGTGGCATGTGCCTGTAATACTAGCTATTTCGGAAGCTAAGGTGGGAGGATCTCCTGAGCCTGGGCTGCGGAGGCTGCAATGAGCTGAGATCGCGACCCTGCAATCCAGCCTGCATGACAAGAGTGACCCTGTCTCAGAAAAAACAAAAAGTAAAGTGTCAGCTAATAGTCATACTATTAATAGGGATTTTATTGTTTCTGGTACTATGCATCTAAATTTAATACTAAATTTAAATATACTGAGTAGAGATAGCTTTAAAGTTCTGTTACCACATTGCTAAAACAGTTAATTAAATCAGAGGAGAAAAAAGCCACCCAGCAAAGGACTGAATTTCAGTAACTTTATTGAAAGGTATATCCCTTAGTACTAAAACATAATGGTAGTTGGTTAGTTTACCTCTGCCAACTCAAAATTAACAATGATGTATTCAAAATACTGAAATTTATCAGCCTTTTGAGAAAACTGAAAAGTTACCCATAAAACATGGTTTACAAAAGTTAAGAATACGATATACGTGGTTCTTTGGTTTTTCATTGTGTATTGATCCATAACATGATGTCAAATTGGTTACAGCCATTCTGGATAGACTCAGGCTATACATTGCACTGAGTAACTGTTTACAACACTTTAACACAGTACTTCTCATACTCACTGACATGGAGAATCCTAAACACTACCTCAGCAGCTTCATTCATAGTTATGAAGATGTCTACTTGCTTTTCTTAAGACTTTTTTTTTGCACAGTAAGGGCATCAGTGGAAGTATATTCTCTTTTTATGAAACTGCCATCACTTCTAACTTAAAAAAGTCTTTAGTAAAAAAACTTCTGGAGTGTAGAATCTAGCCTGAACTTACCTTAGTGTGGGAAAGCAAGTTTTCGAAGTGGTAATTTGAGTTACTAATACAATAGAAACTGATTTTCTTGATGGGATTCAGTTTGTGACAGTAGGATCTGTATAAAAATTTTTTATTGTAGATACAAATGTCACCTGTTTTCTAGAAAAAAATATTAAAAGATAACTTAATGAATATGCCAAACTTTATAGGTCTGTATTTTTCTTTATATAAAATGCCCTCAAATTTAAATGTAATTCCCATATAGCAATAAAGTCCACATCTCTAGATTATCTATTACTTGCATTATGGGGTGTGTTTATACTGCCTAGAATGTTAACCCTTATTATGCCTTAAAAGTGCATTTGTGAAATGTTCCTTTTGACATAAACCTCATAACTTAAAATTTAATATTTAAATTAAGTAGGAGTAGGATTAGAATAATGAGAGTGATTGAAGCTGTGGGAAGACTGATAGTTGATAGTATTAGTGTGACTCCTCCAATACCATTTTCAATACCACCTAAATATATTGATCCAATATCTAAAGTTAGATCAATGATAGAAATGAAGATTCACAGTTTACCTTCTCAGGCTTGTCATTAGCATTTCACATTTAGGCTTTTAGCTTTGATTTGAATGCTTCACAGATGAATTCAAATCTAAACATAATTCTACTACAGCGTAATGTTAGGCAGTTTTCCCAAGTCTGAGACCAGCATGCTTATCTCGTGATGTTTTGAGGCTTCATAGCTTAAATCCATTGTAACATTATGGAATCCATAGAACAAGGTTGTGGAGAAAGGCTTCAGCGAAGTTTTTTGGTGCTGTAATAATCCTATTTAAAGAAAACAAAATCCAACTTAACAGAAGCCAGTCTGCCTAAATACTAAATATTAGATATGAGATGTTCATATCTAATAGTCATAATCATATGTAGATGTATTAAATGTTAACATTTAGTTTAGAGTAAATAAATCACCACTGAGTTAGGAAATTTAGATGGCAAGAATGTATATCACATATGCAGAAAGCAAGTTTACATTTTTTATGCATATAACTACTTTTTAGTAGTCCAGCAATGATAGGTTACTATAGTGTTGACACACTCTGACAGTTTCCAGATACCCAATGTAGAGACTATCTATCATATCCTACTTTTTATTTTAAGTACAATATCCAAGTTCATATTGATTTTGCTTATAAGTGAACAGTCTCAAATTAGTTTATACATGGTTCAGACTTCTGGTGCTCAGCTTATGTAATTTTAAATGAGTCAGAGTTTGGGTCTACATACAGCAAGATCATGTGTAATTAAAAAAAAGCATGATTTTAGTGCTACAAGGAGGATGCTGTTCTCTAAGCTGAAAATTTAATGAAATGGCTAACGTATGTATCAGAGGTTGGATAATTCCTTACTCCTAAGGTGGTTGGATAATTCCTTACTCCTAAGGTGGTGTACCTTGTATATAGTAAAGGCGTTCAAATATTAGTTGACTAGATCAGTGATGTCATCTCCCCCTTTACTATTCCAACTCTATTTTGTTTATTTTGAAGATACTCTTTTTCAGTTGAAAATTATGGCATTAGAAAATTTTCTGTATCTGGAGAATAATAATGGACCAAATTTACCAGTTAAGGGACCATTTCAGGAATTGTTGGAAGGTGAGTTATTCTGTAGTAACTATGCTTCAATTGTCGTGCAGTACGCCCAGAAACAATCCATTTCAACTTCTGAACATTTGGTTTGGAACACTTGTTTGATGAATATTCAGTTAAACACTTGGATACAAGCTCTTGCCAGAAGGTCAAATCTCTGCCATTTATCTGTACATAAATTTAAAAAATTATTACTCAAAGTCAGTCCCACCTTATTTAACTACATTAATAAAAGGAATCCTATGAACATGTGTCTTTGCTCATTAAAAAAATTTAAGGATAGCTTCTTAAGTTTCAAATAAACATATGACATCTCATTTTACTTCAGGACATAGAAGGGGTTTAGTTTCTTTTACAGCTGTTAATAGGATTTAGGCTACGTCCTTGACATACCTTGGAATGTTTCTGAAGACATTCTACTCCTTCTGTGAACTCTATACACTTCTGTGCTTGGATCTCTAATGCAATGATAGACAATGCCAACACAGAAGGCTAAAAGAGAGAAATTTAAAGTAAATGCTAAATATAAAAACAGGTCATAAAATAGGTGTAATCTTTATAAAATATTTACCTTTGCTTTAGAAAATATGATCCTGCAATGACATGCCTTAAGTTGAGCTTCTAGTCTTTCAAAATTCATGCTATTTCTCCTTTAAAAAGAAAATGGTATTACTTTTATTAGGTAATATTACATCTAGTCAAAAGATGTTTTTAGAAAAACACTGAAGTCAGGTTTTAAAGTGAAGCTTATGCACATTTATCATAGCAAGTGAACTATTTAAAGGAATTCCCCTTCCATCAAGGATACTAACTTCTTAAGGCACCACATGGGAGTTTTAAATGATTTGGGCCAAAAAATTAAAATGAACAGTACTATGCCACAGATATCAAGATTTATTTTCTTTTAGTTTTAATAAATATTTCAACATCTACTGAAGGTCCTTTTTTCCATAAATTTGTGCTAGATGCTTTCCTACTAGGTTCTATAAACGTGGAAATGTACTTTAATCCCAATAATTAGCTTTAATGAAGCTATTGACAATGGAACATTTTCTCACTTATGATGGACATTAAAGTTCAAGGAGCCACAGCTGTCATTTTACTTATTTTTATTAGAATTCTATGAGGATACTGATTTTATGCAATATCCGTACAATACCATTCTGATTTCCAGATCTCTCTTGTTCAAAACAAAGGTCACTTACCTTTCAAGTGGCAAGTTCTCTTGAAGGAGTGAATAATACAGTTGCAGAAATTGAAAGGCAGTAGTAGCTTTGACTTTCCAACACACCTTCTCCAATACAATCTTTTCCATTCTCATCAAGTCTGAAACCGTAAACCTATATTGACTTATTCGGATCAAGTCAGTTGCCAATGGGACATTCCTTTCCTCTTCTATTGATTTTACAGCCAGATAGAAGCAGCTCAGTCCAACACACCCAAGGTGCTTTGGCTGTACCTAAAAAAACAAAAAACCAGTAAGCCCATGACTCTACCTTATTTCAATTAAAACATAAAGGATAATCTAGAACTCAGACCCAATATTTTGAAAATGTGTATCTGAGGTTTTTTTCTCAGCTGTGATGGACTTAACACAATCCACTCATACCTAAACTATAGCCTATCAACACTATGGACCCCACTTAGAACCAATTTTTGAGTAACTGGACTGAGTTTCAGTATAATGTTTGGCTCAGCATAGAAAAATTGTGTTTGTTTTTTTTAATCACTGTAGAAGTATACGTAAACATTGTTCTAGTTTGATCAAGTAAGTTAACTAGTCAAAGATATACGACGACTGAAATACTTAATGGCTTATTTACAAAATAAGCCATTTCTTTCCAGGATGTTGTATTTTTTCCAGGCTCTTGTCTTTGTGGGAACACATATAAAACAGTTTTAAAATACTATGGCATATACTGTTTACTCTGCCTCTAAGGGTTCTATCCACTAGTAATCTTTATCATTTAATTTTCTGAATGTCTGCAGTATGAGGCACAGTCAAAACTTTATCCAGTTGTTTACTTCCAGCTCACATGAAACTAAGCTGTTACCAGTATTAATATCTCTGTGCTCTCTTTCTTCTTGTAACCTCTTCAGCTGTGCACTTATACCTCTTTAAAAGAATAAGGTAGTTACTCTTCTTACCTTGACTTGTACATAAGAGCAATGATCTTATTCTCACATTAGACTGAATTATACCTGATGGACAGCTGTATATTATTCATTTATGTAACATTTATAGATTCAAAGGTAGTGACTACACATGTGAAATGTCAAAAGAGGTTAATTAGTCTGTTGAAGCAAATTTCTTGAATCTTCAACAAATACTGAAGTCCTTTCTTATGATACACTGTATTAGATACCAAGGAATAAAATGAGTTTCCCTCTAATTGCCACATCATCTTATTTTCCTCCAGTGACCATGGGTGTACGGGAAAGGCAGATGCATTTGTAACAGTTAAGCTCTGAAAGTGACATAGTCTTGTTTATCTAGTACAGGAAAATAGTTGCTCCTCCTTCAGATACACTCTCCTCCCTACTGGGTGTACACTGAAGCTGGAAATGCCAAGCATAAGCAAGTCTTGACTAGGTCTAAGGCCATAACATTTACAATTTTATATATGGGTAGTGATTAAGAAATATATTCTTAGCCACAATGTAGCCTCTAATAAATTTCTGACATTAATACATTTGTTTATATCTAAAAATAGTAAATAAATGGACCAACCCAACCTATCAAGAAGGGTTTTTTTAAAAACAGCCAATTTTCTTACCAGGAAACTGCCATTAGTTACTTGATATTAGACTATTTTTCATTTCAGAATTTAAGTCTAATATCTGATGTACTCATGATAAGAAATCATATTAATGCTGTAGTAGACAAAATTAATGTTTTGGCTACGTGCTGAAAATAAAAAAGGTCAAGTTTATGAGTATCAGCCAAAAGGTAACAATTCCATCTCCAAAACACACTGAGCAAAATCACAAAAGTGTAGCTTCAAACATACCTTCATTTTAGACAGGAATCTGTCCAGTAAATTCACAGCTAGAGAAAATGTCTCTGTGTCGAAGCCAAAGAACTGAGTTAGACTCAGAAGATCTTTTACTTCAAAGTCCCTTAGTCTTGCAGTCATTCTGAGGCCATTATCATGTGCAGACTCAATTAGTCTCAAGCCACAGACCTTTGGCTGACATCTAGACTCCTGTTCCAACAGGGCATTCAGCTGGTGTAGCAGTTTCTGAGAGTCAGTTGTTGTCAGTACCTCTATCATCTATATATAGAAAAAAAAGACCAGAAAGGAGTGTAAGTAGTCCTTCCTAATTTCCTTGGCCATCTTTGCACTGGGCCAAGAAATGATTTATAAGTCTCCCATCCCCCAATGCGGCTAGTGCATCTAAGTCATTGCAAAGTGCCATCTGTTATTTATTTCCCTTCTACAAGTTGGTCACATCCTAAATGTGTTTTGTTTTTGTTTTTGAGACGGAGTCTCGCTCAGTTGCCAGGCTGGAGTGCAGTGGCAAGATCTTGGCTCACTGCAACCTCCGACTCCCTGGTTCAAGCAATTCTCCTGCCTCAGCCTCCCAAGTAGCTGGGATTACAGGGGTGCGCCACCACGCCAGCTAATTTTTATATTTTTAGTAGAGATGGGGTTTCATCATGTCGGCCAGGATGGTCTCGATCTCCTGGCCTCGTGATCCGTCCGCCTCGGCCTTCCAAAGTGCTGGGATTACAGGCGTGAGCCACCGCGCCCGGCCGGAAGCATGCTTTTTAGAAAAACAAAATGCAAATCTTCAAGAAATACTTGTTCAACTTATACCTTGTCAATAGATAACCACGAATAAACACCGTAAGACAGGATACCGAAAGTGAAAAGCAGATGGTAGTTAAGTATTCTGCCACATTTTAACAATATGAACGGTTCAAGTTACTTAATTGTACTTAGTTCCTCATTTATAAAGTAGGGATAAGGTTTATGACCTACCTCACAGATTTGTGTGAGTTAAATGAAATCACGTAAAGAGCTTAGCACATATAGTAGGTGCCTAAAAAACACTGAACAATAATGAGCTTGAGCTTATTTCTAGATTTATAAAATGAGGGTAACAATATCTGTCGCTGAATGTGAAGACTGAACAAGATTCACCACTTACAGAGTATAGCACAGTTCTTGGCACACAATACTCAATATTAGTCAACTTTTATTGTTGTTAGGAAAGGAAACTTAAAAGGTGACATTAGGAGCACGCATTGGGGCGGGGGGTGGGTGGGTGTTGCTAACCTAGTCTGAAAGATGAACCTGGGAATTCCATTGATTTAAGTGTGCATAACACAACCATGTCCCGGGCACAAGCTAAGCCTTAGATACACGGAAGGTCCCTCCCCACACCAACCTAAAGACAGGAAGGCGGAGATCTTCAGAGTTGGTCATGTGAGGAACCTCTAACTGCAGGGGCTCCATTCTTCCTCCCCAGGCTAGTCCCTGGGACTGGGCCGGCAGACACTAAGGCACCCCAGGAGGCCGGATCCGGCTCCGCCCCTCCAGCCCCGGACTAGCCTGGGCTTGTGCTCACAGCAGCGGTAGAGTTAACTGCGGAAAAGGGCGCGGGCCAGACCTACTCCTCGCTCCACGGCCCCAACCCCGCTCCCCACCCGCACCTGGTGGTCAACCCCCGCACAGTCCCACTCACCTTGACAGTGACTGCAGCTCCTCAGCGGTAACCACCCTCCCCGGGCCTGCTCCCCTTACCCCACGATATTAGATCCAAGAGGCCTACGAGGAGAGGGGACTCGTAGGCAAGAGGAGAGAGACCCGGGGAGGGGGCGCTGTCCTGGGTGGAGGTCTCGGCAGCGCAGCCGAGACGACTTGGCCCTCATCAGGGTCAGCTCGGAGCCGAAGGGGCCGCGCTTGCCCTGCCGAGGAATATATTGGAGGGCGGGGCTTTCTCGAGAGACGGGGGCATTTTTGCCTCTGATTGGTGTAATTCTTTTGATGGATGGCCTCTGCTATCCGTAAATGGCTGGGCCGTGGAGTGAGAAGCCCGGCCAATCAGCTCACACTTCCCGTTATCTGGCGTCAAATTCCCCGGCCCTCTTCCACGCCCCTACCTCTAAGCGTCTCTCAGTGGAGAATTTAACAAAGTGTCTTCATTCAGTAGGGGGCCGAACTAAAAATTCTATGCACCAACCCTTGCATGGGTCAGGTCAATCGGCTGCCAGCCGGATTGGCCAGCGTATCATTCCAGAATGTACTGTTTGTTCTGTGGGGTTTAGGAGTTCTACAGTGGTTCTGCCCCATCTTTCTAAAAATACAGTGAGTAGTTAAAAAAAAAAAAAAAAGTCAACCTTTGATTTTTTCATTACAGATGAAGAGGTGGTGGAATTTATATGGTGTGGTGGTTTATCAACTTCCAGAGTGCCCTCTTCGTGAACTTTGAAAGTCAGTTGATTCTTGCCTTACTTTGCTTTTTGTACAATTTATCAAATAATGGAGTTGGACTGTGTAATTTCTTAACCCGCTAGCAATTTTCTGAATTTGCTTTTAAAGCAAATTTAAAGAGAAAAGTTGGTACAATTTTTCAATTGCTTAAGATGAAAGGTGTGTGGCAGACTGTTATCAGGAATAATTGTGGTGAGTGTGAATCCCAGTCTACAGACCAGAATGTAACGCAATATTACTCCTTTTATTTACTGTAAATAATTTAATCTCTATGAGCCTCTCCTATGCCAGTTTAGTGGGAAAATAATTAGCCTGAACTCTTCTTAGACTCTCCTCACTCTCTTATGACTTCTCCCAGATCATAAGTGAGAAAAGTCCATTAGTAAAAGGGCCTGAAAAAGCGTGCACGAGGAGTCAGTTCTAAACTCTTATGAATTACACAGTAGTTGGATGTCTCTGTTCTCATGGCCCCAGTTCAGTCTCTCTTACTTTGACAAAGTGAAAATCTGGAAGATTTGCTGTCACCTCTGCTGTTTGCCCTGCCATGTACTTACCTAAGGCAATGCCACAGAACAAAACTCTGGAAAGGAGGAAAAGGGGTGGGGAGGAAGGGGAAGGAAAAACAAAAGAAAACATTAATACCTCACAATAATACCTTAGTCATGTAATCAGGTCAGTTTAAAAAACTGGGACTCAAATGGGGAAGAGGCCTTTCTTCCTCTTGAAAATAAAAGCTTACCTAGTGAATATAAATTGGCAATTTATAACCTTTAACAAGTAATTTTATTTAAAAATACTTTTTGCTCTAATGTGTGAGTTTATAAATGTGGTTTCTCCTTTTGCCTTTTAGTTCCTATTATTAATTCCTAAAATTAGGAATGTATATGCACAATTTTTAAAAAATGGCTAAAGCATCATAAAATCTTTATGGCAGACTGGGCACAGTGGCACACACCTATAATCCCAGCACTTTGGGAGGCCAAGGCGGGTGGATCACCTGAGGTCAGGAGTTTGAGACCAACCTGGCCAAGATGGTGAAACCCCGTCTCTACTGAAAATACAAAAATTAGCTGGGCATGGTGGCACGTGCCTGTAATCCCAGCTACTCGGGAGGCTGAGGCAGGAGAATCGCTTGAACCTGGGAGGCAGAGGTTGCAGTGAGCTGAGACTGTGTCACTGTACTCCAGCCTGGGAAACAGAGCAAGACTTGGTCTAAATAAAAGAAAAAAACTTCTTTATAGCAATGAAAAGCATGAATAAATTAACTAATATTTATTGAACACATAGCATAGGCCAGTGGAGAACAAATTAGACTGTTACCCGTCCTTGTAGAACATGTAACCTGTGGGCAATATAAATACATAGACTTTAGAATAAAATAAACTTATATTCATATCCAGGAATAGCTCATAACTAGTTATGTGACTTTCAACAAGTTAATCACATTTTCTTTTCTCAACAATAGGAAGTAAAAAATACATTATTCATGGGGTTATGAAGAGGATTAAATAATAGAAAGTGCATAAAGAGGTAGTCACTATTCCCAGATCACAGTAGATTTCTTGATAAATGGTAGCTCTTATTATTAAATTACTATTTCTTTTTAAATATCTTGCTCAAACACACTTTGGCTGTGTTTTCTCTGTTGTCAGACTTAGTCGTCTGTTTTCAGCCTAGAAGGATAATCAGTGTGTTAGAATTGTTTATTTAACACAGGTAAAAGTATCTAAATTGCATGTATTAATTTCTGTACATTTTTATACTTGAAATTTTCACTTGAGGGGTTTTAGGTAATATTTTTTATGTAGTAAAATATTTTCTCTTACATTAGAATATTTTTACTTTTTATTAAAATCTCTCACATAAAAAATTATTTCACCAGTATTGGAGACATTAATTAAATACAAATCAAGTCAAATTGATATTCTTTACTTTTCTTCCTCCCTTAACCCCCTCTGCCATTTTCATTTCAAAATGTTAGAATATAGACCATCATTTAAATAACTGAAAAGACCTAATTAGCAAAATGTGGAAATGTAATACTCAATTATCCACTCTTGTAAAATAAAGATAATGAGCCCTTCATTAACTATGAATTTATTTTTAAAGAAGTGTGGATTTAATCATGAATTCCTATTAAAAATTTGTTAAATGACTGACTTCTAGGGGTATATTCTAGGCTCAATGATGTATTCAATTCCTATCCTCGTACTTTCTTCTCCATTAACAGTTAAGTACAACAAGAACTAATGGTCAGAATAATGGCCTTGAGGCTGGGCAAGAATCCAGGCAGTAACTGGAAGATTTAACCATATTTTCCGCATGGTAGGCTGTAGACGTGCCTTTCAACAACAAAGATTATAACAAGCAGATATAAAACAGTGGCGGTGTGTCAAATACTGCCCTCACAGGGAAATTCCCAGTTGGCTTTGTTGGTTTCCATCTTGGAGATGTGGCAGTCTGTGCCTTCCCTCCTGCACACAATGTCCAATCA